>NC_064620.1:527928434-528239223 GCF_023898315.1 Schistocerca nitens
GCTCACAGTGAGCGCGTAAAGATGTCTAGAAAATAGTGTCTCCCGCCAAGTACGAGGGCCTGGTGAGAAATTTCGCCTGAAGCTATGCAGCCAACATTACATAACTGTCGTGCTGTTTCTTCTTCAAGACAATTCTCAGCCGGATTCTGCAGTGGCAATGAAGATGCTCCTGCTTCGTTTTCAATTGGAAATGTTTGATTACCCACAGTACAGCCCGTAATTGTCTCCCTCTAAGTTTCATCTCTACTCACATGAACCACTGGCTATGAAGACAACATTTTGGCACAGACAACGAGCTGTAGGCCAGCGTAGAGAATTGGCGGAAAGCACTGGCGGATGCCTTCTATGATGAGGGTATTGGAAAGTTGGTTCAACGCTACGATAAATGTCTAAGTCAGAACGGCGACTACGTAGAGAAGTAGCTAACTGTTACAAATAAAACATTTCTGATTTGCACTGTGGTTTCCATTTCGCGATCAATCGGAAATTACTTTCTGGACAGCCCTCGTATGATTGAATAAACAGTCTCTACCATGGAAACCACGCATTTCGGACATAAGTTCATTACACTTTTTTTGTTCCGTATCCTCTCATCGATCAGCCCAAAAGTTTGCACACAGTGGAAAAAATCACCCTGTATAACAAGACATAAGCAATTCAAGTGGTAAGGGCTGTACTCGGTATAAAGGAAGTCAGCTGCAGTGTTAGTGTGTGCGTAGGTGCCCTTACTACTGCGGGTACGAAACAGACACCATTAGTGGCAGTTCGTGTTCTGTACATAAACCACGATTGCGACACTGCTACGCGGAAATCAGTTATCATGTGATGAAAAAGCAAAAATCAGCGCGTACAAGGAAATGTGACTCTCTAACCATCAAATCGCCAAGAAGCTAAACCGTTCAATTACTGTGATTGATAATTTCGTTAGATTAGATGCACGCTACGGACACAATGGAAAAAATGAACAAAGTAGAAAATTATCTGAGGCATCCAAATGGTTTCTCTTGCGCAAAGCAAGGCCCACAAACCGTCATTCTTCTCACGCTGCTGCCGATTTACAGTTCCCATTAACTGCCAGACGTGTACGACGAATTCTAATGGCTGACAAACGCCTTGCATTCGCAAAAACCTCCTCCAGCGCCAAAACATAAACAATCCAGATTGGAGTTTGTTGAAAAATGTATGCTATGGACTTCAGAATGGGATAAAGGGAGCTTCAGTGACAAGAAAAAGTTTAATTCAGATACGCCGGATGGATTTCAGTATTACTAGCATCATCCGAGAACAGCGCAGCAGGTAAGAATGAGCAGAATTTTTGGTGGCGGGAGTGTTATGATTTGGGCGGTCTTCTGCGCTAAATCACGCATTGCTTGGCTCAAAATTAGAATGCATTCTATCACGTACACTGAGATGTCAGAAACAGAATTGATGAGAGAGTATGAGGACCTAGGGAACGGCCGGCAGTTCTAGCCGAGCGGTTCTAGGCGCTTTCTAGGCGCTTCTGTCTTGAACTGCGCGACTGCTACCGTCGCAGGTTCGAATCCTGCCTCGGGCATGGATGTGTGTGATGTGAGGTTAGGTTAGGTTTAAGTAGTTCTAAGTTCTAGGGGACTGATGACCTAAAATGTCAAGTTCCACAGTGCTCAGAGCCATTTGGACCTAGGGGACGAAAGTCTAATGCTTCATGAAGATAATGCGTCTGTGTGTTTCTCCTACAACCAAATTGTGTTTTGAAGGCAGAGATACAGTTGTCTTGCCATGGCCTGCACGTAGCTCGGATCTGAACCACTTGGTAAACATTTCAAGAATATTTGCAAGGCGTATTTGTCGCAGTAGAAGGCAATTTGAGGCCGTATGTGGGCTAAAAAGTGCAATACGAGGAGAGCGGGGGACAGTTCCATTGTAACAATGCCGAAGTAATTGGAAGAACAGAGGTTAGATAAAGTACTAAAACGCAGTAACTCAACAGGACAGTGAAGGCCTTTATACTAATTTCCATCCACGAAATGCAAACGCCTTCATTTGTTACTTGTGGTATGAAAGAAATATGTAATTCGGCCATGACTGTTTATGCCTTACTATCTACTACTTTCAAAATAACTTCAATACACGTGTGCTTATATACAGTACTCTTACTTTCGCAGGAACCCTATCTTTACACTGATTTCCACTACTGTAAATGTACAACCTCGACTTCAGTTTCGAGCGTCCAACATCACTACTTTCTCCGCTTTCGGCTCTTGAGGAAGGATGGGCTGCTATTCTTCCACAGACAATCAGACACCTCATTGAAAGTGACTCCAGCAGCCAAAGCGTGGACTCAACCCACATTAACGTCCACTAGTACGTTTCTAGATACTTTGGATTAGATAATGCATACCCACAAACAGCCTGATAGAATTAAGAGGATCGATCAATTGATAATGCCCCACAATTTATTCATTAGAGTTTTTCTTTTCATGAGTTAGAATTTCGTGACCATATTAATAAACACTTGTTTTATAAGTACAATTCTTCTTTATACACTCCATCACTCTCCATGGCCTTAAGGCACTGTTGTTCAAAAGCACGTATTTCAGAACATCCAGTTAACTGTCGACGCAGAGACAGAAGGAAACTTCCAATTTTTAAACGTTTTGGTACAACGAAAGTCGAGTGGGCGTCTAGCCCACTCTGTGAACCGAAAGCTGACGCACACTGAATTTCCACCATCCAGTCCAGAAGAGGGCCGTTTAAAATACATTTATATACAGAGCTACACTTCTTTCTAACGAGGGTCAGTTGGACTCCTAAATTAATCAAAAATGGCTCTGAGCACTATGGGACTTAACTACTGAGGTCATCAGTCCCCTAGAACTTAGAACTACTTAAACCTAACTAACCTAAGGACATCACACACATCCATGCCCGAGGCAGAATTCGAACCTGCGACCGTAGTGGTTACGCGGTTCCAAACTGACGCGCTTAGAACCGCACGGCCACACCGGCCGGCCCTAAATTAATCATCTGAAGCGTGTACTCCGTAAGAAAGTGATATAAAGCCGACGCTCTTCAAGAAATGGAAAACGAGATGAGCCAGCGATTGTGCTCCTTCCTTTCTGCAACACTACACGTAACAAACTAAGCAGTCTTGGGAAGGTGACAAACGCACACAGAAGTGACAGAAGTCAAAGGATAGCGAAAAAACGGTTCAAATGGCTCTACGCATTATGGGACTTAACATCTGAGGTCATCAGTCCCCTACCGAGCGAGGTGGCGCAGTGGTTAGCACACTGGACTCGCATTCTGGAGGACGAAGATTCAATCCCGCGTCCGGTCACCCTGATTTAGGTTTTCCGTGATTTCCCTAAATCGCTCCAGGTACATGCCGGGATGGTTCCTTTGAAAGGGCACGGACGACTTCCTTCCCCATCCTTCCCTAATCCGATGAGACCGATGACCTCGCTGTTTGGTCTCTTCCCCCAAGCAACCCAACCCAACCCCCCCCCCCCCCCCCCAAAGCAGTCCCCTAGACGTAGCACTACTTAAACCTAACTATCCTAAGGACATCACACACATCCATGCTCGAGGCAGGATTCGAACCGGCGACCGTAGCAGCCGCGCGGTTCCACACTGAAGCGGCTAGAACCGCTCGGCCACAGCGACCGGCATAGGATAGCGGTATGCATACATACAGATGGAGGTCATCGCGTACTCAGGTCTATTAAAGGGCAGTGCGTTGGTGGAGCTGATTCATGTGATTCAAGTGATTCCTGTGAAATGGTTTCCGACGTTATCACGGATCACCACGGGAATTAACAAACTTTGAACGCGAAATAGTAGTTAGAACTAAACGTACGGGACATTCCATTTCGGAAATCGTTAGGGAATTCAATATTCCGATATCTACACTGTCAAGGGAGGGCCGAGATATCAAATAACAGGTATTACCTCTCACCACAGACAACGCGGTGACCAGGGGCCTTCACTTAACGACGGAGAGCGGCGGTGATTCCGTAGAGTCGCCACTGCTGACAGACGAGCAACACTGCGTGAAATAACCGCAGAAATCAGAGTGGGATGTACGACGGAAGTATCCGTCAGGACAGTATGGCGAAATCTGGCGTTAATGGGCTATGGTAGCAGACGACAGACGCGAGTGCCTTTACCAACAGCACGACATCGCCTACAGAGCCTCTCCTGGACTCCCAACCACATCGGTTGGACCCAAGACGGCTGAAAAACCGTGGCCTGGCCAGGTGAGTATCGATTTCAGTTGGTAAGAACTGATAAAAGCACTCCGTCATCAGGCCACAAGTGGCCCATCGGGACCATCCGACCGCCGTGTCATCCTCAGTTGAGGACGCGGATAGGAGGGGCGTGTGGTCAGCACACCGCTCTCCCGGTCGTTACGATGGTTTTCTTTGACCGGAGCCGCTACTATTCGGTCGAGTAGCTCCTCAGTTGGAATCACGAGGCTGAGTGCACCCCGAAAAACGGCAACACCACATGGCGGCCCGGACGGTCACCCATCCAAGTGCCGGTCACGCCCGACAGCGCTTAACTTCGGTGATCTCACGGGAACCGATGTATCCACTGCGGCAAGGCCGTTGCCAACTGATAATAGGGTTCGAGGGAATGGTGCGGGCTGTGTTTACATGGAATGAACTGCGTCCTCTTGTACAGCTGAACCGATCATCGACTGGAAATGCTTATGTTTGGCTTCAAATGGTTCAAATGGCTCTGAGCACTATGGAACTTAACATCTGAGGTCATCAGTTCCCTAGAACTTACAACTACTTGAACATAACTAACCTAGGGACATCACACATATATATGCCCAAGGCAAGATTCGAACTTGCGACCGTAGCGGTCGCGCGGTTCCAGACTGAAGCGCCTATAACCGCTCGGGCACACCGGCCGGCTATGTTTGGTTATTTGGTGACCATTTGCAGCCATTCATGGACCTCATGTCCGCAAATAACGATTTCATATAGCTGGGCCACTATTGTGCGCCATTGGTTTGAAGACCATTCTGGACAAATCGAGTAAATGATTTGGCCTCCCAGATCGCCCGACATGAACCCCATCGAACATTTATGGGACGTAATCAAGGTCAGTTCGTGCACAACATCATGCACCGGCAACACTTCCGCAATTATGGACCGCTATAAAGACAGCATGGTTCAGCACTTCTACTCGGGGCTTCCAACAGCTTTTTGAGTCCATGCCATGTCGAGGTGCTGCACTACGACGGGAAGAAGAAGATTCGATACGATTTTAGAAGGTATCCCATGACTTTTGTCACCCCAGTGTATTTTCCGACCACCTACGGAGATAAGAGGCCATGCAGCGCCCGCTTAAGGACAGTCTCGGCCTCAGAATCTCTGGGATAAATAACATCTCCTGCGAGTGCGGAAGCAACTACATCCGTCAGTCCATCTGTACCGCTTCCAAACGCTGAGCAGAATAACAACGGCACATTAATAATAGGGAACTTGAGAAATCAGAAGTTGCTGAGCACAGTCTCACGAAGGAACACTAAATACTGTTTCATGAAACGAAAGTTTTCTCTCAGTCTTCTGCATACTGGGATTCTGTTATTAAACAGACGGTGGAAATAATCCAGCGGATATGATCTTAGTGGAGCATGGAAGCGACCACTCGACGCAGAGAAGAAACAGAGAAATTAACCGCATTGTTTAAGGCTCCTGCGGGAGGTGACGCCAGCAGTGCAAACATTGACATCATCTCTGGCAGTATGACGTAGGTGCTGACTAACCAGAAGCCGTCCATTGGCTACATAAGGTCACTATGCAGCAACCACGACAGTCATTTTCTTCTCTCAAAAACGATGCTGAGATGCTGATAGTCGAAAGCTAGATGTTTGATGCAACAAGAAGTCTGAGAACATTAAATGTAAACATGTATTGCTGTTGCTAAAAGCTCTTGTCCTGTGTTCATAGCAGTGTTCTCACGACTTTAATTACGTTCTCGTCATCTTCAAAGTGTGTTCCACGTAGAGAACCCTTAAGAGGTCCAAACGGAAGTCAGAGGGTCCCGGGTCTGAGCTACAGGGTCCCGGGTCTGAGCTACAGGGTGGATGAGGCAGTGGTGTCCATACCAGCTTGGTGATATCTTTCTGATTTCTGAGGCTTGTGTTTCGGCGTGTGTCTTCGTGTTGGAGCAAGATTTCTTTCGATTCTTGTCAGACCTAGCACTGTGCAGCGTTTGGCTGGCCCTGCTCTAAATGATCGTTTTCCTACATATACATAAGGCTGTGAAAAAAATGCGTTATTTATTTAACAGCTTTAGTGCAACTAGAGGGTGAGAGACCAAAAACGAGTGCAAAAACGAGGCATCTGATGGCTGTCTGTCAACATTCACAAATGCAGAATTTGGGTAACCAAAAATCCTAAGACTGTCGTGGAACCCCCGTTGTATGACAAAATGAGTTTGTGTGGTGTGGATTTACTACTCCAATCGTGATCGGTCCCTTTTTGTTCGAGAAAATGCGGAGTGCTGCTTTTTAAACTGTTAGCGCGACGTGTGCGAGGTACGCCGATATATTACAGAATCGCATTATCCTTAGCCTGGCTGATAAACACGAGGTGGAAGGTAGACTTTCATCCCATACTGCTACACGTGTGAAAGATCTCTTGCGCATATCGGTCGGTGAGAATAGCATTCTGAGCCGCCTCTTCCGTCATCCTTGGCCCCCCCGAAGTCCTCAGGCCTCAATGCGTGTGATTACTGGTTGTGGGGCAACCTGAAGTGGAAAGTCTATCACGTTCATCCGACCACATTGGGGATGCTAAAAGATCCGACAGCAATTCTCACCATACCTACTGACATTCTCTACAGTTCTGTCCACAACATTGTCCCTCGGCTGCGGGTATGTCGATGAATGACGTTCGACATGCTGAGTAGGTGTTATAAAGAACATCGTCTTTGCTAAAAATTAATTATCATGCTAATTATTCATTTTGTATCATATGAAACGCCATCTGTTCTTCATTTTGTACATTTTTTGGTTTCAGTAAAACCCCACGTCATTCCAAGCATGTGTGGCAGATTTTACCTCACTACCTACATTGCTTCGTGAAGCACTGAATTTTCAGACGTTACCGGGCTTTTGTTTCACCCTGTATATTTTGCAAAGCTGAGAGTACTTCTCATTGCACCACTCATTAGGGCTTCTTCCAGTTCCATTCACGTACGGGTCGCAAGAAGGACAACTATTTTAAGTGCCTCTATGCGCTGTAATTATTCTAATGCTAATGGAACGATACGTAAGAGGTAGAAATATATTCTTTGTCCTCTAAGGCTTGTACTTGAAACCTTGTAAGTAGGATTTCGCAGGATAATTTGCGTTTATCTTCGAGCATCTGCAGTCCGCAGCTCGTGGTCGTGCGGTAGCGTTCTCGCTTCCCGCGCCCGGGTTCGATTCCCGGCGGGGTCAGGGATTTTCTCTGCCTCGTGATGACTCGGTGTTGTGTGATGTCCTTAGGTTAGTTAGGTTTAAGTAGTTCTAAGTTCTAGGGGACTGATGACCATAGATGTTAAGTCCCATAGTGCTCAGTGCCATTTGAACCATTTTTTTTTTTCGAGCGTCTGCCCGTTCAGTTTCTACTGGATGTTCGTGAAGCTCTCCCATAGGTCGAATAAATATGGTGACCATTCCTTCTTCCCTTCTTCACATACGTTCAATACTCCTTGTTAGTCCTATTTGGTTTGGGTCCCACAACCGTGTGTTGCACGAGCGTTGTGTAATTTACTTACATGCTGATGGTATTTTCCTAGCTTCCTACCGATGAAAAGTCTGCCACTTGCTTTATTATCCTAACCCTGCGAATTCTTATACCCAGATATCTGCATGAGTTGAAGATTCAGATTATGATTCATCGATATTGTTACTGTACGATGTCACTTTTCTTCCGTTTTGTGAAGTGCACAATTTTACACTTCTGAAAATTTAGGAAGACAAAAACTGCTCAGAATAACGTCGCATTTGAAAAGCATATTATTGATCGACAATTTGGCCAATAGACGGTACTGTCAGTATCAGAATATGCACAGCATCAGAGACGCAGCACACAGGTATTCCTCAGTTTACATCCGAGACGCCCACCACGGCTGTCTCAATGAAGGATCGGGCGCTGCTGCACAGCTCTTTTACAAAAACGGTGAGTGTGCACCAGTAGCCCTGCAAAAGTTCAGGAGACTCACGGGTTTGAAAAAAGTCATTGGTCCGATGTCCGTTAGCGGTCTGGAGAAAATGATTACAAAATTCGGAAAAACATTGAAGTGAAATGTGGTGGAGGGAGGAAAGTAGTTGATCCGGCATCTGTCGAGGATGTGACCACAGCATTCCAGGATGGGTCGAGCGGTTTGTGCAAACAAGCACCGCACGGTGAATTTCCCGAATGCCGCACACGCCTTCCAGCAGAGTGCATAAAAATCCTACGAAACATTCTGCATTGCTTTCCACACAAAATCACTCATTTTAAGGGGTTGCTTCCTGATGATCTACCAGCAACACAGACAGAATAACACTCAGCTCAGACTATTTCATGGCATGTCGGAAGAGCGATGGGTCGGATAATATCACATGAAAGGAAAAAGGTACCGGTATATGACGTTGTTCAGCTAACGGTGAACACCAGGAGATCCTTAAGAAAGTACCACGAGAGGGGTCGAAACGTCGAACATATAGAAGAAACTAAAGAGGGACATAACGTGGCCTAACAACCTAGAAGATTTTACCTTCAACGACTCCTTCCTCTTTCCTCGGACGAAGAATCCCTCGCAGCAGGAAATACCAGAATGATGACGAGGCTTCGAGGTTAAACATTTCCTCAACAGCGAACTTGCACAAGTCTACGACCAAGGTCTTCGCCTGCCATTCATCACACGTAAAAACGTGGCGCATTGAAGGGTGAACATGCTGAGAAGCACTAACACCCTCGCAAGTGTTGTGTAAGAAGGCAAATCAGAAAATCTCTGAGCCTACTTTTTTATTATCCAAAGTACCGTACATACAGGTAATGACAAATATACATCCTAATGTACGTACCATGGTCCCCACATCGGTTAACATATTTGTCCCATCGCAGTATTAAATCTGAGATGCCCTGCCATAGAATTCGTCTGACTGACTACGGAACCACAGACGTACTGCTGTCTTGGCTTCACCGTTACTTGCGAATCGCTGCTCTACCAGGAACTTCTCCAACGGTCTGAAAACGTGGAAATCACTAGGGGCGAGGTCTGGACTGTATGGTGGGTGGTCCAGAATCTCTCAGCGAAATGCCCGGAGCTTTTCGGCAGTTCTGATTGCCACATGCGGTCTTGAATTGTCGTGGAGCAGAATCATGCTGCTCAAATCGAGAATCTCTCGCTGTCTTCGCCTGACGGCAGCCCTCAAACGTGACAGTGTAGAGGAAGATGGATGGTTGCACCTTGTGGCATGAAACCCAGCAGGAGCGGTCCACGGCTATGCCAGAAAGCCGCTAACATCAATTTCCCTATAGATGGCGCTGAACGGAATTTTTTTTTGACACAGGCGAACCTGGAAGTTTCCACACCATGCTCTTCTCCTGTGATTCCGAAGTGAAGTGCAGTATCCACGCCAGTAACAATGCGGTCCAGGAAAAAAGCACCGTCCTTGGAGTACCGTTCCAGATGATGAGGTGAAGTGAACACATCATTCGCTTGCCTTTCATCATGTCATCCAATTGCTTAGGCACCCATCGATATGAAACCTTCCGGTACCCTAAGGACCTGTGAACGATGTCCTAAGCACTGCCATACGACATGCCAGGTTCCCGAGAAATGGCAGTGATGTGCACACGGCGACCTGCTTTCACCATTGCAACACGCTCGATAGTTTGTCGTCAGTCAGCGACGAACACGACTCCCCCAACCGCTCATTACCAAGCAAGACTTCACGGCCTTTGTCGGACTCACGACACCACCACCTTACCGTTCTCAAAGGGAGACAGTTTTCCCAATCTGTGGGCTGCATTTCCCTGTAGATCTCGATGGGCGTTCGTATCTTGTTCCATAGTTTACGAATCACACTTCGTTGCTCTACCGCCTGGGACGTGTGAAGCATAACCGCCAGATTTAACAACTGACAGCAGCGCCGTGCGACGCAGCTACCGGCAGATAGGGCCGGCACGAACCTACACTACTGGTCATTAAAATTGCTACACCACGAAGATAACGTGCGACAGACGCCAAATTTAGCCGACAGGAAGAAGATGCTGTGATATGCAAATGATTAGCTATTCAGAGCATTCACACAAGGTTAGCGCCGGTGGCGACACCTACAACGTGCTGACATGAGGAAAGTTTCCAACCGATTTCTCATACACAAACAGCAGTTGACCGGCGTTGCCTGGTGAAACGTTGTGATGCCTCGTGTAGAGAGGAGAAATGCGCATCGTCACGGTTCCGACTTTGATAAAGGACGGACTGTAGCCTATCGCGATTGCGGTTTATCGTATCGCCACATTCCTGCTCGCGTTGGTCGAGATCCAATGACTGTTAGCAGAATGTGGAATCGGTGGGTTCAGGAGAGTAATACGGAACGCCGTGCTGGATCCCAACGGCCTCGTATCACTAGCAGTCGAGATGACAGGCATCTTATACGCATGGCTGTAACGGATCGTGCAGCCACGTCTCGATCCCTGAGTCAACAGATGGTGACGTTCGCAAGACAACAACCATCTGCACGAACAGTTCGACGAAGTTTTCAGCAGCATGGACAATCAGCTCGGAGACCATGGCTGCGGTTACCCTTGACGCTGCATCACAGACAGGAGCGCATGCAATGGTGTACTCAACGACGAACCAGGGTGCACGAATGGCAAAACGTCATTTTTTCGGATGAATCCAGGTTCTGTTTACACCATCATGATGGTCGCATCCATGTTTCGCGACATCGCGGTGAACGCAATTTGCAAGCGTGTATTCGTCAGCGCCATACTGGCGTATCGCTCGCCGTAATGGTATGGGGTGCCATTGGTTACACGTCTCGGTCACCTCTTGTTCGCAATGACGACACTTTGAACAGTGGACGTTACGTTTCAGATGTGTTACGACCCGTGGCTCTACCCTTCATTCGATCCCTGCGAAACCCTACATTTCAGCAGGATAATGCACGACCTCGTATTGCAGGTCCTGTACGAGCCTTTATGGATACAGAAAATGTTCTACTGCTGCACTGGCCAGCACATTCTCCAGATCTCTCACCAATTGAAAACGTCTGGCCGAGCAACTGGCTCGTCACAATACGCCAGTCACTACTCGTGATGAAATGTGGTATCGTGTCGAAGCTGCATGTGCAGATGTACCTGTACACGCCATCCAAGTTCTGTTTGACTCAATGCCCAGGCATATCAAGGCCGTTATTGCGGCCAGTGGTGGTTGTTTGCGTAATGATTTCTCAGTATCTATGTACCCAAATTGCGTGAAAATGTAATCACATGTCAGTTCTAGTATAATATATTTGTCCAATGAATCCCAGTTTATTATCTGCATTTCTTCTTGGTGTAGCAATTTTAATGGCCAGTAGTGTAGGAAGGTCCAAAGCTGGGAATGGATACACTGACTTCGCAATTACAGCCGTAATATGGCTAAGAGTTTCACACCTGGCATTGCCAGGTTCGCGGTGAACAAGGGTAACTCGGCTGGTGCGGTTGTGTCACCGGCTGCGAGGGGGGTGGGGGAGGGGGGGGGAGCGTGCCGGTCGACGCCTGGGCTGCGCGGTGTGGGATGAGGGGTGCAGCTGCCGGCGTGTTTAATGAACGGCCCGGATTAATGGATCCTCTGGCCGGCGCGCGCGCATTATTAAAACGGGTCGGGGTCCGGACTGCGCCACAGGACAGCACGGACACTGGGCAGTCGGCGCCGCGAGGTAACTCGCCGACGCGACGGCGGCCACACTGCGGCCAGACACCGACTGCGACGGCGGCGCGGCTTCCGCTTGCGCTGAGAGTGCGACAGGTAACGTTAACGGTGAACGAATGTTTCAGTTTGCAGCGGAGTGCGCGCTGATATGAAACTCCCTCGTAGAGCAAAGCTGTGTTCCGGATCAGGAATCGAAACCGGGAGCTCTGCCTTTCTCAGGCAAGCACTCTACCGAAACTTCCTGGCAGATCAAAACTGTTTGCCGGACCGAGACTCGAACTCGGGACCTTTATGTTTCGCGGGCAAGTGCTATACCAACTGAGCTACCCAAGCACAACTCACGCCCCGTCCTCACAGCTTCAATTCTGCCACTACCTCATCTCCTACCTCCCAAACTTCACAGAAGCTCTCCTGCGAACCTTGCCGAACTAGCAGTCCTGGAAGAAAGGATATTGCGGAGACATGGCTTAGCCACAGCCTGGGGGATGTTTCCAGAGTGAGATTTTCACTCTGTAGCGGAGTGTGCGCAGATAGGAAACTTCCTGGCAGGCTAAAACTGTGTGCTGGACCGAGACTCGGGACCTTTGCCTTTCGCGGGCAAGTGCTCTACCAACTGAGCTACCCAAGCACGACTCACGCCTCGTCCTCACAGCTTCAATTCTGCCACTACCTCATCTCCTATCTTCCAAACTTCACAGAAGCTCTCCTGCGAACCTTGCAGAACTAGCACTCCTGGAAGAAAGGATATTGCGGAGTCATGGCTTAGCCACAGCCTGCGGGATGTTTCCAAAGTGAGATTTTCGCTCTGCAGCGGCAGGACAGCTTCTGTGAAGTTTGTATGGTAGGAGACGAGGTACTGGCGGAATTAAAGCTGTGAGGACGGGGCGTGAGTCGTGCTTGGGTAGCTCGGTTGGTAGAGCACTTGCCCGCGAAAGGCAAAGGTCCCGAGTTCGAGTCTCGGTCCGGCACACAGTTTTAATCTGCCAGGAAGTTTCATATCAGCGTACACTTCGCTTCTCATTCTGGAAGACCTGTACCGATTGAACTACCACAGCACGACGCACTGTACGTTCGTAGCTGTTCTCCTGCCATTACCACGTCTTCCAGGAGCGCTACACCTGCAAGTAACGTGGGAGAACTTCTACAGGGTGCGGCAAATAAAAGTGTGCCGGACGTTCGGCGCGTTACACTGCCAACACTTTGAGACCTTTTGTGGCAGCATTAACGGAGGAGGAAAATACCTAAGCTTCCAACAGGATGGAGCAACTGCCCATACAGCTGGCTGAATTACACAATTATCAGGCCAATCTCGTCGGGGCCCTAGCTGGCCACACAGGTCACCTGATTTGTCAGTGTGCATTACTTTGTGTGAGGAGTGATCAAGTCTGAGGTGTATCCCAGCACGCCCTTAGTCTTCAAGAAAAGCAGCTGAACATTTCACACGAGATTGCAGCAATTCAAACAGTCCAGCTTCGATCTGCCTTTAGCAGCTTGGCCAAAAGTGCCAAGAGATGAATGATGGTCACTTTCAATATCTGCTATACTCATGCTAGTACGAGGGCTGTCCAGAAAGTAAGTTCCGAATGATCGCGAAATGGAAACCACATTGAAAATCAGAAATGTTTTATTTGTAACAGTTAGCTACACCTTCCAGCTACTTCTCTACGTAGTCGCCGTTCTGACTTAGACATTTGTCGTAGCGTTGAACCAACTTTCCAATACCCTCATCATAGAAGGCAGCCGCCAGTGCTTTCCGCCAATTCTCTACGCTGGCCTACAGCTCGTTGTCTGGGCCAAAATGTTGTCTTCATAGCCAGTGGTTCATGTGAGCAGAGATGAAACTCAGAGGGAGACAGTTACGGGCTGTACTGTGGGTAATCAAACATTTCCAATTGAAAACGATGCAGGAGCATCTTCATTGCCCCTGCAGAATCCGGCTGAGAATTGTCTTGCAGAAGAAACAGCACGACAGTTATGTAATGTTGGCTGCATAGCTTCAGGCGAAATTTCTCACCAGGCCCTCGTACTTGGCGGGAGACACTATTTTCTAGACATCTTTACGCGCTCACTGTGAGCTCAGAAATGAGAAGAGCGACGTGATGCTATCAAGAGTTGTACTAGAGACACTGCCCAACACAACTGTGCAAAGCTTTATCGGATTGACACAGTCGTTTCCATTTCGCGACCGATCAGAACTTACTTTCTGGACACCCCTCGTACTGTATTTCCTTTCCTCTGCTGTGTTCCTTTGTACTCTGGATCTCTGTTCTCTGGGCCACCTATCTGCCACACCCTACAGCAAGTTTAGGAGATTGGAGATGAGGTACTGGCGAAACTAAACCTGTGAACAGCCCGTAACTCGTGCTTGGTTAACTCATTCGGTAGAGTATTTGCCCGGAAAAGGCAAAGATTTCGGATTCGAGTCCCGGACAGCACACAGTTTTAATCTACCAGGATGTTTCAAGTATTAACATGTTTGGTAAAAATACTACGAGGAATAGTTAGAAAGCCATGTTTTCATTAAACTGTAATGTAGTTATCATGAATCTGGCGCACTTTCGCAAACTTTCTACAGCCGACTTCCGTAACAGAGTGTTACTCGTGCATGACAGATCGCGGCAGTGTATAGCTCTAGAAAATGGCCGATACTGACGCACAATTTACAATTTGTACAGAAACCAGATGGCAGTTATAAGAGTCGAGGGGCATGAAAGGGAAGCAGTAGTTGGGAAAGGAGTGAGACAGGGTTGTAGCCTCTCCCCGATTTTATTCAATCTGTATATTGAGCAAGCAGTAAAGGAAACAAAAGAAAAAATCGGAGTAGGAATTAAAATTCATGGAGAAGAAATAAAAACTTTGAGGTTCGCCGATGACATTGTAATTCTGTCAGAGACAGCAAAGGACTTCGAAGAGTAGTTGAACGGAATGGACAGTCTCTTGAAAGGAGGATATAAGGTGAACATCAACAAAAGCAAAACGAGGATAATGGAATGTAGTCAAATTAAATCGGGTGATGCTGAGGGGATTAGATTAGGAAATGACACACTTAAAGTAGTAAAGGAGTTTTGCTATTTAGGGAGCAAAATAACTGATGATGGTCGAAGTAGAGAGGATATAAAATGTAGACTGGCAAGGGCAAGGAAATCGTTTCTGAAAAAGAGAAATTTGTTAACATCGAGTATAGATTTAAGTGTCAGGAAGTCGTTTCTGAAAGTATTTGTATGGAGTGTAGCCATGTATGGAAGTGAAACATGGACGATAACCAGTTTGTACAAGAAGAGAATAGAAGCTTTCGAAATGTGGTGCTACAGAAGAATGCTGAAGATAAGGTGGGTAGATCACGTAACTAATGAGGAGGTACTGAATATGATTGGGGAGAAGATAAGTTTGTGGCACAACTTGACTAGAAGAAGGGATCGGTTGGTAGGACATGTTTTGAGGCATCAAGGGATCACAAATTTAGTATTGGAGGACAGCGTGGAGGGTAAAAATCGTAGAGGGAGACCAAGAGATGAATACACTAAGCAGATTCAGAAGGATGTAGGTTGCAGTAGGTACTGGGAGATGAAGAAGCTTGCACAGGATAGAGTAGCATGGAGAGCTGCATCAAACCAGTCTCAGAACTGAAGACCACAACAACAACAACAACACTGACGCACGTGCAAGACAGCGATTTTTTTTTCTTAATTTTATTCATTACTACAGTAGGTGAAACGACCAATTGCGTTGATGAAAGACAAGTTGTGCGGCAGTGCTACGGTGGACGTCAGTACCATTACACGATGATTTCGTCGCTGAAACGCAGCTGAAGGCCGAACGCAGTTGATTAATACAACTGGAGCGGAGCGGCTAGCCAGCGACTGCAGTGGCTGTCGACCAGAGCATCCGAGAGACGAACGTCGGGTAACTACAGATGAATTGTATCGCCTGTTATCCACTGGTAACGGCAGCATCGTGGTCATTACTGAAAAACTGGGCTACTCCAAGATCTGTGCCCGCTGAGTACAGAAAATTTTGACTGACCAGAATAACGAGACAAGAAAAACAACAGAATCCTTTCTGTCACAGCGTTTCAAACTGGAGGATGTCATGGAAATAGTCAGTGTACCAATTTCATTGCATACTGAACAACTCGATACACTCCATAAATTTCATACACGATACAGACAAATTTTATGTACGATACTGACAAGTTCAAAATTTGTGTTTCTGACTGAAAGGTTTCTCGATGTGAGAGTCGTATTCTGTTACTAAAGACTGCAGGTATATTGGAACGATGCCAACATGCCGAATTATTTAACTCAGCGTAAGTCAGGTAGTAAGAGAGAGAGAGAGAGAGAGAGAGGAAAGAAGAAAGAGTTCGGTGCTGTTGACCAGATCACTAGAGGCGAATCACACGCTCAGATTCGGGAGAGATGGGGAAGGAAGTTGACCGTTTTCTCTTCACAAGAAACCAGCCCAAAATTTACCATAAATGAGTCAGGGTAATCATCGGAACCAGAAATCTGGACGGGAATTTGAAACCTCATCCTCGCTAACTCTAATCCAGTGTCTTACCACTACACCACATCGCCAGGCCAGGACTACATTTTCATTATCTACAAGTGCAGTTTTTCCGATTATGTTCTGAACCGTTAAAGACATACATGTGCATGTACAGTGAACGCAACAACAAGTGCATCAGATGTTACAAAACTTTGGTGCAATCGCATGTAACATTACTTCTGATAGTTCAATTTTCTTTGAAAATTATTTGTATTCTATTTTTACGCGAATAAACAACTACCCCAGAAAGAAAAGTGTTTTTTACTATATGTTCATCCACACTGTTCTTCTTTTCTTGGTCGTAAGGACACCTTCCAGAAGTCTGCACCACTATTTATTCGATATCCTGTATACTTTCTTTCACGTGATCTTCGCACTATGTCTAGTTGTTTGACGATGTGGTACATCGAAACAGCTGCACTGACACCGTCGTTAGATAGTTGAAGACAATTATTTGTTCTGTGGTTTGTCTCAAGGATCTAAAACAAACTTTCGAATCCAGATTTCTTCATTTCTGGGTAGGGCAGTCAATCTTACCATATACTGCACTTGTGACGGCTACACTATCCTTAGCAAGGAAACAAAATCAGTTACTGTAGCTGGGGTGGAGACTAGGGGGTCTTCCCTTTCGAAAAGAAGTATGAAACAACGTTTAACGAATTAGAAGGGATGTTGAAAAGAGTTCTACCAGAAGATGACCTCAAGGTTGAAACGCAGAATATTAAAAACAAAACATTTTGCAGGTTGTTGTGGTTATTTACTACCAAAATCTCCATTAAAATGAAACTATGTTAAACAAATTAAAAAAGTCACATACATCAAATTTCCCAATATCGTAACAAAACTAGCTCTTCTATGTGGGACAGAATGTTTGACTCTTAACTAAAATCATAGAACAGAATATACAGTACAACGCTGGAGCTGGAAATGCAAGAAAACAATCAAAGGTCATCAGACAAAAAATTAGTCACCCCTAGAGAAATCATTACAAGCATCATTTACTACCGTAGATTCCGCCTCTATAGTCGATAACCGCCTAGTTTCGGCTAGGAAGTGAGTCCACAAGGTTGTGAAGGTACGTCGCATCCAGGTTAAGCCACTCGCTGAGGATTTGGTCATGCAATTCCACCAAATTGCAGGGATGCCGATGTCGGAGTTTTAACGGCTGTTCCAACATGTCCCACAGATTTTCTGTGGGGTTCAAGTGAACTGATTTTGCAGGCCAATCGGGATATAATGGGGTGGTGGACTGTTCAGTTGCATTCTTTCAGGCCGATGAACTTTGCTGTTGTCATGTTGAACAACAGGGATATCAATGGCTTACTCCTCATGCAGATGGTGGGTGAAAGGCAACACCTGATCAAAAATGGTTCAAATGGCTCTGAGCACTATGGGGCTTAGCATCTGAGGTCATCGGTCCCCTAGAACTTAGAACTACTTAAACCTAACTAACATAAGGACATCACACACATCCATGCCCAAGGCATGATTCGAACCTGCGACCGCAGCGGTCGCGCGGATCCAGACTGAAGCGCCTAGAACCACTCGGCCACACCGGCCGGCTTTGATGCAGTTCTTCATGCCAGTCTCCCCAGTGCAAGCCTTCGTTAGATTTTGCGAACATGCGAGGGAACATCGACCAATGAGTAGCAAGACTGATTTTCGTGGCTGCCTGATTCGACTGCAGTTCAGTATGTTCTAAAAATTCTGCTACAGAATAGAAGAAGTTGTCTAGAAAGAATGACCTTACGGTTCTACTAGCAAGTGAGAACAATGAAATAACTTTTATCTTACGTGGATGACTGCTGTAAATTTATGTCGCACCATCTGTAATGGAAGTTTTAAAAGCTATTTTGCTTACTGACTTGACATTTCGGCCTTGTATCATGTCAGTGGATTATATTTCATGTGCGTCCGTTTTCATAAAACAAATAGTGTGGTTTGCAACGCAGAACGGCCAGCATCCGCTGGAACCCACTGCGATCAAGAAACAGGATAAGCTTCACGTCCCGTGTGATGTATCAACTCATTTTTGAGCGTGCAGCAACCGCGTCTTGTGCGCTTCAAGATGACAAACACGTCCAGCGTGAGGAAGGTATGTATCAGCGTGGACGCCACGACCTCTCCTAGTAAGAGATGAGTGTGACGTTTACAAGTAATGCCCACTGTGTGGAAACAAAGCGCTGGGAGTGCAGTGTTTCTGCTTTGGGACAGGAGTCGGCCGTCGCTGGGCCCGCGCCTCGGGCTTCCTTTCGTTTCCCGTGAGACAGGAAGGCAGTCGGAGGCGGCCACGGCCGCGTTCACGTTCACGCTCGGCAGAGTGGTCGCCTAATTGCAAAGCCCTGTCGCGCTGTGTCCACTGTGCGCCGTGGGAGCGCCGGCCAGCACCACGCCGCGCCTCTGCTGCAATATTCAGCCGGCCGGCCGCGCCGCCGCTGCCGTAGTAACGGCCAACTACTGTCCAACAATTACACCGAGTTTATCTGTCCGAGGCACCGGTTTACGTACTAATCAAGTCCCTGCCGAATCGTAATAACTTAACAACACAGTTCTAGTCGTTAAGCAGTGCGCCCACCCATCACTGCTAAGGGAAAATGACAGTTAATTCGGATGTGTGACAAGAATAAACCTGTAATGTTAGGATACAGCATTAGTAGTGTCCTGGTTGAAACAGTCAAGTCGTTTCAATATCTGGTTCTAAATGGCTCTGAGCACTATGGGACTTCAGAGGTCATCAGTCCCCTAGAACTTAGAACTACTAGAACCTAACTAACCTAAGGACATCACAAACATCCATGCCCGACGCAGGATTCGAACCTGAGACCGTAGCGGTCGTGCGGTTCCAAACTGTAGCGCCTAGAACCGCTCGGCCACAGCGCCCGGCTTTAAATATCTCGGTGTAAAGTTGCAAAGCGATAAGAAATGGAACGAGCGTGTGAGAACTGTGCAGGGAAGGCTTCGTACGACGGCTTCCGGAGTATTTATGTAGATGTAACCAGTATGAAAATGACTTGGCGGCACTCTTAGGGGCCGGCCGGAGTGGCCGAGCGGTTCTAGGCGCTACAGTCTGGAACCGAGCGACCGCTACGGTCGCAGGTTCGAATCCTGCCTCGGGCATGGATGTGTGTGATGTCCTTAGGCCTGTTAGGTTTATGTAGTTCTAAGTTCTAGGGGACTGATGACCTCAGAAGTTAAGTCCCATAGTGCTCAGAGCTATTTGAACCATTTGAACCACTCTTAGGAAGTTCCATTGAACTCTACCCTCTCGCAGCTAGAAACAACAAATCAACACTATTCCCATTGCTGCATGTAAAGCTGTCCTAACAGCGGACGAGGCTGTACGAGTTTTCTGACGTCCCTCCCTGTTATTTTACGATGAGGGGCCATTCTCTCGCATGAAACACAAAATAACCAATAAGAACTAATATGAGGCAAGAGCGCTCCCAACGTCACTCGCAGAAGTTCCCAGACGCGACGAGACTGTACGAGTTTTCTGACGTCCCTCCCTGTTATTTTACGATGAGGAGCCATTCTCTCGCATGAAACACAAAATAACCAATAAGAACTAATATGAGGCAAGAACGCTCTCAACGTCACTCGCAGAAGTTCCCAGACGCGATGTTGTATTAGTTGTTTTCAGTTCAAGGCCATATTTCGTGGGATTTATACATACAGTATTATAACTCATACCCTTTACATACGACGACGAAAAAAAATCGCGACACCGAGGAGTTGTGCGACATAAATGAAAGTCTGTAGGGTGTTTCGCGCCAGCTGCGTAGAGTGGCGCTAGTACCGCCACTATGAGAATCCTTATCCCGATTGCTTTAAATAAACGCTGAAACGGTCGTGAGCGTTAGTTACCTTTAAGATTGGCCCGCCAGGTTAGCCGTGCGGTCTAACCCACGGCTTTCCGGATTAGGAAGAAGCGCCTGGTCCCTGGCACTCACACGCCCGGGTTCCCGGGTTCGATTCCCGGCGGGGTCAGGGATTTTCTCTGCCTCGTGATGGCTGGGTGTTGTGTGCTGTCCTTAGGTTAGTTAGGTTTAAGTAGTTCTAAGTTCTAGGGGACTTATGACCACAGCAGTTGAGTCCCATAGTGCTCAGAGCCATTTGAACCATTTGAACCCTGGCACTCATCCGCCTGGCGGACTTGTATCGAGGTCCGGTGCCGGCCAGCCTGTGGATGGATTTTAGGCGGTTTTCCATCTGCCTCGGCGAATGCAGGCTGGTTCCCCTTATTCCGCCTCAGCTACACTATGTCGGCGGTTGCTGCGCAAACGAGTTCTCCACGTACGCGTGCACCACCATTACTCCACCACGCAAACATAGGGGGGGAGGTGGGGGGGGGGTCCACCGGGGGCCGAACCGCACAATAACTGAAAGAGTGGTTCGGTGTGGGACGGCGCAGGGGTGCACTGGGGTAGTCGTCGTGGGGTTGTGGATCACTGCGGCTGCGGCGGGGACGGAGCCTCTCCGTCGTTTCTAGGCCCCCGGTTAACATACAATACAATACAATACCCTTAAGATTGGACGAGGTGAAATGGTGCTTTTAAGTCGACAAAGTAGACATTATCAACACATCACTGAGTCTTAACGAGGTCGTTCGACACGGCTAAAACAAGCTGGATGTTCCTTCTGTGATACTGGAGGAAGACTTGACACGAATGTAGCCTATGTACATGACTGCTGGCAGCGGAGGTCACGAGTATGTACGGTTGCAAGAAGATTGGGCTCCAAATGGTTCAAATGGCTCTGAGCACTATGGGACTTAACATCTGAGGTCATCAGTCCCCTAGAACTTAGAACTACTTAAACCTAACTAACCTAAGGACATTACACACATCCATGCCCGAGGCATGATTCATACATGCGACCGTAGCACTCGCGCGGTTCCGGACTGAAGCGCCTAGAACCGCTCGGCCACCACGGCCGGCCGTACCCAACAGAGCCCAAACCAGAATAAAGGCGAAGTGTGGACACATCCCATACTGATGCCCGCAAATATGTGTCCGGAAACTATTCATACACAGTGTATGTAGGGTTAAAGGACAAGTAGCACTATTGTGAAGGAAGACCATCGTGTTCGGAGTATGGCTCTGGCGCATCCTACTGCATCTGCAGGGACGTCGAACAGATGTGCAGAACTGTACACCTATATCTCTAAAGTCGATCAGTTGTAGAATTTTGGAACACGTATTATTTTCGTGTATAATGACTTTTCTGGAGACTACAAATCTACTCTGTAGGAATCAGCATGGGTTTCGAAAAAGACGATCGTGTTAAACCCAGCTCGCGCTATTCGTCCACGAGACTCAGAGGGCCATAGACTCGGGTTTCCAGGTAGATGTCGTGTTTCTTGACTTCCGCAAGGCGTTTCATACAGTTCCCCACAGTCGTTTAATGAACAAGGGAAGAACATATGGACTATCAGACCAATTGTGTGATTGGATTGAAGAGTTCCTAGATAACAGAACGCAGCATGTCATTCTCAATGGAGAGAAGTCTCCCGAAGTAAGAGTGATTTCAGGTGTGCCGCAGGGGTGTGTCGTGGGACCGTTGCTATTCACAATATATATGAATGACCTTGTGGATAACATCGGAAGTTCACTGAGGCTTTTTGCGGATGATGGTGTAGTATATCGAGAGGTTGTAACAATGGAACATTGTACTGAAATGCATGAGGATCTGCAACGAACTGACGCATGGTGCAGGGAATGGCAATTGAATCTCAATGTAGACAAGTGTAATGTGCTGCAAATACATAGCAAGAAAGATCCTTTATCATTTAGCTGAAATATAGCAGGTCAGCAACTGGAAGCAGTTAATTCCATAAATTATCTGGGAATAGGCATTAGGAGTGATTTAAAATGGAATGACCACAAAAATTAATCGTCGGTAAAGCAGATGGTTGGTTGGTTTGTGGGATTAAAGGGACCAGACTGCTACGGTCATCGGTCCCGTAAAGCAGATGGCAGACTGAGATTCATTGCAAGAATCCTAAGGAAACGCAGTCCGAAAACAAAGGAAGTAGGTAACAGTACACTTGTTCACCCGCTGCTTGAATACTGCTCACCGGTGTGGGATCCGTACCAGATAGAGTTGATAGAAGAGATAGAGAAGATCCAACGGAGAGCAGCGCGCTTCGTTACGGGATCATTTAGTAATCGCGAAAGCGTTACGGAGATGATAGATAAACTCCATTGGAAGACTCTGCAAGAGAGACGCTCAGTAGCTCGGTAGGGGCTTTTGTTGAAGTTTCGAGAACATACCTTCACCGAGGAGTGAAGCAGTACATTGCTCCCTCCTACGTTTATCTCGCAAAGAGACCATGAGGATAAAATCAGAGAGATTACAGCCCACACACAGGCATACCAACAATCTTTCTTTCCACCAACAATACGAGACTGGAATAGAAGGGCGAACCGATAGAGGTACTCAAGGTACCCTCCGCCACACACCGTCAGGTGGCCTGGGGAGTATGGATGTAGATGTAGAGATGCAGCAATTTGAGCAGTATTTCGCACAGCAGTGACACAACGAACTGTTACAAATCGGTTACTTCGTGGACAGTTCGATCCAGACGGCCTGCAGCATGCATTCCACTGACCCCAAACCACCGCCTTTGCTACTTCAGTGATGTCAAGAGAGAGCTCTTTGGAGGGCAGGCTGGATATCTGTTGTGTTTTCTGATGAAAGCTGATTGTGCATCGGTGCTAGTACCAGCCGTGTGCTGGTTGAAAGTAGGCCAACTGCGCGCCTGAAACCAAGTTGTCTGCGCGCAGCCACACTGGACCTACACCTGGAATTGTAGTCTGGGATGCGATTTCATACTACAGCAGGCACACTCTCGTGGTTATCCTATGCATCTTGACTGAACTTTGTACGTCACTCTGGTGATTCGACCTGTTGTGCTGCCATTCATGACAGTATTCCAGGAGGTGTTTTCCGACACAATTACGTTCTCCCACATACCGCTGTTGTAACCAGCACACTCTCCAGAGTATCAACTTGTTGCCTTGGCCTTCTGGATCACCAGATCTGCCTAAAATCGAGCGCATACCTGACGTCATTAGACGACAACTCGAGCGCTACCCTCAACCAGTATTAACCGTCTGGACTACGTGTAACAGGCGTGTAACTCCATCCCACAAGCTGACATCCGCAACCTGTACAACACAGTGCATGCACGTTTGTATTCTTACATTCAACACTCTGGCGGTTACACCGGTTATTAATGTGCCCGTATTTCACATTTGCAACGGCGTTATGAATGTACGCTGTTTTAAGGTGATGGCGCATTGAAGACTCACCACAGTCGCGTCGTTCTTTTATGGTTTTGTTATAATTAACTGTCAGTTAACAACGTAACGGCGAGTATAGCCTTCAGAAGATCGTACCATAAAATAAAACGTAATTTTTTGTTGAAGCTCAGCGGAGCTTAGCTGGTAGGGGCGCAGAGCTAAGAAACAGTGTGTGGAGGGTTTGTGTCCTGTTGCTCATTTTTTTTTTCTTTTTACTTATGCGTTTCCTTAAAGGGTTGTGGGACTATCTCATTAACTTAATATAAATATCTGTTATAATGTTCTATGTTACTGTAATATCTCTTTATATTCGATGAATTATTCTGATACAATTCTACCCTTGAATGACGTTTACTAATTTTCTATCTTCATACTCGCAGAATCCATGCGCAAAGTAGTTACATACAATAGCTATGCCATGAGCGCATAAGTATTCTTTGTAGTACTCTCTCTGGTGGTTGCTAGAAAAAAGCTTCCGAGATTGTCTTCGTGCCGATTAGCCTGAGCATTGTTTGAAGAATTGTAATCTGAATATTGAGATTTATGACAAAAGATAACTGATACGAAATTGTACGATTAAAAGGGAAATATATATATACATATATTGCTCCTTCATACAAAAGGTGTGTAATAATTTACATTAATGATATTCATCGATATATTGCGTAGTTGTTAATCAGAAGGGAACTTCCGAAAGACTGGATACGAACCTGCATTTAATAATCCAAGAGCTCCATTACTTCTTCGGAAGGTTAAACCTCATCAAAGCCAAATATCCGCTTGATCTGAGGTTTCCCGACTGATTATACAACGCTCCCAAAAATACGAGGCATTTTATTTGTACAGATTAGCAGACTGCCGCAAAGCACGAGCCTGCAGAGAAGAAGAATCATCGCCTGATTTCATTCTAACAAGTAAAATTTCTGAATCATTTTGAGTGACTGAGTTATGACTGTGTTTCCTATTATGAATGACTGATTGCTCGAACGAATTCAGAAGAACATAACTACATAATTACATAGATAGGAGGAAAAATTACATTACGTAAACATAGGTGCGCTCTGTCTCAAGACTGAGTTTATAGATTTTGTGAAGTTTTAGTATAACCTGTGACGGCGCCCTTGCCCCTCACACAACGCTTGTTTCAGATACTAAGACTTACGCTCACCACGTTTGGTTGGAATTGCTCTGATTTCCTTACTGATTAGACATGGAACTTTCCCATTTATCCTATAACACGTTCATAAATATTCAAGTTTTTATTTATGATACCACAGACAGAACAACATGGGTAGCACAGGGGTGGAGCGGGGTGAGACCGTCATCCAGCACAGCTGTATTTTCAGACAAAACAAAATCGCTGTGTACAGGGAGCTATGTAATTCAGTATTTAACTCTGCACTCAGCACGTACCTGGAGCACCGCCAGAGGTAGAAGTCGATTGAAGTGCTAAGATCGTCGCCGGGTACTTCGGTGACGCGACAGCTATTGTATGGTCAGTCGTCACAAATCGCTACTTCCATGTCTTGCATTTCTCTTCGTCCCGTGAACGCGGTCTGATTTAGAGTGGTTATTGTTATCCCATGTCCTCTTGGCCTACGCCGGGACCGAATGGACATAAGAAAACATCGTAAAAATGTAATAACTAATGTTTTTAAGTTTTTCAACGAATTTGCTTGTAACGAAGAAGCTAGATGGGACATTACTGCCGGCCGTTGTGGGTGAGCGGTTGTAGGCGTTTCAGTCTGGAAGCGCGCGACCGCTACGGTTGAAGGTTCGAATCCTGCCTCGGCCATGGATGTGTATGATGTCGTTAGGTTAGTTAGGTTTAAGTAGTTCTAAGTTCTAGAGGACTGATTACCTCAGATGTTAAGTCCCATAGCGCTCAGAGCCATTTGAACCATTTTGGGACATTACTTTGCCCAAGCACAAAAATTGACGAAAGCAGCATGCAGAGTCACAGACAGAACCGTGCAACGCGTTAGCGATATCGTAACTTCTTCAGAAGCTGTAGGTCTGAATGCTGTCTACCATTCACCACGAAATGGATATAAAGTGCAAAGTATATTTACTCAAATGGGCGGTTTTAATAAAGAAGAGGTGCGCAGTGCTTTTCGTATACTATAGCCACCTGTGTCCGTCAGTAATTTCAATACAATATTGGGTCTTAGGGGTCTGATACGTCCATTCTTCCCTTTCTACATGACGTCGCTGTTACGCCCAGAAATTGTGGCGATGGACACAAACTTATTGTGGAAGGAAGCGATATTATCACCCCAAAAGATAAATTTTTGCTCACTGTGGATTTGTTGCCTACGTAGGACAATAAGCCGTATTTGACTTTCTCAAAACTACGCGAAGAAATATATTTGGCACGAGTCCAAGGGAAATAGTGGCCCCAAAATACCTACAGGCACTTTTGTATAGCGAATATCTGTGTTTTGACTGATGGCTGTAGTGATGAAGAGTCTGCAAACATAATCCCTTCGGGCAGTAGGGAATATTCTCGGTCGTATTAAGGCGAGCCGTCAGAGCGAAAACCCTGGCAGCGGCCTCCAAGTCGTCGGAGTATCTCGCAAGTAAATCTCGTTTACAAGTGACACGATAAAGTAATGATTGCTCAGATTTTATCAAAATTAAGTTTACAATTTTCCCAACAACTTTATCGCTGGATGTTTTCTAACAGAAAGCAAACTCATCAACGACGATGTTTGTCGTTGCACTGTCAAAAAATTTCTCACGTCTTACGGTATTTTATTTCTTACCTCGGAATACATCATGTCTTCAAGATAAAATGTGTATGGCATTCTTCTATGAGCTTTGCGATTGTTCATACTTTTTTTTACAGTCCAAATACGTTAGTGCTTCTGGCTGTTTCCCCAGCTCATGTAAAAACAAATATTTATCTTTAAAATTTCTTGTAAAGTTTGTTTTTCTTCTTTTTTTCACAACGACTGGCAATAGTTTTCTTTCCGAAAGTACTGCATCATATTTTAGACTAAGAACAGAGATGGGTCACTTTCTTTCGGAGCAAGCAGTAATGGAAACAAAAGAAACATTCGGAGTAGGTATTAAAATCCATGGAGAAGAAACAAAAACTTTGAGATTCGCCGATGACATTGTAATTCTGTCAGAGACAGCAAAGGACTTGGAAGAGCAGTTGAACGGAATGGACAGTGTCTTGAAAGGAGGATATAAGATGAACATCAACGGAAGCAAAACGAGGATAATGGAATGTAGTCGAATTAAGTCGGGTGATGCTGAGGGAATTAGATCAGGAAATGAGACACTTAAGGTTGTAAAGGAGTTTTGCTATTTGGGGAGCAAAATAACTGATGATGGTCGAAGTAGAGAGGATATAAAATGTAGACTGGTGATGGCAAGGAAAGCGTTTCTGAAGAAGAGAAATTTGTTAACATCGAGTATAGATTTCAGTGTCAGGAAGTCGTCTCTGAAAATATTTGTATGGAATGTAGCCTTGTATGGAAGTGAAATATGGACGATAAATAGTTTGGACGAGAAGAGAATAGAATCTTTCGAAATGTGGTGCTACAGAAGAATGCTGAAGATTAGATGGGTAGATCACATAACTAATGAGGAGGTATTGAATAAAATTGGGGAGAAGAGGAGTTTGTGGCACAACTTGACTAGAAGAAGGGATCGGTTGGCAGGACATGTTCTGAGGCATCAAAGGATCACCAATTTAGTATTGGAGGGCAGCGTGGAGGGTAAAAATCGTAGAGAGAGACCAAGAGATAAATACACCAAGCAGATTCGGAAGGATGTAGGTTGCAATAGGTACTGGAACATGAAGAAGCTTTGGAACATGAAGAAGCTTTCACAGGATAGAGTAGCATGGAGAGCTGTATCAAACCTGTCTATGAACTGAAGACCACAACAACAACATACTAAGACCTGGAATTATCACAAAACAGCATTGCTGTACGGCGGAACTTTATTCGCCTATTTTCATGACTAACACTAAGGAAGTGGAAGTAGACGTGGAGTGACGTATAAAAATAATCGGAAACCACTGAGAAAAAGAGTCCAGCTCTGTAGCTCAGTGGCCAGCGTGTCTGGCACCGATGCGAAAGGGCTGAGTTCGATTCGCGCCCCTGTCAGGGATTATTCCTTCGCGGAAGGGCTGGTACGAGTGAACACAGTCTCGTGAGGCCCATAACTGAGAAGCCACCTGAATCAGAGGTAGCGGCTCCAAGGTCAAAATGCCGTGAGAGGATCCAGTGACATCACTGGCAGTGGATGACACGGCGGTCGGTCACCCCCGATTGGCCCATCAGCGTCAGCACGAGAAGCTTCGCTTTGTTTTTACTGAGAAAATGGCAATTAACTTGTTGAATGTGCTTTCTGCTTACAAAGTAAAACACGACGGCGACACTTAACTGCAGAAATACAAATATGGAGTCATCACGTATTCGATACAGTTCGAGTGTCGAACTATCAGCAGACGTTTCTCAGCCAGGAATGTTTCACGAGCTCCACCTCATCTAACGGCAGCGGCGCGACTCGACAGCAAAGCGGTTCAGGATGTAGCAGCCCCCACTCCTAGGCTGAGCTGCCCACGCGTCGCGCTGGCGCACAGTGCTAAATTATTCCAACAGCTAACGCGAAAAATGAAAAGAACCGCTCCGTAGTTTGACTGGGCTCTTAGCGAGCTGCGACGGATGAATGTTTTATGGGACATCTCCTCACAAAAAAAAAACACCTTACGGTACTTTTTTTCCCTAAAAGATGAAATGTGCCCTGAATCAACAGTTGTTTCCGATTCTTTCTGTAGGTATTCACGGGATGTTTTTCTTCCGCCCCCGCCTCCTCCCTGGCTCCACTCTTGTCGCGGGCCCCCGGGGGCGGAGCCCGCGGCGGCCGCAGCAGAAATTATGTTCATGTTTTATGTATCGGCCGCGCCGGCGGGACGCTGCTCGGAAATAATTGAAGCTAAAAAACGGGAGGCAGCGTAGGCAGCACAGTGTGACGGCGAGGACGGGTGCGCTGGGGGGGGGGGGGGGGGAAGGTAAGGTCGTGTCGTGCGATGTGCGGGTGGCCGACACAGCAGGCGTTTACGAGACGGGCAGATCCGTCCGCTAACTCGTGCTGACGGGACGTCTGTTTTACTTGTCTGCAACCAGAACGAATTAGTGAAAATAATGCACGTTGCGTGGCCCTGGGGGCGGGAGAACGATCGCTAAGTTGGTTCCAGCTGCGAATGAAGCTGGGCGGAAGTTCATTATAAAAGACTGGGGGCTGCTCAGCTGAATAGGCAGCGGATAGCTTCGTCGCCTTCGGGTCCGTAGACCCCTCTCTCTGCGAGCGTGCTCTAGGATGTCGATGTTTCTTCCTCCAGTTACGTCGTGAAAGAAACTGCGCTTTCATAATCAAGGCGATATGTTGTTGTTGTTGTGGTCTTCAGTCCTGAGACTGGTTTGATGCAGCTCTCCATGCTACTCTATCCTGTGCAAGCTTCATCTCCCAGTAATTACTGCAACCTAAATCCTTCTGAGTCTGCCTAGTGTATTCATCTCTTGGTCTTCCTCTACGATTTTTACCCTCCACGCTGTCCTCCAGTACTAAATTGGTGATCCTTTGATGCCTCAGAACATGTCCTACCAACCGATCCCTTCTTCTAGTCAAGTTGTGCCACAAACACCTCTTCTCCCCAATTCTGTTCAATACCTCCTCATTAGTTATGTGATCTACCCATCTAATCTTCAGCATTCCTCTGTAGCACCACATTTCGAAAGCTTCTATTCTCTTCTTGTCTAAACTATTTATCGTCAATGTTTCACTTCCATACATGGCTACACTCCATACAAATACTTTCAGAAACAACTTCCTGACACTCAAATCAATACTTGATGTTAACAAATTTCTCTTCTTCAGAAACGCTTTCCTTGCCATATAAGGCGATATAAGCTCACCGTACAAAATGTACACTTGTACCTTTCGAACACTCGTAGTATTCGGCGCCACCCCTCTCGTGTTTCGCCAAATACTTGAGTTTCCCCTGTCAGACAGGCGATACCCGATAGGAAAATATATGCTGGAAGTTGATAAGTCGAAACAATGTCACGGTCGAAAATGTTCTGTTTCTCTGTTTTCTGTAAGCGAGAACGAGTTGGTCAATGGTGGTCGCGACAACCAAATCGATACCACCTGTAGCGGTGCAAATACGCTCTTAGACAAAAAGAATGAAGCACCAGATGGAATTATCCGAATGGGACGGAAATCGCTACGTGTGACGTAAATGTACAGACAAACAGGTGATTACAATTTCATACGAAGTGGATGCGTTATTGAAGAGAGAGAGCTTCACAAATTGAGCAAATCAATAACGCGTTGGTCCACCTCTGGCCTTTAAGCAAGCGTTGGCAAGCACGAAGAGAAGCTGTAGAAACTCTTGCCGTGTGCGGGCGGTCGTTATAGTGCTGAAATGTAAGCCCGGGATGGCTTGTCTTGAAGGGCAACAAAACGGGGCTAGAATATACTCGACGTACTGCTGTACTATGAAAAGAAATGGCACCCCAGTCGTGATCGTCGGGCCATACGGCGGGCGACAGAGGTTTATATCCAACCTCTGTCCGGGACTTCTCCAGACACATCTTCGCTGGTCGTCGGGGCTCATCACACACGAAAGTTCTGCTCCTGGCAATGAGATTTCAGGTCGAAAAGGAATCTGGAGACAGTGGTGGGATAGCAGCCTGACTCTTGTCCGCCATACTGCTCGACAACGGGGAGCAATGGTACGAGGTGCCACTTGTTTTCGTAGCAGGACCCCTTTGGTTGTCAACCGCGGCTCCCTTACAGCACAGCGGTATACTGACGATATTCTACGCACCGTTTTGTTGCCCTAAATGGCTAGCCACCCTGGGATTATAATTCAACAACATAACGCCTGCGCGTACGCTGCGAGAGTTTCTACAGATTGTCTTCGTGCTTGTCAAACTCTATCTTGGCCATCATGGTCGCCGGGTCTCTCCCCAATCGAGAACGTTTAGAGTGTTACGGGCACGGCCCTCAAAATAGCTCGGGATTTTGACGATCTAACGAGCCAACTGGACAAATGTGACATGGTATCCCTCAGAAGTGTACCATTCAATCCCTAGCTGAATAACTGCTTCCATAATGGCTACATGTGGACCAACACTTTATTGACTTCCTATATTTGTGAAGACCTTTCTCTTGAACGAATCATCCAAATGTTCTGAAACTGTAGTCATTTGTTTGTATTTAAGTCTCGTTCGACCACGACGTTGAGACCGCAAGAGCGCTTAATTCCTATGAAGCAATTATTTCGTACGTAGGGTCTTTAGAAATTAAGTTATACGTGTTGACCCACGCTAAGGCTATTGCGCAACAAGAGCGGCTCATTGTTGAAAGCGAGTACATGTTCTGGATACGCTGCGGACACAGTTCTGCTGCGGTACGAATGGCAGGTGCGCCGCAGCGCGTGATCGAAATGGCGCGGGAACTGGTAAACTACTGCACTGCTGAAGTACGCGGGACAGTAAGATTCTTGTGGGCGAAACTACTAAATTACACACAAACCCACAGCGAAATCCTGGCGGCATGAGGGCCAAATACAATGTCGCGTCCAACTGTAGTAAAATAATTTGATCGAGGCTGCACAGTCGTGAGTTGATACCAGTCGGGAAGTCCAGCTATTGCACCATGCCATTTCTATCTTTTCGGCGAGCTGAAAGAAAATATGTAGGAAAAGAGATTTCCCAGTGACGAGAACGTGCACACAGCATTTCTCGAATGGCTCTATGACCAAGAAGCAGATTTCCATTATTGAGGTATTGAACGATTTATACAGCCCTGTATGTCCATCTTTTCAGAGATAGTTGCGGGACCTCGGCTGTTCGATACAGAGTATCAAATCAGAACACCTTTCAGCCATCTAAATTTCCAAACTGTTATTTCTGGGCCGTGCTGCGGCTCGCGTTGGTGCCGTTGCTAGGTTGCCAGCGTTTAGTGGGTATAGTTACGGTTGTCGTCTTCTTCTTGTGTTCATTGGCGCCACTCCGTTTGTAAGCGTTGTCTGTCCGCTAGTGGCAGCAGCGGCCGTTATCGATATCTAGTAACAGTGGTATTATCTTTGGGGCGACGTGGTGTTTCCGTGTTCGGTGAGTCGGCAGTTCGGTTTGGGACGGACGAGCAGCCAGGTCCGCGCAGCACGGGAACACGCCGGGACCACTGGCAGCACGCATGCACTGCCGGATGGAAGGGCTATAGGCGCGAGGGGCACAACCTCGTTGTCAACCGGACCCAGGAAGTTTAAGTTGAGTGGACCTTAATTCATTGTGAGATCTCGCCATTTGTTTGCTTGTTGCTGCTCGCTGTGTCGCCGAGACGAAGAGCTGCGAGTGGAGCGTTTGGGGAAGATGAACCTAATTAGCCTTCCTCCACTTATTATTAATTGTTGCATTCTGCCGGCCGCGGTGGTCTAGCGGTTCTAGGCGCTCAGTTCGGAACCGCGCGACTGCTACGGTCGCAGGTTCGAATCCTGTCTCGGGCATGGATGTGTATGATGTCCTTAGGTTAGTTAGGTTTAAGTAGTTCTAAGTTCTAGGGGACTGATGACCACAGATGTTAAGTCCCATAGTGCTTAGAGCCATTTGAACCACTTTTTGTTGCATTCTATATGTTATTATTAGTAAAGTTCAACCAGTGGTATTTTTCCTGCCTAGTGGCCGCTGACGCCCCAGTTACTTGCCCTGCAGCTTAGTGTATGTTACGGCAGTGTACTTTTATTCGCCTTGCCGCTGCTGTCCGGTAAGGCAAGTAGTTCGACAGCTTCCTTGATTTGTGGGGTAGGTAGTGTTTTTTTTTTCCCTACTCTGGTAGTAGTGGTTCCTTTCTGCTTCCGGATGCTCTAAACACCGGAGTCTAAATACGTAGTACTGACTGCCGGACCGAGCGAGGTGGCGCAGTGGTTAGACACAGGACTCGCATTCGGGAGGACGACGGTTCAATCCCGCGTCCGGCCATCCAGATTTAGGTTTTCCGTGATTTCCCTAAATCACTCCAGGCAAATGCCGGGATGGTTCCTCTGAAAGGGCACGGCCGACTTCCTTCCCCATCCTTCCCTAATCCGATGAGACCGATGACCACGCTGTCTGGTCTCCTTCCCCAAACCAACCAACCAACCAACTGACTGCCGGTTCCAGCTTGAGTGTGTTATTCAATCGTTGCATTGGTCGTCGGACGTCAGATAGATTCGGCAAATGATTATTGGTCATGCGTTTAAAGTGCCACTTGTCTGAATTACCAACTCGTGAAGTGAATGCAACTCTTGGCTGTCTGCCTAATCACTTGCGACCTAGGAGCAACGTCTGCGCTCACCCCCCCCCCCCTCCTCCTTGGTTTGGTCAGATTTGATGATTGTTGTTTTGTTTTTTTAAATTTATTAACTAGTTCTTAAAAGACTGCTATTCAAGCCTTGAGCCGTGAAACAGATTTTAAATTACTACTATTGGGGCCTTCAGCCGAGAAATAGTTGAATTTGTCGTCAGTAAGGCCTTCAGCCGTGAGTGTTACTTGTCTTAAAATTTTTATTAGACAATTGTATTCTAGCAGTGGTGCTTTTATGATTGTTCTATTAAAAATATTTTAATAACTGTAACTGCAAGTTGAAGACATTAACTGGATCTTAAAAGATTGTTATTCAAGCCTTCAGCCGTGAAACAGTTTTTAAATTATCACAATTGGGGCCTTCAGCCGAGAAATAGTCTTGAATTTGTTGTCATTGAGGCCTTCAGCCGTGGAACACTTCTTAATTTACTGTCACCTTTTATTTGTTGTTGTTTCCAAATAAAGCGTACGTGATTGAAAAATAAACTAACCAACAGCAATTGATTACGGCCCCGTCCACAACCGAAACCCAATCCTGCGTTCCTTGGCGCCAGGTCTCAATTTTATTGCGTTACCAGTTTCGACGTCATATTACGCAATCTTCAATCCCCTTGACCGACGTGCGGAAAGATTACAACCTCTGTTTCGGTCAAAGTAGAGATCAGCATTCAGAGACTGGTATCTGTAGATTTTTGATACAGCGATAACTTCAAACATCATCTGCCACCTGTACCAGTTCAGTCGGCAGATGATGTGTGAAGCGATCACATTATCGAAAATCTACAGATACCAGTCTTTGAATGCTGGCCCCTGTTTTGACTGGAACCGACATTGGAATCTTCCTACACGGTGGTCAGGGGGCCTGAAGATGGCGAATATATCGCCGAAACTGGTATCCCAATAAAATAAGAGTTTGGAAATTTAGACGGCTGGTTTGATTTGACATTCTGATTTGTAGAACGTTCCGATGGTTCCAGAATGAGATTTTCACTCTGCAGCGGAGTGTGCGCTGATATGAAACTTCCTGGCAGATCAAAACTGTGTGCCCGACCGAGACTCGAACTCGGGACATCCCCCAGGCTGTGGCTAAGCCATGTCTCCGCAAGTATCCTTTCTTTCAGGAGTGCCAGTTCTGCAAGTTTCGCAGGAGAGCTTCTGTAAAGTTTGGAAGGTAGGAGACGAGATACTGGCAGAAGTAAAGCTATTAGGACCGGGCCTGAGTCGTGCTTCGGTAGCTCAGATGGTAGAGCACTTGCCCGCGAAAGGCAAAGGTCCCGAGTTCGAGTCTCGGTCGGGCACACAGTTTTGATCTGCCAGGAAGTTTCGTTCCCATGGTTGTTTACAGAGACTTCGTGACCATGTTAAAAACAGAGCCATGTGTCTGCGTCACTTGGAAGTATAGTGCAGCAATCAATAGAAGTTACTTAGGTCCCCATAATGATTTATTACTTACTTTTTGAAGTTCCCTCGTAATCATGCTACATCATAATGATATTTTCATTCTGCAGTGGAGTGTGCGCTGATTTTTAAACTTCCTGGCAGATTAAAACTGTGTGCCGGACCGAGATTCGAACTCGGCACCTTTGCCTTTCGCGCACAAGTGCTCTTCCAACTGAACTACCCAAGCACGACTCACAACCTCTCCTCACAATTTTACTTCCGCCAGTACCTCGTCTCTCACCGCTGCAGAGTGAAAATTTCATTCTGGAAACATCCCCTAGGCTGTGACTAAGCCATGTCTCCGCAATATCCTTTCTTCCAGTAGTCCTAGTCCTGCAAGTTTCGCAAGAGAACTTCTGTGAAGTTTGGAAGGTAGGAGACGAGGTATTGGCGGAAGTGTAATCGTGAGGAGGGGTCGTGAGTCGTGCTTGGGTAGCTCAGTTGGAAGAGCACTTGCCCGCGAAAGGCAAAGGTCCCGAGTTCGAGTCTCGGTCCGGCACACAGATTTAATCTGCCAGGAAGTTTCAATGCTACATCATGCTTGAACAAAAGGAAAAAAAAATAAGACGGCGGAGTTGTAGCCTAGTTATCTGCTTTTTCCTCTTTGCTTTAACAGCCGAATTCCCACAGCACTCTTAATGTTAGCGATCTTCGATTTTAATTTCGTCGAAAGTTGTTATGGCCTTCCTATACAACGAATCAGTCCTCCAGGCGACCATTTGTTTTCGATTTCTTCATATTCCCCCTGCAGCCATTTCGCCTTCTCTCCCCTGCACTTCCCACGCATTTCAGTCCTGAATCATTCATCCTGCTGTATTCCCGTCTTTCTCGAACCATTTCTGTGTTTCCTTCTTTCGTCTATCACTAGTACTAGCTTTTAGTTACACAAGGTTTCTCCTCAGTTACGTTCCTTGCCTCTATGTTTGTCTGTCCAACTTCAATGATTGTCTTTTTCAGAGGTGTGCATTCCATTTCAAATGAACTGCCTAATGTGGTATTCATTATCATTGTATCTACGGCCACGGGGAACTTGAAACGCATCCCATCACTCCTCAGTGCTGCAGTATTCAACTTCTTTCCTCATACGGACGATTCTCTTAAATTTCAGTCTACTCGTCGTCATTATTAAACTATGGTCAGAGTTACTATACTACTGGCCATTAAAATTGCTACACCACGAAGATGACGTGCTACAGACGCAAAATTTAACCATCAGGAAGAAGATGCTGTGATATGCAAATGATTAGCTTTTCAGAGCATTCACACAAGGTTGGCGCCGGTGGCAACACCTACAACGTGCTGACATGAGGAAAGTTTCCAACCGATTTCTCATACACAAACTGCAGTAGACCGGCGTTGCCTGGTGAAACGTTGTTGTGTTGCCTCGTGTAAGGAGGAAAAATGCGTACCATCACGTTTCCGACTTTGATAAACGTCGGATTGTAGCCTGTCGCGATTGCGGTTTATCGTATCGCGAAATTGCTGATCTCGTTGGTCGAGATCCAATGACTGTTAGCAGAATATGGAATCGTTGGGTTCAGGAGGGTAATACGGAACGCCGTGCTGGATCCCAACGGCCCCGTATCACTAGCAGTCGAGATGACAGGCATCTTATCCGCATGGCTGTAACGGATCGTGCAGCCACGTCTCGAACCCTGAGTCAACAGATGGGGACGTTTGGAAGACAACAACCATCTGCACCAACAGTTCGACGACGTTTGCAGCAGCATGGACTATCAGATCGGAGACCATGGCTGCGGTTACCCTTGACGCTGCGTCACAGACAGGAGCGCCTGCGATGGTGTACTCAACAACGTACCTGGGTGCACGGATGGCAAAATGCAATTTTTTCGGATGAATCCAGGTTCTGTTTACAGCATCATGATGGTCGCATCCGTGTTTGGCGACATCGCGGTGAACGCACACTGGAAGCGTGTATTCGTCATCGCCATACCGGCGTATCACCCGGCGTGATGGTATGGGGTGTCATTGGTCACACGTCTCGGTCACCTCTTGTTCGCATTGAAGGCACTTTGAACAGTGGACGTTACATTTCAGATGTGTTACGACCCGTTGCTCTACCCTTCATTCGATCCCTGTGAAACCCTACATTTCAGCAGGATAATGCACGACCGCATGTTGTAGGTCCTCTACGGGCCTTTCTGGATACAGAAAATGTTCGACTGCTGCCCTGGCCAGCACATTCTCCAGATCTCTCACCAATTGAAAACGTCTGGTCAATGGTGGCCGAGCAACTGTCTCGTCACAACACGCCAGTCACTGCTCTTGATGAACTGTGGTATCGTGTTGAAGCTGCATGGGCAGCTGTATCTGTACACGCCATCCAAGCTCTGTTTGACTCAATGCCCAGGCGTATCACGGCCGTTATTACGGCCAGAGATGGTTGTTCTGGGTACTGATTTCTCAGGATCTATGCACCGAAACAACGTGATAATGTTATCACATGTCAGTTCTAGTATAATATATTTGTCCAATGAATACCCGTTTATGATCTGCATTTCTTCGTGGTGTAGCAATTTTAATGGCCAGTAGTGTACATCAGGTGCAGCGCTGACAAATGAGCCCTTCCACTGTCCACAGCCGGTTTCGCGGCTTAGAGCTAACCGCAGACGCTCGCCTAAGCAGGGCGACATTATGAACTGCGGTGAGCGGAGATGTGACGTGAGGTGGGCGCTGGTTTAGGTTACGTCGCATTGCGCGCGCTTGCCTCAGACGCCGACCGCACGCGCTGGGCGTAATTGCGAGCGAGCGTAATTAAAGCGGCCAAACTAAACGCCCAGGCGCCCCTAATTACCTGGTCTAACTCCGTGAGCTAAAAGACTGCGCCGTCCGGCCGCGTAGTACCGCCAGACCCGCGAAGAACGCCGCGGCTCCACCACATCTGCCTCCTGCTCTTTTGAATATTCTCTCTCATAAATATTGTCTCTCTTCAGCGCTGTCAGTGGTATACACGGGCACTGTAGTGGCATCTGCTGGACGGGTGGAAGAATTAGAAAACCCACGCTGCCTCCAGAAGTACTCAACCACGCGATCACGTGTGTCCGCGGCTGTCTTGCATCCATAATGAAAGCCCACGTGGACGTGAATACGTCCGTGGTTCACAGCGTCATCGATGCGCGCTCACGAACACACGGGCGTGGTCACTGCTGTGATATACGATAGCAACGCTCTCTTAAGGCTCCCAACAAAGCCGACTGTAAAGCGAAAAGCCCCGAGCGATTAGGCGCGGCACAAAACGCACGAAGCCCGCATCTCGTGGTCGTGCGGTAGCGTTCTCGCTTCCCACGCCCGGGTTCCCGGGTTCGATTCCCGGCGGGGTCAGGGATTTTCTCTGCCTCGTGATGGCTGGGTGTTGTGTGCTGTCCTTAGGTTAGTTCGGTTTAAGTAGTTCTAAGTTCTAGGGGACTTATGACCACAGCAGTTGAGTCCCATAGTGCTCAGAGCCATTTGAACCATTTGAACCAAAACGCACGAACAGAACAAGCTACTAAGGCGTCGAGAGCTGAAAGGAAATCAGCACTTCTTGCTTTATGCCGTGGCAGTGAAAAGCAAAAAAGAAAGAATAAAACTGTTACTGTGGGAGAGAGGGGATAGTTGACCGTTCTTCCAAAACAACTTATTTTAGAGGACGAACACACGTTTCGAAATTCCTTCAGCAAAGAAGACGACAAAATATTCCACAATACGAATCGTGAACAAATACCAACATGAAGAACTTAGAAGTAGATATCCTCGGTGTAGCTCAAATCACTGAACATGGCAAGGCTTCTGGTCAAGACCATATATACCTGTTAGCTTCCTTTCACGGTATGCTGATACAACAGCTCCATACTTAGCAATCATATACAGCCGCTCGGTTGTCGAAAGTACCGCACCCAGACAATGGAAAATTCAACATGTCAAAAAAATACTCAAAACAGGAAATAGGAATGATCCCCAGAATTACAAAATGGTTCAAATGGCTCTGAGCACTATAGGACTTAACAACTGAGGTCATCAGTCCCCTACAACTTAGAACTTCTTACACCTAACTAACCTAAGGACATCACACACATCCATGCCCGAGGCAGGATTCGAACCTGCGACCGTAGGAGTCGCGCGGTTCCGGACTGCAGCGATAGAACCGCTCGGCCACCGCGGCCGGCGCTAAATTACAGACCCATACCACTGGCATCGATTTGCACTAGGATTTTGGAACATATAGGCCTACATCATTCTTGTGGAACGTAACTAACTCTTTGTTCAAACGAAGTAATGAGTGCTATCGACGTGGGATCCCAAATTGATTCCACATTTCTGGATTTCCAGAAGACTTTCGACACCGTTCCTCACAAACGACTTCTGATCAAGCAGCGTGCCTACGGAGTATCGTCTCAGCTGTACGACTGAATTCGTGATTTCCTGTTAGAAAGATCACAATTTGTAGGAACTAATGAAAAGTCGTAGAGTAAAACAGAAGGGACATCTGGCGTTCCCCAAGGAACCGTTACAGGACCTCTGCTATTCCTGATCTATATAAACGATTTAGGAGACAATCTGAGCAGCCCTCTCAGACTTTTTGCACATGATGCTGTCATTTACCGTCTTGTTAAGTCATAAGATGATCAAAACGAATTGCAAAATTATTTACACAAAGTATCTGTATGGGGTGAAAAGTGGCAACTGATTCTAAATACTGAAAAACGTGACGTCATGCACGTGAGTACCAAAAGGAACTTCGGTTACACGATAAATCATACAAATCTAAAGGCATTCAAGTGAGCTAAGTCCTTAGGAATAACAATTACGAGTGACTTGTACTGAAACGATCACACGTATAACCAGAGACTGCGACTTATTGGCAGAACACGTAGAAAATGCAACCGCTATACTAAAGAGACTGCCTACACTACTCTTGTACGTCCTCTTCTGGAGTACTGCCGCACGATGTGGGATCAGAATTCAGATAGGATTGACGGAGGACATCGAAAAAGTACGAAGAAGGGCAGCTCGTTTTGTATCATGGAAATCATGAAAACAGAGACGTTTCTCGTTGTGGCAGGATCTTCTCATGAAATGGCCATCTGTAGCTTTCTCCTCCGAAAGCGAAAATTTTTGTTGGCGCCCACCTACGTAGGCAAAATGATCATCACAATAAAATTAGTAAAATCAGAGCTCGCACAGAAAGATTAAAATGTTCGTTTTTTTTGGCGTGGTGTTCGAGAGTGGAACTGACCAGAAATAGCTTGAAGAGGTGGTTCAATGAACCCACTGCCGGGTGCTTCAATGTGAATTGCAAGGTAATCATTTAGATGTAGAAACTGAGGATGAGCAAGGATAATTACCGGTTCCTATTGGAACTTGTGCATCATAAATTAACTAATCTTGACCCTGCGACAAGAAAAAGCAATGACATCTTCCGAAACGTTAACGCCTACTCTAAGATTCCAGGCTACTGGTGATTCCAAGTCTGTGAAAAAAGCTTTACTTTTGGTATGTGGACACCCATACTGTCAGCACTACTTTCTTTCAACGTCTCAATGACGTGTCTTTCTCGGTAGTAGTGAGAACACGGAGTATTATTTTCTTATTAATTTCCCCCACTATTGTCCGCGACCAACTCTCTTTTGCCTATTTCTTCATCTGCATCTACATCGATACTCTGCAAATCACATTTAAGTGCCTGGCTATCATTCCGTACGATCTCTGATTTCCCTTATTTTATCTTTGTGATCGTTCCTCCCTATGTAAGTCGGTGTGAACAAAATATTTTCGCATTCGGAGGAGAAAGTTGGTGATTGGAATTTCGTGCGAAGTTTCCGTCGCAACGAAAAACGCCTTTCTTCTAATGATGTCCATCCTAAATCCTGTATCATTTCTGTGACACTCTCTCCCATATTTCGCGATAATACAAATCGTGCTGCCCTTCTTTGAACTTTTTCGAAGTACTCCGTTAGTCCTATCTGTTAAGGATCCCACACCACGCAACAGTATTCTAAAAGAGGACGGACAAGCGTAGTGTAGGCGGTCTCCTTAGTAGGTCCGTTACATTTTCTAAGTCTTTGGTTAGCCTTCCACACAACATTTTCTATGTGTTCCTTCCAATTTAAATTGTTCGTAATTGTAATAAGCCGGCCGCGGCGGCCGTGCGGTTCTAGGCGCTACAGTCCGGAACCGCGGGACTGCTACGGTCGCAGGATCGAATCCTGCCTCGGGCATGGATGTTTGTGATGTCCTTAGGTTAGGTAGGTTTAGGTAGTTCTAAGTTCTAGGCGACTGATGATCTAAGATGTTAAGTCCCATAGTGCTCAGAGCCATTTGAACCGCCGTGCGGTTAAAGGCGCTGCAGTCTGGAACCGCAAGACCGCTACGGTCGCAGGTTCGAATCCTGCCTCGGGCATGGATGTTTGTGATGTCCTTAGGTTAGGTAGGTTTAGGTAGTTCTAAGTTCTAGGCGACTGATGATCTAAGATGTTAAGTCCCATAGTGCTCAGAGCCATTTGAACCAATTGTAATACCTAGGTATTTAGTTGAATTTGCGGCTTTTACATTAGACAAATTTATCGTGTAAGTGAAGTTTAACGCGTTCCTTTTAGCACTCATGTGGATGACTTCACACTTTTCGTTATTTAAGGTCAACTGCCACTTTTCGCACCATTCCGATATTTCTTCTAAATCGTTTTGCAGTTTGTTTTGATCTTCTGATGACTTTATTAGTAGATAAACGACAGCGTCATCTGCAAACAACGGAAGACGGCCGCTCAAATTGTCTCCCAAATCGATTATATATATAAGGAACATCAAAGGACCTATAACACTACCTTGGGGAACGCCAGAAATCACTTCTGTTTTACTCGATGACTTTCCATCAATTACAACGAACTGTGACCTCTCTGACAGGAAATCACAGATCCAGTCACATAACTGAGACGATATTCCATAAGCATTTAATGGTGTATCAGGTTTTGTGGTAATCTTTAGTCCAGATGTTAAAAAGCCATGGCTGCAGTTCATACCGCTCAACTACAACATTCACGTGTTCTTTGCACGAAGTTACCTTCTATCTCGTCTAAACAACTTCGTCAGCGCGCCGCTTGAGCTGTGACGCGTGCGCTGCTGACGCCTCCACTGCTTGGAACCACACGTGTGAGCGAATGCTTCGGCAGCTTTCGTGTAACATCGTATGTGCTTTCACGCACGTATACAGACTTCGGCTCCGTGCAGCATTCAGCACCCAGAGTGCGGGTAGCGCATTTACGTAGTCCGCACAAGTTGAGGGATTCTTTCTGTTACAAGGAACGTGTCAGTGGGCTCTTAGCGGTAGCTATTTATTTGGTTTAGAATGTACACGCGTGAAATTGCTGCGTTAACTTCATATTCGATTCTCTAATGAGGGAAGCGTACAACCAAACAGACACCAATTTTGCCCATCTTTGGCACGGTTGTGCAATTACTTGAATGATCAATGTTGCTTCATTACAATGGGTTTCTCACGTGCGTTCCAGAAATATAGGTTCTTAGTTTTACGATGCTGCTGAGGGAGGCTAGAAGTGCTGACCGTACTGCGGTCTAGTTTCTTTTATTTTCTAATCTTGAATCGCAACAATGAATCATGGCCGGCCGCGGTGGTCTAGCGGTTCTAGGCGCGCAGTCCGGAACCGCGCGACTGCTACGGTCGCAGGTTCGAATCCTGCCTCGGGCATGGATGTGTGTGATGTCCTTAGGTTAGTTAGGTTTAAGTAGTTCTAAGTTCTAGGGGACTGATGACCACAGATGTTTAGTCCCATAGTGCTCAGAGCCATTTGAATGAATCATGTTTCCGCGGAAACGTACGTAGTGACGTCATCCCAAGCTATACCAGCCTTGAACGACGACCACTGTATTGGTGACACATGCATGAATGTATCGATAAATGAATGTTCACTTCATCTATTTCCTATTATACCTCGCCACGAATGTTCGTTTGCGCAGAAAAAAGTCTCGATGCAGCAGTGCTCGTGGGTAATTTCCACGAATGATTGCCTGTCGAAGTTGCGGTGTCCAAACGATACATATCGAACCTGCGATCGTAAATCGATCATGCGACTTTGGTGGCGGGCGCTGTGATCAATTATTTGTGATCGTCATTTTTATCTGTTTTCCACCGTTCCCTTAGTTGCTCTAATTTACATACCTCCGCGAATTATTTGTGAGTTGCTAGGGAATGCCAGACTATTTATGTCGTTAGTGAGTGGGATGTCTGGTGTTCTTGACGTTTCTTCGGCGGATTCTCTCACATGGAAAAATCTAATTCCATGTTTACCCAGCGCAGAAAATTCTTCGACTTTTTGTCGCAAAAGTGGAGTACCACCGAACGAGGAAAGAAGGGACTATGTAGACTGTGGTGGTGCGAAGTGTGTAAAACTTCGTAAGAACAGTTTCGATGCTGAAATACCGTTTACAATTTCATTGCGGACAGTGCAGAAAACGAACGAGTATCAGGAAGAATACATGGTTGGATTCTTACAAATTATCCATCCAGACCACCGTAATGGACTTTCACATGATGACAACACCGACTATGAGTAAGGTAAGTCGTCTGCTGTGGAATTACAAGTATTTTTATAACGCTCTTCTTTTGTCGTTGCTGTAGTGACCACCGTAAACATCCTGCCACGAGAATCGCATGATCAATTTACGATCTTCGATAAGCAATCATTCTTGGAAATTACCTGCTCGTGTTTGGCGGAATATTAGAAAAATATTGACGAGACTCGTACGTAATAACGGCAGATTTCCCTTAGCCACTTGTGCTAATGCCGCTTCTCTCCTACGTTACTCAGCAATTCCACAAAACTTTGAACGTCCATGTCTCGAAAACAGTCGGGAAGCGCATCGTAGCAGACCAGCATCCGTTACATCTAAGTACGCAGTGCAACCGTGTCAAAGACCAGCAAAATTCCTGACCCGTTGTTTTTATGCTTCCGTTGATGCGCGGAGAAAATCACAAAAGAGACTGTGAAGGTGTAAATGCATACAATGGAGTCTGACAAAGAGATCTTTAAAAATATTCGAATTTTTGCTTCACGAAAAATCAGTGATAACATATCTAAACAAGCAAACTAAGATTCGATTACTTGCGAAGAGTAAAAACTGCGTGCCCTTTCGAGTACCGGTACGGAGTATCGATCCCCGACCTGTGAAAGCCGTGGCAGTCCTGAATACGTTATCTCTGCAAGCGACACGAATACCATCAAACTTTGAATTTCTAATTTGTTTACTTTCATACCTTCCAAGTTTAACTCAATCAAAATTTTCATTTCTTTCTAATCGGCGGATACGCACAGAGACACTGACAGAAAAACTTCGCTAGAGGCTTACATTCCAATCTCGCCGCTTTGCTCGTTTTATAATAGTCAGATAAAAGTTCAGATTAGGCTTACTGGTTTCCGCCGTCACCGGCCTGAGATTTGATTATGCCAAACTCTGCCAATTACGCCGGCCGAAGTGGCCGTGCGGTTAAAGGCGCTGCAGTCTGGAACCGCAAGACCGCTACGGTCGCAGGTTCGAATCCTGCCTCGGGCATGGATGTTTGTGATGTCCTTAGGTTAGTTAGGTTTAACTAGTTCTAAGTTCTAGGGGACTAATGACCTCAGCAGTTGAGTCCCATAGTGCTCAGAGCCATTTGAACCATTTGAACCATCTGCCAAATACGGCACTTCGGCAACGTAAGTTGTATTTCAAGATGGCGTATTCTCGGATCAGCGTCTGACACAAACAAGCACTATTGGACCGTATGAGTTGACACTCGAGCGTTATGTCACAAGAGCGTAAACATCCATTTTAAGCATGAAGTTTCTAAATCCACAATCCGCCCGGTGTTGCTTTATGGCTCAGAATCTTGGGCTCCAATAATTACCTCTGTTTGAATAGACATGACAGAGTCTTGTGAAGGTCCAAGTGTCTGACAACGCAGTTGCATACGAAAAAAGAAAACATAAGGGGATGGATATGAGAGAGAGCAATTTCGGACAAATTAAGATAAACATGCCTTAGCTGGTACCTCTAACCCCCCGCGCCCCACACGTCTTCAAACCCCTACGACACTTTAGGAGCTCCGACAGGCACTGGGTGCAAAAAAAAAAAAAGGTTCAAATGGCTCAACTTAGAACTACTTAAACCTAACTAACCTAAGGACATCACACACATCCATGCCCGAGGCAGGATTCGAACCTGCGACCGTAGCAGTCGCGCGGTTCCGGACTGAGCGCCTAGCACTGGGTGCAAGAATGGGAGGCTATACCCCAACAGCTGCTCGACTACCTAATCCACAGCATGCCATCCCGGTTGTGCGGCCTGTGTACGTGTGCATGGTGATCATATACCATACTGATGTCGGGGTACATGCGCAGGAAACAGTGGCATTTTGTAACACATCTGTTTCTGGACGGTGTTCTCAACTTATCACCAATACCGTGGAATTACAGATATGTGCCGTGTGTGTTCCCTATGTGCCTATGCTATTAGCGCCAGTATTGTGTAGTGTCACGTTGTATGGCACCACATTCTGCAATTATTCTTAATTTATGAGGATGAGTGTAGTTGCAGGACTCATTTCCGACGATGCATTTCACAGAAAAGTTGTGGCGGAAAGCAATCGGGAATGAAAGAAGGAAAGAAATGCAAGACGGGGGGATGGCTGCGCCCGAATTTGTTCTCCTGACGACCAACTTCACATTTACGTTTGTTTTGGAGTACACGCTTCCGGATTGGAGGATTTGTCGTGTGGACCACATATCGTACACTGCCGCTGATGTTCCATTGGAAGGAAAGATCGAAGATCAGAGTATAAGATCGTGTCGACGACGAGGTCATTAGAGATGGAACACAAGCTCGGTTTGAGTAAACATGGAGAATAAAAGCATTTGTATTCTTTTCATATCAACCATCGCGGTATTCACTTTAAGCGATGATTGTTCCCTTACACTCAATACCTACGGCGAAGAAATGAAGCTCACAGTACCTGAATGGAACAACATCACCCCCAAACTTACAGGAACCAGCTGGGATTTGAACATCTGCCCTAGCACTATGATTCCCCGCAGCAGAATATTCTGCACCACTTTGGCAAAATGTTGTACATGGCAAATAGGTTGATGCAGCTTTAAACGAGACGGGTCGCATTGTGCCAGACTGCTTACGTTCCACTGCTGTCAGTAAACTGTACCAAATTAAGGGTATAGCACCGCCGGAGTTTCGCAGGATTGCAGCTTCAGAAGTGGAGAGGAAGAAACAGGAAACTGATCCCACAAATCCCTTGTTTGGACACGAGCATTAACGACCAAGGCTCAGATCACGAAAGAGCTTCGTGCAGACTACAGCAGTTCCTTCGTTTCTTGGACCACTCAGAGTGGACTTTTTTTGGCGATATTCTTTACCTGAAGCACACGAAAAGGATGTCAAAGGGGAGCCATTTGTGACATGGAAGATGCGCTCTCCATTAAGAGCTAGGATCTCACGATACAAGGTCAGCCTCAGCAAATGGATCTTCGGCAATGAGGTTCAAATCTGTCAGTGCGGTGACTTGCAGGACCAACACTACTTTTTTTTTTTTGTCATCAGCCTACCGACTGGTTTGATGCGGCCCGCCACGAATTCCTTTCCTGTCCTAACCTCTTCATCTCAGAGTAGCACTTGCAACCTACGTCCTCAATTATTTGCTTGACGTATGCCAATCTCTGTCTTCGTCTACAGTTTTTGCCCTCTACAGCTCCCTCTAGTACCATGGAAGTCATTCCCTCATGTCTTAGCAGATGTCCTATCATCCTGTCCCTTCTCCTTATCAGTGTTTTCCACATATTCCTTTCCTCTCCGATTCTGCGTAGAACCTCCTCATTCCTTACCTTATCAGTCCACCTAATTTTCAACATTCGTCTATAGCACCACATCTCAAATGCTTCGATTCTCTTCTGTTCCGGTTTTCCCACAGTCCATGTTTCACTACCATACAATGCTGTATTCCAGACGTACATCCTCAGAAATTTCTTCCTCAAATTAAGGCCGGTATTTGATATTAGTAGACTTCTCTTGGCCAGAAATGCCTTTTTTGCCATAGCGAGTCTGCTTTGATGTCCTCCTTGCTCCGTCCGTCATTGGTTATTTTACTGCCGAGGTAGCAGAATTCCTTAACTTCATTGACTTCGTGACCATCAATCCTGATGTTAAGTTCCTCGCTGTTCTCATTTCTACTAGTTCTCATTACCTTCGTCTTTCTCCGATTTACTCTCATACCATACTGTGTACTCATTAGACTGTTCATTCCGTTCAGCAGATCATTTAATTCTTCTTCACTTTCACTCAGGATAGCAACGTCATCAGCGAATCGTATCATTGATATCCTTTCATCTTGTATTTTAATTACACTCCTGAACCTTTCTTTTATTTCCATCATTGCTTCCTCGATGTACAGATTGAAGAGTAGGGGCGAAAGGCTACAGCCTTGCCTTACACCCTTCTTAAGACGAGCACTTCGTTCTTGATCGTCCGCTCTTATTATTCCCTCTTGGTTGTTGTACATATTGTATATGACCCGTCTCTCCCTATAGCTTACCCCGACTTTTTTTCAGAATCTCGAACAGCTTGCACCATTTTATATTGTCGAACGCTTTTTCCAGGTCGACAAATCCTATGAAAGTGTCTTGATTTTTCTTTAGCCTTGCTTCCATTATTAGCCGTAACGTCAGAATTGCCTCTCTCGTCCCTTTACTTTTCCTAAAGCCAAACTGATCGTCACCTAGCGCATTCTCAAGTTTCTTTTCCATTCTTCTCTATATTATTCTTGTAAGCAGCTTCGATGCATGAGCTGTTAAGCTGATTGTGCGATAATTCTCGCACTTGTCAGCTCTTGCCGTCTTCGAAATTTTGTGGATGATGCTTTTCCGAAAGTCAGATGTTATGTCGCCAGACTCATATATTCTACACACCAACGTAAATAGTCGTTTTGTTGCCACTTCCCCCAATGATTTTAGAAATTCTAATGGAATGTTATCTATCCCTTCTGCCTTATGTGACCGTAAATCCTCCAAAGCTCTTTTAAATTCCGATTCTAATACTGGATCCCCTATCTCTTCTAAATCGACTCCTGTTTCTTCTTCTATCACATCATCAGACAAATCTTCACCCTCAGAGAGGCTTTCAATGTATTCTTTCCACCTATCTGCTCTCTCCTCTGCATTTAACAGTGGAATTTCCGTTGCACTCTTAATGTTACCACCGTTGCTTTTAATGTCACCAAAGGTTGTTTTGACTTTCCTGTATGCTGAGTCTGTCCTTCCGACAATCATATCTTTTTCGATGTCTTCACATTTTTCCTGCAGCCATTTCGTCTTCGCTTCCCTGCACTTTCTATATATTTCATTCCTCAGCGACATTACTAGTTTGCCAAAACCTTTCGGTTACATGTGTTACCAGTGACCTTTCTGCAGCTAACGAAACACCAGTCAAAACTGCCGAATACAGGACTCTCTACAGAAAACGAAGGGAATTAAATGAAATTATAAAAGACATTTTCAAGTCTTAAACGTCGATGATGTACACATACAGACTGAAGTGACGAATGAAAATTTGTACTAAGGCCTGGATTCGAAAGTGGGTCTCCTGCTCATTAAGCCGACTCGTAAACAGTACGCCAGCCTGGCACAGTGGCTTCGCACACCTGCACGGACTATCGTAGCATGCCTCCCTCCATTATCCACATTCCCATTCACCCCTCAGCTGACTTGGTATTCCCCCTAAACCTGAACAGTATTTCACAGGCTCTCCAACAGTATTGGAATAGGACATCATTATTGAACAATATAGGGATCCTTCCCGAAACCTATGCATAGGTGCTTTTGTCAAATGGAACTATATGGTTCCAGAGTCCTTTTCAAGTCTCTGCCATCTATGATGTATAAATGCAGATTGAAGCGACGATGCGTCGTGTTCACGGCAAACGGTTTCTCAAAAATGGCTCTGAGCACTATGGGACTTAACATCTGAGGTCATCAGTCCCCTAGAACTTAGAACTACTTAAACCTAACTAACCTAAGGACATCACACACATCCATGCCCGAGGCAGGATTCGAACCTGCGACCGTTGCGGTCACGCGGTTCCAGACTGAAGTGCCTAGAACCGCACGGCCACACCGGCCGGCCAAACGGTTTCTCGTCTGCTCCGAATCACTTAGTGCCTTACAATCGCTACAGAACATGTACCCAGCTGAGAAGTTGCACCAGCTGACATATGACCAACTATACACTTGCTCCAACGGCAGGAAAAGCAGGTGTCATTCTGCTGGATGCCTGGGGATATGGGGAAATAAACAGGCCAATCGGGCTGTCAAAGAGGCCTGCAGAGGGCACGACGTGTCACAGTGTCCTATTTCCCTGCAGGATGGCGTTTCTGCACTACACAGGAAGTTCACCAGTTGTGGGATGAGGAATGGCTGACAGTAACGGACAATGGTGAAGTCAACTATCACGGCCGTCGTGTTCCTCTTGCTGGTTGTAAGGCGGGATGAAGTGATCCTCAAATGTCTTCGCATTGGGCACTGCCCTCTTACACATGGCTTTTTACTACGGCGAGGCCGCGCGGGATTAGCCGTGCGGTCTTAGGCGCTGTAGTCATGGACTGTGCGGCTGATTCCGGCGGAGGTTCGAGTCCTCCCTCGGGCATGTGTGTGTTTTTTTGTCCTTAGGATAATTTAGGTTAAGTAGTGTGTAAGCTTAGGGACTGATGCCCTTAACAGTTAAGTCTCATAAGATTTCACACTTTTTTTTTTTTGTTTTTTTTAACAACGGCGAGAGGATCCACCGTTTTGTGATGCCTGTGGCGTGGACATCTAGGTACGCCATTTTTTAACACAGTGCATTTTATACCGTGATGATGTGATGAATGTGACGAAAGTTTTAAAGTTTTGTGATGTATCTGGACTCTGGCCTAAGCTTTTAGGCTGGAGGTTTTAGAGTGCTGCAGAGTGGCTCGTTCGTCGTTGTTTTACTCTTGCGGTCAGCCAGCCACGTCCATCTCCTATATTGTTTTAACTCTTTTCTACCGTTTTTTTCCTGTTTAGCTGATGTTTTAATACTGTCATGATACTTCGTTTCGTGCTTCCGTGTAGATACACACTTAGTTTTCTACATTTTGTTACCTTTCGTTTCCGTGTTGTTTTGTACTCCTATTTCGTACATTTTCTCGACGCTTATCTCAAACTGTTTTCGCGCGGACGCTGAAGAACTTGCTGCCGTGCGCCCATATCATTGTGTCCATCTATCCATCCTGAAAATTTGTACCAATCCAGGTTCGAACCCTGGCGTCGGTACAAATTTTCATTCGTTACTTCAGTCGGCATATATAAATCACGTAAAGAATTATCTTCCTGCTTATTTGTTTCTTTTTATCTTCCTGCCTGTTTCTTTTGTAATTTTTGTGTAAATATTAATCCCTGTGTTTTATTGCTGTTACTTTCTGTCTGTGTTCGTTGAATTTCTTCTGTAACTAATTCTTTGTTTGTAATTAATCTCTCTGTGTATGTTATTAATGATCAGTCAGTATCGTAATAATTTCATGTCCTAGAGATGTAAAACAAATAAACAAATAACCTTATCGATTTAGGAAAAACCGGAAAATCTGAATCGGTTGTTCGTCCTCCCGAACGCGAGTCCAGTGTCTTACAATTATGTCACCTCTTTCTTTTCGAGCGCTGGAATTAGGTGGGTTAATCACTGTTATCGTGGTGTCGTATAGTCGTACAAAAACTCACTTCCGGCATCCGTGTCCGTGAAAATTCCTACTGGGGGAGTTTTGAATGCGGTAGATAAATGACAAATCGCGCAGACAAATTCAACAGCTATTGTCAGGCGCGTTATTATTTGCAACTGTCTCTTCAGCTATTTGTGATCGGAACAACATAGAGTTACTTCTTTCACTCTGACATGAAAATCGGTTGCACGTTAAGAGGATAGTGCGATCATCCTACTAACAAGGGAACCTCCCCATCGCACCCCCCTCAGATTTAGTTATAATTTGGCACAGTGGATAGGCCTTGAAAAACTGTACACAGATCAGTCGAGAAAACAGGAAGAAGTTGTGTGGAGCTATGAAAAAATAAGCAAAATATACAAATTGAGTAGTCCATGGGCAACATATGCAATATCAAGGCACATCTGGGCACAGGAGCGCCGTGGTCCCGTGGTTAGCGTGAGCAGCTGCGGAGTGAAAGGTCCTTGGTTCAAGTCTACCCTTGACCGAAAAGTTTACTTACTTTGTTTTTGCAAGTTATGACCTGTCCGTTCGTTCATTGACGTCTCTGTTCACTGTAATAAGTTTAGGGCCTGTGTTTTGCGACCGCAACGCAAAACCGTGCGATTAGTAGACGAAAGGACGTGCCTCTCCAATGGTAACAGAAAACATTTGATCTAGGAAAACACGTCTGATATATTCTATACAACACTGGCGACGGCATGTGCGTCACCTGACAGGAATATGTTGTCGACCCACCTAACTTGCACACTTGGCGAATGGGTAAAAAGATTCTTCTACCTTGCTCGATTTAGGTTTTCTTGTGGATGTGATAATCACTCCCAAAAAAGTGATGAAAACGTAAGAGTGTGTCACATAAACTGCAAAAAATGAATTCAACAGTTTCACAGTCGCACAGTTTTCTCTGTGCTCTGTCAAAACATATGTTTTTAACGTTTTAAAATTTTTCCCTGTGTAGACCGTCAAATCGTGCATACGTCCAAGCAAATCTGAACACGTCCTGGAATTTTGGAGAGCGAAATTGATTATGTGTGAGTGCCTGAACTGTGATAATCGTCTGAAAATAAAAATTAAAACTTTTTACTGGAGGGAAGACTTGAACCAAGGACCTCTTGTACCGCAACTACTGACGCTAACCACGGGACCACAGCACTACTCAGCTCACGCTTCTCTTGATGTTACCTATCTTGCGCATGGACTACTCAGTTTGTACATTTTGCTCATTTTTTTCATAGTTCCACACAACTTCTTTCTGTTTTCTCGATTGATCTGTGTTCAGTTTTTCAAGGCCTATCCACTGTGCCAACTTATAACTAAATCTGAGGGGGGTGCGATGGGGAGGTTCCCTTGTAAGTCCCTGTACGAAGCTGTGCGAGGTTTACCTCTGGCGCTGAGCATCTAATTGCTGTGACGGCAGACGCATAAAGTCGTGAATGCAGTGTGTAAACCGGCCGGTGTCTCCGCTGGATGCACCACAGGCGGGAAGAGACTATAAGCGTATTAAGGAGTATAACTATTGTTGCGCAATAGACTCTCTCTTTCCCAATGTTTATCCCGTCGTATGGGGAGCATTGGTTTTTTTTTTTCGTTACTTTACATTACTGTTTCACCTCTGTGGACAGGTGCCCTTCCTGGAGCCACAATCGTCTTAATCTGAGGGAGGGAAGCTGCGTCTTCCATGTCCGGGAGGCGACTGCCAAGGAGGAAGTAACTATGAGAAAAATACTGAGTAACCAACGAATGGGTAACATTCTACTAGACAGAGCGTCGAATGTCGGAAGTCTGTACATGGTAGGGAAGCTAGAAAATCTGAAAAGAGAAATGCTAAGGCTCGATCTAGATACAGTGGGCGGTCACTGGCGTGAAATGGAAAGATCAGAATTTCTGGCCAGACGAATACAGCGTAATATGAACAGCAGCAGAAAAAAGGCTTAGATGTAGTAGGATTCGTTACTAATAAGAAGATAGGGGAGTAAGGGAGTTGCTGTCAACAGTTCAGCAATAGAATCACCTGCAAACTAGCGCCAACGATAGTTAAGATATACATGCCGACGTCATAAGCAGACAATGAAGAGATAGAGAAGATGTATGAGGATGTAGTACGAGTAACTGATTATGGAGGGGAGATGGTAATTTAACAACCAAGGTAGATTGGAACGTGGTAGTAGGGGAAATAATATACAGCTAGGGGAGTATATGGGCTTGACTGTGGGAATAAGAAAGGAGAAAGGTTAATTGAGTGCCGCAGTCAATGTCAGCTAGTAATAACAAGTTCAAAATTCACAAGACGAGCGGATATAGCTGGAAAAGGCCGGTGAATAGGCGTAAACTTTGTTTTGAAAGTTTTCGATTTTTTATTGTTCGTGTACAGAAGTTTCTGTGGCGCGGAATGGGAATGGGAATCAACCCAGTATTTGTCAAAACTTGCGTGGAAAACCGCGTAGAAGGCACGATAATTCTGGGCGGTGCACCACGTAAACGCACTTATGTTTGAGCTGTACGAATGTGTCCCGTCCCTCAGTGAACTAACGCGTAAATTTTGCTGATAAAGAAAACTATCTTTCACTGTGAGGAAGAATTACAGACCCTGGCTAATGGCAAATGGAATGACTGTAAATCAACTAAAAACGGAAGTACTGTGGAGCAGCGTCGCAGAGAGTGACAAAATTAGCATCAAAATTAGGGACTGTGCACAAGAGGAAGATAAGAAATTCTGCTACCTTGTCAACACGCACGAACCTGGTAGCATATCTGAAGCAGTAAAGTACAGGGAAAGAGAGCAATGCTCATCAGAAGAAGTCTATCTACACTCCTGGAAATTGAAATAAGAACACCGTGAATTCATTGTCCCAGGAAGGGGAAACTTTATTGACACATTCCTGGGGTCAGATACATCACATGATCACACTGACAGAACCACAGGTACATAGACACAGGCAACAGAGCATGCACAATGTCGGCACTAGTACAGTGTATATCCACCTTTCGCAGCAATGCAGGCTGCTATTCTCCCATGGAGACGATCGTAGAGATGCTGGATGTAGTCCTGTGGAACGGCTTGCCATGCCATTTCCACCTGGCGCCTCAGTTGGACCAGCGTTCGTGCTGGACGTGCAGACCGCGTGAGTGGCCGTGCGGTCAAAGGCGCTGCGGTCTGGAACCGCAGGACCGCTACGGTCGCAGGTTCGAATCCTGCCTCGGGCATGGATGTTTGTGATGTCCTTAGGTTAGTTAGGTTTAACTAGTTCTAAGTTCTAGGGGACTAATGACCTCAGCAGTTGAGTCCCATAGTGCTCAGAGCCATTTGAACCAGACCGCGTGAGACGACGCTTCATCCAGTCCCAAACATGCTCAATGGGGACAGATCCGGAGATCTTGCTGGCCAGGGTAGTTGACTTACACCTTCTAGAGCACGTTGGGTGGCACGGGATACATGCGGACGTGCATTGTCCTGTTGGAACAGCAAGTTCCCTTGCCGGTCTAGGAATGGTAGAACGATGGGTTCGATGACGGTTTGGATGTACCGTGCACTATTCAGTGTCCCCTCGACGATCACCAGTGGTGTACGGCCAGTGTAGGAGATCGCTCCCCACACCATGATGCCGGGTGTTGGCCCTGTGTGCCTCGGTCGTATGCAGTCCTGATTGTGGCGCTCACCTGCACGGCGCCAAACACGCATACGACCATCATTGGCACCAAGGCAGAAGCGACTCTCATCGCTGAAGACGACACGTCTCCATTCGTCCCTCCATTCACGCCTGTCGCGACACCACTGGAGGCGGGCTGCACGATGTTGGGGCGTGAGCGGAAGACGGCCTAACGGTGTGCGGGACCGTAGCCCAGCTTCATGGAGACGGTTGCGGATGGTCCTCGCCGATACCCCAGGAGCAACAGTGTCCCTAATTTGCTGGGAAGTGGCGGTGCGGTCCCCTACGGCACTGCGTAGGATCCTACGGTCTTGGCGTGCATCCGTGCGTCGCTGCGGTCCGGTCCCAGGTCGACGGGCACGTGCACCTTCCGCCGACCACTGGCGACAACATCGATGTACTGTGGAGACCTCACGCCCCACGTGTTGAGCAATTCGGCGGTACGTCCACCCGGCCTCCCGCATGCCCACTATACGCCCTCGCTCAAAGTCCGTCAACTGCACATACGGTTCACGTCCACGCTGTCGCGGCATGCTACCAGTGTTAAAGACTGCGATGGAGCTCCGTATGCCACGGCAAACTGGCTGACACTGACGCGGCGGTGCACAAATGCTGCGCAGCTAGCGCCATTCGACGGCCAACACCGCGGTTCCTGGTGTGTCCGCTGTGCCGTGCGTGTGATCATTGCTTGTACAGCCCTCTCGCAGTGTCCGGAGCAAGTATGGTGGGTCTGACACACCGGTGTCAATGTGTTCTTTTTTCCATTTCCAGGAGTGTACTAACATGTAGCCGGCCGCGGTGGTCTCGCGGTTCTAGGCGCGCAGTCCGGAACCGTGCGACTGCTACGGTCGCAGGTTCGAATCCTGCCTCGGGCATGGGTGTGTGTGATGTCCTTAGGTTAGTTAGGTTTAAGTAGTTCTAAGTTCTAGGGGACTGATGACCACAGCAGTTGAGTCCCATAGTGCTCAGAGCCATTTGAACCATACTAACATGTAACGCGGGCCTCAATGTGAGGAAATCACTGACTATAAGAAGGGATTAAAAACAAAGGAATAATTTTCATGCTACAAAAGGGAGCAGTAGCCAGCAGTCACCGTATGGGATTAGAATATATCTAAAAAGTAATTGGGTATATTACTCAGGGTCGAAAAGACTTCACAGTTGCGAATTGCCTGACATGCCTTTCAACAGTGGAGACAGAGAAAAGAAGTCAGAGGGGCCACCATGAAAATACGCCATTTCACTGGACCACCGCATTAAATATCCGTCGACGAAGTGTCTCTTTCGATATGATTAGTTATAATTAAATAATAAGAGTTACATCAACGTTTGAAAGTGCTACCATTCCACTAAAACGAAGTAAAAGTTTCAGTTATTGAAATGGACAGAATCTACCAATGTTTTCACCGAGAAATGTACACGTAAACCTACTCGTTCCGCACCATAGCGAGTTAACGCGGGTACGATCCACGAAACAACACAAAAGCTAAACTAAACGAAGAGCAAAGTTTTGAATGGAATTACTAACTTCTTCAGAAGCTTTACTAAGAAAATGGGTATGTGCATATCCAGGGATTACTCAAGATTAAGAACTTTATTCGCGATGTACTTAGAAGGTAAGAAGACTTGCAAGTTAGAAATATAAATTTTGAGAAGTTTTATGACGCGTGCCCACAAAGCGGATATAATAAACCTACTGCTTTCAGAATTCTGGGATTGTGATCTGTTCCTGCTTAATGAATTCATGCCTTGTCTCCCTCTACAATTTTTCCGCCCTTTCCCCCTTTAAACACACACACGCTTCCCACCAATGCTAAACTGACAACTCCTTGATGTGTCAGAATGCGTCGTATCAACCTGTCTGTTTTGTTAGTCAAGTTGGGTCGTAAATTTCTTCTCTCCTCAATTCGATTCAGAGAGAGAGAGAGAGTGTGTGTGTGTGTGTGTGAACTCTTATGGGACTTGAACTGCTAAGGTCATTAGTCCCTAAGCTTAAACACTACTTAACCTAAATTATCCTAACGACAAACACACACACCCATGCCCGAGGGAGGACTCGAACCTCCGCCGGGACCAGCCGCACAGTCAATGACTGCAGCGCCTCGGACCGCTCGGCGAATCCCGCGCGGCTAATTCGATTCAGTACCTCCTTCATTAGTTAGCTATTTCATCTACCCATTTAATCTTCCCGCACATTTACTCTTCAGTTTTGTGTGTATCACTACATTTCATAAGCTTCTGTTCTTGGTTCAAATGGCTCTGAGCACTATGGGACTTAACATCGATGGTCATCAGTCCCCTAGAACTTCGAACTACTTGAACCTAACTAACCTAAGGACATCACACAACACCCAGCCATCACGAGGCAGAGAAAATCCCTGACCCCGCCGGGAATCGAACCCGGGAACCCGGGCGTGGGAAACGAGAACGCTACCACACGACCACGAGCTGCGGGCTTCTATTCTTGTCTGGACGGTTTATCGTCTAAGGGTTCCACTTCTGCACAAGTATACATTCGAGACAAATACCTTGAAAATGACTTCTTAATTCTAAACTGATGTTATATGTTGATAGATTCCCCTTTCTGAACCGCTTTTCCTGCTATCGTCAGTCGACATTTTGTACCCTCTCTACTTCGGCCGAAATGGAAAAACACGTCGGTTTCTCGTTTCCTAGTTCCCTCAATCCCCTACATCGCCGGGTTTATTTCGATTACACTCCATTACCCTTATTTTGCTTTTGTTCATGGTCATCTCATAAATAATTTTCAAGACGCAATCCACTGCGTTCACCTGTTCTTCCAAACTCTGACAGTATTACAAAGTTATCGGCAAACGTTAGAGTTTTTATTTCTTCACCGAGAAGTTTAATTCCCTTTCCCCATCTCTTCTTGGATTCGTTTACAGCTTGCTCAACGAACAGGTTCAATGATGTCGGGGTAGGCTACAACCCTGCCTCGCTCCCTTCTCCACTGGGAATTTCCTTTCATGTCCTTCGACACTTGTAACGGCAGTCTGATTTCTGTACAAGTTGTATATAACCTTTAGTTCCCTGTATTTCATCCCTGGTACCTGCTGAATTGCAAGGAGTGTAGCCAAGTCAACATTCTCAAAAACTTTCTCTAAATCTACAAATTTTATAAATGTAGTGTTGCTCTTCTTCAACCTATCTTCTTCAGTAAGTCGCAGAGTCAATATTACCTCACGTGTTCCTACATTTCTCCGGAACCCAAACTGATCTTCCTCGACGTCGCCTTTTACCAGTTTTTCCATTCTTATGTAAATAATTCGTGTCTTCAGAAGCAAAAGTGTGTGCAGCTGGCGCGGCAGATGTTACTGACAACTGCCGCTGGATAGCGCGACGGTCGCAGATGACGCCGCGCACCTAAGCTGTGATCATTTCTGACTGCTCACCGACCACGCGAGAAACCACGTCTACTTCCATGTCAGGATTCAAAACTCTTGTAACTTCCGCTTAAAACCCCGTAGTTCCTCGCCGCAGACGACGACTGCAGCTAACGATCTCTTCCATCGCGGCAACAACGTAGTGCATCATAGCAAGGACTTCAGCGATTACACAGAAAATTGCGTCTATTCAGAAGCACACGAGGTGGTCAGCTGCAAAGAGTGCTCTAACAGACGACCTCTACGCCAAGAGACAGTAGCGAAGCAGCTGTAGAGCGCGGCACGTAAGGCAGAATACGCCTGCGCTCGCAAACCGCCAGCGCGTTGCATTAGAGGGGGCCGGGCGAGCCCCATAAAGTAAGGCGAGGCGTCGTGTGTGTGTGTGTGTGAGAGAGAGAGAGAGAGAGAGAGAGAGAGAGAGAGCGGCAAGTAGTACGGCTGACCTTCTGCCGGTTGTAAGGTTGCGCTGCTCAGCTGTTCGCGCCCCTCCGCGCCGCCGCTCCCCACCACTGCGGTCGCACCCGCCCTCCCGCTCTTCCCCCACCTCCCACTCGGCGCTGCCGCTGACACACCCACCTCCTCTGGACGCCATAACGCGGAGCCAGCGCGCCACGTTCAAACGCGCTAAACAGGGTGACGAGTTTTCCGCCGGGCAGTTAAGAACTGAAATACGCACCTTCAATCCAAGCAGTGACCTTCCAGATCAGTGTTCCTTATCAAACGGTCTGTAAACGCTCTGAGCAGTCTTTAAGCCAATTTTACACGATGACTTTCTTGTCTAAATCGACTGCTCGGGACACGCGAGTTTACAGCGACGCCCCTGGCATATTGTTCCTGTACTAGCTGTCGCTTCTCAAGAATGGGCATTTGTGTTTACACGTCGGCTCAAAGCTGGTTGTGTTTTGACAGCACTGAACACTAAAAGCTACGTCTGTGAGAGACTGTCGGTAGAATAAGATGTCGATAAATAATAACAGAATTACGAAACTAACAATGACAACAGATTCCAGAATGAGATTTTCACTCTGCAGCGGAGTGTGCGCTGATATGAAACTTCCTGGCAGATTAAAACTGTGTGCCCGACCGAGACTCGAACTCGGGACCTTTGCCTTTCGCGGGCAAGTGCTCTACCATCTGAGCTACCGAAGCACGACTCACGCCCGGTACTCACAGCTTTACTTCTGCAAGGTTCGGAGGAGAGCTTCTGTAAAGTTTGGAAGGTAGGAGACGAGATACTGGCAGAAGTAAAGCTGTGAGTACCGGGCGTGAGTCGTGCTTCGGTAGCTCAGATGGTAGAGCACTTGCCCGCGAAAGGCAAAGGTCCCGAGTTCGAGTCTCGGTCGGGCACACAGTTTTAATCTGCCAGGAAGTTTCAATGACAACAGAGTTCATTAATCGTGCGTCTTTAGAATGAGTACATGTAAGACATAATGGAACGGCATAAGATTACAAAAATTATGGGAAAGTGCTGGACCCAAAGGGGCTGGTCATGTGCCAAAGATGTGTGAAGAGGGAAAAAGCAAACTCGCTGTGGAGAGAAAAACAATAACAAAACATGTCCGCTTAGCAGGCCTAAAGTGAGGTAGTGGGATGAGCTGCAAAACTAGATCGACTGAATGTTTCACAAAATCAGAAGGAAGCGCTTGCCTGAAGCAGGCAGAGACATTTTGTTAGGGTTTCATCGTCTCCAGCGCCTGTGGTAACTGGACGAGGATGGTGGTGGCGATAGACTACGAGAACAATGTTGACAACCATAGTGCTGATGATGATGACGGATAACTACAATACTGATGAGTACTGTGATGGGTACAATAGCAACGACTAGAATGACAGTTACATTAACGATGACAAGAATGCAGAGTACAATACTGATGACTGGAATTACGACTATAAGAGTGATCCCTAGGATGTTGATTACAGTAATGATGACTACAGTGACGATTACAATATTGAGGAGTATACTGACGTTGCCCGCATCTCGTGGTCGTGCGGTAGCGCTCGCGCTTCCCACGCCCCGGTTCCCGGGTTCAATTCCCGGCGGGGTCAGGGATTTTCTCTGCCTCGTGATGGCTGGGTGTTGTGTGCCGTCCTTAGGTTAGTTAGGTTTAAGTAGTTCTAAGTTCTAGGGGACTTATGACCACAGCAGTTGAGTCCCATAGTGCTCAGAGCCATTTGAACCATTTTTTGAAGTCCTTGCCACATCTAGGTTTGGACGTAACCACTGCTTAAACTGCTGCTTTAATGACACTGTAGAAGCCCAGATTGTAATTTTTTCCCTGTATTTTTAAGATTTGTAAATTTAAAAAATTCAATATTTAAATGGCTTTGTACGAGTGTCTGTGGTTTTTGTACATTGTTAAAGCCTTTGTAAAGTAATCTATTGTATATCAGTTTGCACTAATGTACCAAATACAAATTCGGCTTCTACATAGGTTTACTGCGTAAATAACGCTTAAGAATAAGTTTTAGTCTGCCTTAATTAACTGGCAGTAATTTTGTAAACATGTTTTTTAGATTTCTTTTCGTCCACGTTTCAGTTACCACACTGTAAATGTAATCATACAAATAGTTTTAAGAAAGAATGTAATGTTACACTAGTGGAACCTGTCGATCCAGTTGGCAACGCGTATCCTTTCTTGATCACTGCCTTCCAGTCAAGGGGCACCCTGGCTGCAATTATGTGCTGTGTTGTGAGTGACATACAACGGATGTATGTGGTGAATAACTGTGTATATAGTTGTTTTAATGTTGACATGCCGATGCATCAGTCTTCTAGTCTGTTACGTACCTGCCAATTCGTGAGAAAGAATACTTTTACTGTTATTTTAAAGAAAAATTCAGTAATCTGTCTGTCGAGGTATGTTGTCCTTCTGGTTTTCTTCTTTTATATTGTACCTGATACTGTACATTGCAATTGTTTTGTATATAGTCAGACTGTATAAATACTTTCGTGATCTGAAGACGGTAACACTGATTACTAAAATCGGTTATGAAGAAAATAGCGATCTCGGCAAAGAAGTTCAGGTTCTCTAAAGTAATTACAATAGTGATTGATGACCATGATAATGAGTGCAGTGATGAATGTGGGGTTATGACTTCAGTGATAATGGTTCTAGTGGTGATGACTGCAGTGGTCATGACTAGACAACGGATTTTTAGGTCGTAAAAAAGTGTGTTTTAGGCAGCTAAAATAGGCTCTTTCAGTAGTTCATTTAGGCTATATAAAACCTAAAATAGGCTCTAATAAAAATGATGCAGAGAAAATAAAAATAAATTAAAATACACAGTGTTGACAGTATGAACATCTTATTAATGCCCGTCTCTTCTGAACAAGCGAATGGAATCGACCGGTGCTTCAGATGAAAACATCTCACTACTGGCAAATTATTTTTCGACCCGGAAAATTCACGTATAACACCTTTCACGAAACAGAGTAGTTTGATAGGTCTGCCTGTAGACAGCAGCGAGATAATGCGCGGAGGGCAGTAATTTAGCTATAGAGGGCGTCTACGATTAACATTGTGCTTTTTTAATCCGTGCTCAGCTTAAGGCCTATGAAACCGTTTCTTTGCGAAAATACACAGCTGGCTAGAATCATAACATTTAGTACTCCCACGTTCGATTCTAATGTGTAACTCAAATCTTTGACCGGTTCCCATTCAACCGCGCCGAGTGCTGTTGGTAGTAAGGCAAGCAAAGGAATTGTAAACAGTCTCTAACGATCTTCGCCTTCGAAGAGACGTAAAGCCCTAAGTTTACTTCCTTCTTCTAATCTTTGAAAACACAAGAACTCTATGTCAGATTAACGAAATAGGTACTTTTTAGGATTTTGATGCCGAAATAGGCAAAATTAGGCGTCAACGTCGAAATACGCAACTTTAGGTCCTATAGAACTAACGGTATTCAGTATAGTCATGAAATGCCTAAGTACCAAGTTATATGCAAATTGGAACTTAGGAAAAAAATAGGTTTTAACCTAAAGATCCATGATCTATTTTTTACATATGAATAATAAAACACCTTTAAAGAGTATCTGGTATTAACAGGGATAGCGATATAAAAAAATAAAAAAACCGAAGTGTTAGGCAAATACGAAGCATGAGCACATATCAACTAGCCACTTTGCTGCACGCTGGGCAGAAAACTTTTTTTTTCCATTTGTCGTATAGTGTGGAAAAATTTGGAACCACTGTCTTATATGATGAAACACGCACTTTTTAGGTTATTAAAGCCGAAATAGGCAAAAATAGGAACTAACGTCGACATAGGCTTTTTTAGGTCCTATAGAATTAACGCTATTAAGTGTAAATAGTCATGAAACGCATAAGAACAAATTTTTATGCAAATAGGAACTCAGGAACAAAATAGGTTTTTACCTAAAATCCGCGGTCTAGTCATGACTTTGCTGATGACAACTATGGTGATGTCTGTGGTGGTAATGCGCATGGTGATAATTACTGGCGACAATGACAGCACTGATGATTACTACGGCTGTGATGGTGATAACACTGACACGGATGACGGTGAGGCTGATGACTGTGACTGTGACAAGTTTGATGACGAGAACCGTAACGATGACTGCGACATGGACTATGACGCCTGGAACGATGATGCCTACAACAGTTGCAACCATGAGTCTGGCAAGTACATCGAGGAGATGAGAAGCAAAAATGAGAGAGAGGGAGATGGAGTTTAAGACTTTTATAAGCCCTCGTCGCCAGTTTTGTAAAGGCCTCGCCGCTACTGTGGAGGCCGAGTTGCCACTGTTGTTACGGTAGGCCGAGTTGCTGAGTTCGTGAAACGGCTTCTGGTGCAGTACAGCGCTAAGACAATTTCTCCCTGCCACTATTACACAGCTATGCACCAGGGTGAGGTAACAGGATATGAGTACGAAGGCTCTACAACACGCCGACAAATTAGTAACAAAATCACGGCAATGAGTTAAAAAATGGGTTCAAATGGCTCTGAGCACTATGCGACTTCTGAGGTCATCAGTCGCCTAGAACTTAGAACTAATTAAACCTAACTAACCTAAGGACATTACACACATCCATGCCCAAGGAAAGATTCGAACCTGCGACCGTAGCGATCACTCGGCTCCAGACTGTAGCGCCTAGAACCGCACGGCCACTCCGGCCGGCAATGAGTTAAAAGGTTTATTTATTTTCGTGACTTGTTGAATAATGAAGTCTGTAACACTGCTTGTAATATAACACAGAAAGGCCCTCAATAGCTGATTGCAAATTATCGTAGGTAAACTTCAGAGTACATAGCAAATGCAATTTACAACAACTGCCTATTCACTTCTAAGAGTTCTCTATACGTCATTCCCTGTCTTACAAGGGGACCGTCCCTACTGTAAATCACAGAATTTAATGCGCTTCAGATATTTTGCAAAGGCACTTACCCTGAGTACCTGGCTATCCAGTTTTTTAGCGACGGGCCTTGGTTTTTGAGAAAATCGTTTCTGAAGTTCATTGCGTGCTTTGTGTTTCGTAACATTACAAGTAATCCGAGCAAGTCAGCGTAGCGCAGTGGTAGAGCTTCACGACTGCCGTGCTGGAGGTACCGTGTTCGAATCCTGTTGGCGTAGTTTTTCGTCCGAATTTTTCAATTTTATTTCAAAAAATATCAACAAACAGTGTAATGTATGCGAAATTAAGAAGATATATTCAGTTATTAATTTTTTCTGTCATACAATATTACAAAATCTCATTTTTCACCGTCCACATTGCTTGATGTGCCAGAACGATATTGTGCGTGATACTTATCATAGAACCAATCGAAGCACAAATTTTCGCAGCACCACGCGCATTTTATGAAAGCAACCGTCTTGCAGGCGCACGGTTTCTTCACGAGCGATACCGGGAAACACAATTATTTTGCACTCAAAAAGATTTCCCTTTCATCCGCTAATTTCGATGCGAACCATGCGTATCTGATCTTGCTTTCAAAATTAGGTGCGCTGAATTGATGTAGGGTTAGCGAATGTAATTTTATCGAATCTTCCCTAGAAGCGATCTATATATTGTCAAGTCGGGAGCACACTGAATAATTTTCGTGAAGATTTTCACCAGTCGGCAAAAATAAACATCGCAGGCCGGCAATAAGGAGTGCACTTGGGTGGGACCACTTTTAGGGTGCAGGTGCTCGCTTTCCTTTCATCAGTGAGTAGATGATCGTATGATGTTGAATCGGTTTGACCTCCCCACGAATCGATAATGTACAAAACATTTTTCTGTCCCAAGTACGGAAAAATTACAGAAAGCAAAAATTCTTCGTACAACAGTTTCGTGAACTTCCCGGATTTTGTGCAGGACACGACTACATTTCCGGATTTCCCAGTTAATTCGTTTTTTAACGTTAGGACCAAATTTTCCGGACGCTTCTTGCATACATAAAAAACATATAGGATCACCTTCCCTGAGGCTGTTATGGTATACTGGGCCGTATAAGAATGAGTGAGCACTCCGTCTTAAGGCCACAAGTGGCCCATCGGGACCATCCGACCGCCGTGTCATCCTCAGCTGAGGATGCGGATAGGAGGGGCGTGTGGTCAAGCACACCGCTCTCCCGGTTGTTACGATGGTTTTCTTTGACCGGAGCCGCTACTATTCGGTCGAGTAGCTCCTCAATTGGCATCACGAGGCTGAGTACACCCCGAAAAATGGCAACAGCACATGGCGGCCCGGATGGTCACCCACCCAAGTGCCGGGCACGCCCGTCAGCGCTTAACTTCGGTGTTCTGACGGAACCGGTGTATCCACTGCGGCAAGGCCGTTGCATAAGAATGAGTAGTCTTGTTAACATCTTTTTTCGGGCGAGAACGGTTTTCGTTCCTCTTTCCGAAAGTGATCTATTATACGTTGCCTGATCAGTGTTGATTACGAAGTCAGGGTCGAAATTCTCCAAGAGTATTCTCCTTTGTATGCGGAATTGTTCGGCAGCTGCTAAAACTTCGTCTATCGTCGCAAATTCTTTAGAGCTGACGAACTTTGTAATTTTGAAGAAGAAGAAGAAGAAGAAGAAGAAACGCGAGCAGGATTCGAACACAGTACTTCCAACGGGGTAGCCGGAACCTTAACCGCTGCGCTATGCTGACCTGCTCGGAATATATGGCAAGTTACGGGCATACAAATCACGCAATGAACTTCGAAATCGATTTTGTCAAAAACCAAGGCCCGTCGCTAAAAAACCGGCTAGCCAGGTACTCAGGATAAGTGCCTCTACAACATATTTGAAGCGCATCAAAATCCGTGATTTACAGTATGGAGGGTCCCCTTGTACGTCAGCCCTGGACGATGATCTATAACCAAGCGGGCGAGTGTTGCTCTTCTGTCTTCCGAGTAGGCTTCTGTCCGTTGTCGTCCGGCTATTGGCCGATTGTACTCGGCCGTTAATGGGCCGAGGCGAAGTCGATACCTTCATCCTCAGCGCCGCCTGTGGCGCTGGTGGAACTCGCACAAGTGGCGAGTCTCTGTGGCATTGGCAGCAGCTCGTATCTTTGCGCCTGTGGTGCTTTTATCCCGGCTGTGTCTTGTTCGGACGACACAGCTTAGACGATTGTGTGTACCTCAACGCACGAAGCCGTTCCTCCAAGAACAGGAAGAGTGCACAGGAAAGAGGGAATAAGTGACAGTCAGTGGCGTGCCGTCGCTTAGCAACGAGCACGCAGGATGAGCCTGACGCCGCACGCTGCCCGCAACATGCTGGGCAATCTCGACGTGAAGCCCACCAAGTACCCGTTCGCGGCGCTGCTCGTCATAGCCAGCAACCTGTGCACGGGCACCATCCTGGGCAAACACTGGGTGCTCACCGCGGCCCGGTGCCACCACAGTGAGTACAGCCTATACCTGCACCACCTAGCCACACGCCGGTACTACTCCAAGTAAATTCCGGAATGCAAGGGATGTAAAATGTGGATTTAAGGAATGGGAACAGCTGCGAGAAACAACCCCGGAGCAGAAGAGTACTTTAGCTTTCATAGCTGCATCCCAGGCGTATGTAAGGCGCTACATTCAGCTCTTACCAACTGAAATCGGGGCTCATCTCACAGGGCCGACGTTTTTGCAATGGTGTAGGGTCCGATCGATATCGTCACAAGCCCAGGAGAGGCGCTGCGGCCGATGTCGGGATGTTAGCAAAGGCACTCGCGTCGGTCGTGTGCTGCCATAGCACATTAAACACAAATTTCTCCGCACTGTCCTAACGGATACATTCGTCGTACGTCCCACAATGTGTTCTGCGGTTATTTCACGCACTGTTGCTTGTCTGTTAGCACTGACAACTCTAGTTCCATACTTAACAAGGGTCTAGTGTAGCAGGGGATGCAACCCATCGGCTTTGAACAATGACGTCAAAAGTCGCCACAGAGCATGTATTACAAAGATGGAAGAGCTGAGGAGAATGTTGAGAAACAAAGGAATGCGAGAGAGATAAACGTTATTTCACATATGTAAGGGTCAGTAGTATTTTCACGTCAACGATATCGCGTGTTTATATCTTAGTATTTCTCCGCAAAATACAATGGAAAGAAATGAATGAAATTACTAGCAAAGAATACATCACGTTACATGTATGTCAGTTGTATCTAGAAAGTCTTTCGAACTGTATTGCTTAAGTGCAGTACGTGATACAAGTTCAGCGTAGTCGATTTCTTAGTTTCAACTAGCATTGCTGTCCTGTTGTTCACTTGAACTATGTATCCCCTGCTTCACTAAACCGCAAATGAAACACCCGATACAAATTAAAAGCTCATTCGAAGTGTGTTGCTTAAGTACAGTCCGGAATACGAGTTTGTCGTAAGGCGATTTCTTCGTTTTGACTAGCATTACTGTCCTGTTCTTCACCTGAACGATGTATCCTCCGCTTCAGTAAACCCTAAATGGAACACGGGATACAAATTGTAGATGTGCTGTTTATTTCGTCTCCGCTATTACTAACAGTCTTTTCTTACGTACATATCAGTATTACTGATGACACAAATACCTACGTATGTAATATATGTATACCAGACTTCCATTGACCTCGATATATGTACACTGGTAACGAATAGGTGGAAATACACGTACGTTACATTTGCAACCTGTTTCATTTTATATGTTTTGATTGTTTATTTAATCTTTGCGTTTCACTTGTTGAAAGGGAACTACACATTGATCTTGTCAAAAGCCGAGAAGCGATTCTTCTTAGTGTTGTAGCTCCCTTCAGTAGCTGATAAGTGTTTTTTGGCTTTTTTAAAAAAAAATCTCACGAGATAGAATAAACTGATCCTAAGATACAGATGCTTCAGTAGCTGATAAGTGTTTTTTGGCTTTTTTAAAAAAAATCTCACGAGATAGAATAAACTTATCCTACTTCATTAAGCAATCAATAAAAAAACTAAACTGAAACATAACAGCAAAAGCGAAAATGGTAAACTGAAAATAGAATAGATTACGAAGTCTTTTGCTGTTATGTTTTAGTTTAGTTTTTTTATTGATTGCTTAATAAAGTAGGATCAGTTTATTCTATCTCGTGAGATTTTTTTAAAAAAAGCCAAAAAACACTTATCAGCTACTGAAGCATCTGTATCTTAGGATCAGTTTATTCTATCTCGTGAAATTTTTTTTTAAGCCAAAAAACACTTATCAGCTACTGAAGCATATTGGTGGAATAAGAAAGTGAAATATGGCAAAATAGTGAAATATAGATAAATGATCGCTTTTAGATTCACATTCAATTATTTTAATGATAGCGCTTATTAGAACACAGAACTGCTTTATTATCTACGCCTCGAAGTGAAGACATTACTATCTATGACTAAGGAATGACGTCATTGTTCAAAGCCGACGGGTTGTATCCCCTGCTTCACTAGACCACTTAACAATCATATACAACCGTTCGCTCGACGAAAGATCAATACCCAAAGACTGGAAAGTTGCACAGGTCACACCAATATTCAAGAAAGGTAGTAGGAGTAACCCACTAAATTACAGGCCCATTACATTAACGCCGATATGCAGCAGCATTTTAGAACATATACTGTATTGTGTTCGAACATAATGAATTACCTCGAAGAAAACGGTCTATTCACACACAGACAGCATGGGTTTAGAAAACATCGTTCTTGTGAAACACAACTAGCTCTTTATTCACATGAAGCGCTAAGTACTATTGACAAGGGATTTCAGATCGATTCCGTAGTTCTGGATTTCCGGAAGGCTTTTCACACTGTACCACACAAGCGGCTCGGAGTGAAATTGCGTCCTTATGGAATATCGTCTCAGTTATGTGACTGGATCTGTGATTTCCTGCCAGACAGGTCACAGTTCGTAGTAATTGACGAAAAGGCATCGAGAAAAACAGAAGTGATTTCTGGCGTCCCCCAAGGTAGTGTTATAGGACCTTTGTTGTTCCTCATCTATATAAACAATTTGGGATACAATCTGAACAGCCGTCTTCGGTTGTTTGCAGATGACGCTATCGTTTATCGACTAATAAAGTCATCAGAAGATCAAAACAAACTGCAAAACGATTTAGAAGAAATATCGGAATAGTCCGAAAAGTGGCAGTTGACCCTAAATAACGAAATGTGTGATGTCATCCACATGAGTGTTAAAAGGAACGCGTTAAACTTCGGTTACACGATATATCAGTCTAATCTAAAAGCCATAAATTCAACTAAATACCTAGGTATTACAATTACGAACAACTTAAATTGGAAGGAACAAATAGAAAATGTTGCGGGGAAGGCTAACCAAAGACTGCATTTTATTGGCATGACACTTAGAAAATGTACCAGACCTACTAAGGGGACTGCCTACACTACGCTTGTCCGTCCTCTTTTAGAACACTGTTGCGCCGTGTGGGATCCTTACCCGGTAGGACTGACGGAGTACAACGAAAAAGTTCAAAGAAAGGCAGCACGTTTTCTATTATCGCGAAATATGGGAGAGAGTGTCACAGAAATGATACAGGATTTGGGATTGACATCATTAAAAGAAAGGCGTTTTTCGTTTCGACGGGATCTTCTCGCGAAATTCCAATCACCAACTTTCTCCTCCGAATGCGAAAATATTTTTTTGTCACCGACTTACATAGGGAGGAACGATCACCAAGATAAAATAAGGGAAATCAGAGCTCGTACGGGAAAATATAGCTGTTCATTCTTCAAGCGCGCTATACGAGAGAGAATTGTGAAGGTGGTTCGATGAACCCTCTGCCAGGCACTTAAATGTAATTTGCACAGTATCGATGTAGATGTAGATACGCAAACGCCGAAGCTCTCTGGTGTTGAGTGAAGGCACTGCGTTGCTCTTAGTAACAGGTAATGCCTCTAATTTGGTATTCTAGGCACATTCTTCACACTGTAGATCTCTGAATATTGAATTCGCTAACGATTTCCGAAATGGAATGTCCCATATGTCTACCACTTCGCGTCAAAAGTCTTTTCATTCCCGTCGTATGTCCATAATCACGTCGGAAACCTTTTCATACGACTCACTTGAGTACAACAGACGGGTCCGCCAATGCACTGCCCTTTTATACCTTGTGTACGCGATACTACTGCCATCTCTGTATGTGCATATCGCTAGTCCATGACTTTTGTCACATCAGTGAAAATGAGCTGTTCGATACACCTCACTCTAACAGGAAAATGTGTCAAAGTATAGATTCTGTCTAAGGAAGGCTGAAAGAACAAGCCATCCTCAGACAGAATCTATACTTTGACACATTAGCATCTTTCGTTTATACGAGTCAGTGCTATAATCCAGTTTTAACCTAATCATTTGATGAGCCTTTTATTCAGCATATTTTCACCCCCCCCCCCCCGGCCACCCTCATGATCGTTCTCGTAAATGAGTGGATGGTCAACATATTTGAACTAGTAATTTCATACAAGAACAGGTTTATAAAGATAGCTGAAATATGTGAGTACTTATGGCGTAGTGATGATATAAATGTTAGACTTCAGTCGTCCAAGTATGTGGGTGATTTGGCATTTCAATGATTGTTGTTAACTTATGTCAACCCTTGACTGGATTACGTATAACAATTTGAGCGTTATACTTAGTATATCTTACTGTGTACTCTTCTTTAATAATTAGTTACTAGAGGAACTACATGTATTTTATATATTTGACGAACTGCTTTGACTGAGAACACCCTGTCTACTTCTATTTGGAGCATTGTTATGTACTTGATCGTTCTTTTACTTATGCGGGCATGTTAGAATTAGATTACCTTAGACCTGGGTCACGGCCTTAAATGAGGCACCGACATTGAAATGGTACATTTTGGTGGCATGTTAGCTTACATTTCTCTCATCGGAATAAATAGATTCATGAACTGACTCATGTGTATTTATTTTACACCACTGACTACCTTTTATTATATTAACTGGGTTCCACACCATTCTTCCTGTTCCTCCTCACTTCTGTTTCGTATCGTTATGAGTGATGTTGTTTCAGTAACCTGTTCCACTTTGTTACTTTATAGTGATGATGATACAGTGTTATGCAAAAGTAAATCCTTTCCACCGTTACCACCATTCACTATTAATAAACAATGGAATCATACCTTACATATGTCTGATTGGCATTGCATATTTTCCTTCCTGTTAGTTAAACTGTACACACAAAGAAGAGTTTTTAGGGTATTATTATTCGTTTTCGCCGACCGCGGTGGTCTAGCGGTTCTGGCGCTGCAGTCCGGAACCGCGGGACTGCTACGGTCGCAGGTTCGAATCCTGCCTCGGGCATGGGTGTGTGTGGTGTCCTTAGGTTAGTTAGGTTTAAGTAGTTCTAAGTTCTAGGGGACTTATGACCTAAGATGTTGAGTCCCATAGTGCTCAGAGCCAGCCATATTCGTTTTCAACACAATTTTATTACTGTTTTATTCCTATATTATTATCTCTAAGGGTAATGGCATGTCACCTAGACTTATATATATACCCCCATTTTTATTCTAATGTCTGGTATTGATCTATGACGGAAATAACCGTGTATTTTTAACACCATTTGTACTTGTTTGTACTATAAAAATTGTTAATGTCAAGGTAAATTGCATCTTAGTGAAAATGAACCAAATGTAGTTACTTATCATGAATTCATCCTATATATATTATGTTTATAATATATTTATTTTGTACACTAGCTCACAGACTACTGATGTCTCACATTGTTTGTTTTATGTATGGTGTTGTTATATAGGGCCTGAAGATGGCGTTGACGCAACGTCGAAACTAGTAGCGAAGTAAATAAAAAAATCTTAAGTACAGCTGGTGGAATTTCATTTTTAATAAAAAGTACTATGTAGTTCAATCAGGTAAAAGTACACGCGCGCACCAAAAGGTGGTGGTGAAAAACCAAAAATGGTGTTTCCCCAAGGAAGAGTATTGCACCTCATTTGTTTATTCAGACGATCTGGCCCTCTCAACCAGCATAAAACATTTGAAGGCGCCGAAAGACAACTCTCTTTTGCTCTTGACGTCCTGGAAGAGTATTACGAAGCCAACAGCCCGACGCCAAACCCTAACAAAACAGTTGTCACTGCGCACCACCTCCGCAAGAAACAGGTCAACTACAAGTTAAAAGTCTCATGGCTCGGAACTCATCTCAGTCATAGCTCTGCCCACAAATACCTCGGAGTTATTCTCGACAGGAATCTGACATTGAAAGAGAAGTGCGACAGCATTAGAATGAAACTTGCAACTTGACATAATACACTGAGGCGCCAAAGAAACTGGTGAAGGCATGCGTATTCAAATACAGAGCTATGTAAACAGGCAGAAAATACAGAAGTATGTAAACAGGCAGAATACGGCGCTGCGGTCGGCAACGCCTATGTAAGACAAGTGTCTGGCGCAGTTGTTAGATCGGTTACTGCTGCTACGAAGGCAAGTTATCAAAATTTAACAGAGTTTGAACGTGGTGTTACAGACGGCGCACGAGCGATGGGACACAGCATCTACGAGGTAGCGATGAAATGGGGATCGTGCGACCATTTCACGAGCGTGCCGTGAATATCAGGAATCCGGTAAGACATCAAATCTCCGACGTCGCTGCGGCCGGAAAAAGATCCTGCAAGAACGGGACCAAAGACGGCTGAAGAGAATCGTTCAACGTGACAGAAGTGCAACCATTCCGCAAACTGCTGCAGGTTTCAGTGCTGGGCCATCAACAAGTGTCGGCGAGCGAACCATTTACCGAAACATAATCGATATGCGCTTTCGGGGCCGAAGACCCACTCGTGTACCCTTGATGACTGCACGACACAAAGCTTTACGCGTCGCGTTGGCCCGTCAGCACCGATACTGGACTGTTAATGACTGGAAATATGTTGCCTGGTCGGACGAGTCTGTGGATGCTCTGTAATGGTGTGGGGAATGTGCAGTTGGACTTTTGTGGAACCTCTGGTACGTCTAGAAACGACTCTGACAGGAGACGCGTACGTAAGCATCTCGTCTGATCACCTGCATCCGTTGATGTCCACTGTGCATTCCGACGGACTTCGGCAATTCCAGCAGGATAATTCGACACCCCACACGTCCACAACTGCTACAGAGTGGCTCCAGGAACATTCTTCTGAGTTTAAACACCTCTGCTGGCCACCAAACTCGCCAGACATGAACGGTGTTGAGCATAACTGGGATGCCTTGCAAGGTGCTGTTCAGAAGAGATCTCCACCCCCTCGTCCTCTTGCGGATTTATGGACAGCCCTGCAGGATTCATGGTGTCAGATCCCTCCAGCATCACTTCAGACAGTAGTAGAGCCATGCCACGTCGTGTTGCGGCACTTCTGCATGCTCGCGGTGGCCCTACACGCAGGTGTACCAGTTTCTTTGGCTCTTCAGTGTATTTTAATAGAACCCAAGTGTATAAGCAGGGAGGGGGCAGGGGGGGGGGGGAAAGTGTTTCCTGGCAGGAGAATATGTTTCTCCTGTGTGGCACCAATCCTGCCACTCGAAGCAAGTTGACATTAGTGTTCACCAAACTTGGCACGTGGTGACGGATCGCTTGATACCAATTGCAGTCGAGAAGACGTAGCCGGAATAGCGCCAGCAGACAGCTGATGGATAGTAACAGACAAATCCGAAAGGTGCGTAGTCAACGCTGATGGTAGACATCCACTTTATGGGCATGATCTGTGGCTCAACGTTTCCGCAGCAGGAGTACGGTTGCGTTAGTGAAATCAAAGGGAGAAGGGAGACCATCACTGGCAGGACAGAGCTAAACGTGATTGGATACCACCAAAAGAGGAGCTACCTCCCAGGAAACAGCCTACTTTGGCCGACGTGGACATAACTTAACCGTCTTCGCGCGGGAATTGTCCGAAATACAACTGCCATGTTAAAATGAGGACTTTGATGTAACGAAGATGGGTCATGTGCGAAGCAGACGATGAGTCACTTCCATCATTTCCCCGTCCACACCAAACTCCTCGCATCAGGACCCAACAGGATCTGGCATCAACAGGCGCAACAGTAGTGCACCTTACTCAGGTGCTTCACTTTATCTAAATGTTATTCAAATGATTGTCATCGACACGCTAAGAAGAAGAATGGGCGCATCATCAGTCCAATTTCGTACGCTGGCTGGAAAAAGTAAGGCCGAATCACGAAGCGACAGCTGAGCGATGGACGCACAGTCGGCGACGCGAAACTACGTGACCGGCATGGGCCGCGCTAGCCATTGTATTCGGGAGTGCTGCAGAGTGCAAAACGAGCTGCCTGCCGCAGGGGTGTCCACACTGGCGGCCGACACGCACAGCGGCCCAAGCGCTGCAGAGTCAAAGGCGTAGCAGACCCAAAGCCACACGCACAGCAGAGTCAAAGGCGAAGCAGACCCAAAGACCTAACGATACCGCCGAGATTCGGCAAACTGGTCAGTGGCCATTCGAACGTCACTCCCGTGAAAGGCCACTTCCATTTTCGAAAAAAAATCGTAACGGATCAAGTGAAACCGTTAGAACTCGAAAAAAAAAATTTTATTTTTAGCTGTCAGTAAACAACTAAATAGTTTTAGAGAAATAGAAGGATTTTCCAGAAAAACTGTTATTAAGTACGACAGTGGTCAAGTGATATAAGATACGAAATATGTTCACTCTTTTTCTGGAGCTTACGATTTCATTACTTGTTGTGGCTCGCTCGGACTCCGATAAAAATAGTCCGTTTCTCGGTTCTGCTGCAATCACGCCTCATACGATTACCAACGATATTTAGAGAAACGGGCAGACACACACGCACGTATATACAAACACACACACACACACACACACACACACAGAGAGAGAGAGAGAGAGAGAGAGAGAGAGAGAGAACAATAATTGCGTACCAGCTTTGGTCGGGTTTCCCTCTTCTTTCTTCGTATGGCTCAACAGGCACTGAGCGCTATGGGACTTAACGTCTGAGGTCATCAGTCCCCTAGAACTTTAGAACTACTTAAACCTAACTAACCTAAGGACATCACACACCGAGCGAGGTGGCGCAGTGGTTAGCACACTCGACTCCCATTCGGCAGGACGACGGTTCAATACCGCGTCCGGCCATCCTGATTTAGGTTTTCCGTGATTTCCCTAAATCGCTCCAGGCAAATGCCGGGACGGCTCCTTTGAAAGGGCACGGCCGACTTCCGACTTCCTTCCCCGTCCATTCCTAATCCGATGAGACCGATGACCTCGCTGTTTGGTCTCGTTCCCCAACCAACGCCAACCTAACATCACACACATCCATGCCCGAGGCAGGATTCGAACCTGCGACCGTACCGGTCGCGCGGTTCCAGACTGAAACGCCTAGAACCGCTCGGCCACAACGCCGTATTTATTCGTATTCACTAAAAAAGATAATGGATAATTTGTGAGAAAACGAGAAAAAAAAAACAAAAACAAACGAACAGTCAGTACGTCGGATTAAAAACGTGGGGTTGGGTTGTTTGAGGGAAGAGGCTAGACAGCGAGGTCATCGTTCTCATCGGATTAGCGAAGGAAGTCGGCCGTGCCCTTTCAAAGGAACCATCCCGGCATTTGCCTGGAGCGATTTAGGGAAATCACGGAAAACTTAAATCAGGATGGCCGGACGCTGGGTTGAACCGTCGTCCTCCCGAATGCGAGTCAGTGTGCTAACCACTGCGCCAACTCGCACGGTTTAAAAACGTCTCATAAGTAAGTTAGGTATCAGTCGACAAAGACGACCTGAATAGATCGGCGTCGCTGGAGTGTTTATGCCAGGGAAACAAGTGGGCGCTGTAATACCTCTAGATAACTAAAACTAAAAAGAAAAAACAACTAAATTCCGCTCGAACAAGCCATGAAGGCCAAAGGTACCGACCGGCCGCTGTGTCATCCTCCGCGCCCACAGGCATCACTGGATGCGGATATGAAAGGGCATGTGATCAGCACACCGCTCTCCCGGCTGTATATCAGTTTACGAGGCCGGAGTCGCTACTTCTCAATCAAGTAGCTCCTCAGTTTGCCCCACAAGGGCTGAGTGCACCCCGCTTGCCAACAGTGCTCGGCAGACCGGATGGTCACCCATCCCGGTGCTAGCCCAGCTCGATAACCCTTAACTTCGGTGATCTGAGTGGAACCGGTGTTACCACTGCGGCAATGCCGTAGGCCTACATTACTGAACCCTTGTAAAATTCACGCCTGTAGTAGGGTATAAAACAGGGCATTTTGTACTTAATTTGGTATGTAACGCACCACTGTAGCTATGTAACATCCCCCCCCCCCCCCACCTTTTTACTGTTTTAAGGTTAAGAACGCGCACTGCAGTAATCTCAAAAGAAGACAGCTGTCTCACGCTACAACCTGTGCACCAATACCTGAGTAGCACAGTTAAACAGTGAAATGCAGTTTTGTTTGACAATAAGCTTCGCGTACTTTGACAGCATTTATTCACAGTGTAATATGTATGAATCTACGTTCCTTCTGGTGCTTAGTTCTTTCAAAGATTTTTTGAAATTATGCCGTCTGCTTCCCGCACATGGCAACTCATTTATTCTGGCGTCTTTAAAACCAAATACCGTAAACAGAATAACTTTTTTTTTTTCGGAGATTGTTTGCTAAACTATAAAGACTTTCTTTTCACTAAGAATTTAATTCATAACAGTAACCCCCATGCCCAAATGCATGGGGAATCGAACTCATAGGTATTAAACAACTTTCAAAAGTCTGGTTACTTAACAAACGAATTCCTGTGTTAAATAATTGGCGTTAAGCATCCAAAACATTTATGGTTGAAGACACAAAACCCAGTTTGTATTGGTTTTGTCAGTTTTGGATTATTCACTGATAAGTATTTTCACTTGTATATCAAACACTAGATTAGTGTCGTCCGGGTAATTTGCGCTGCATGTAAAGATGGTTTTTCACACATCTTACAAGGGGAGGCCGCCAATTGTGAAATTCAGATTCGATTCATACTGCGCATAATAAAAGCTCATGGCCAGAGGTGTAATGTCGCAAAGCACCAAGATGCACTTCTCAGCCGTTGTCGAGAAAATCGACAGTTAAAAGAAACCATTCCGGTGAAATACTCTCTACGATTAATAATTTTCCACAGCGTCGTGGCGCAGCGGTAAGCGCTCGGGTTAGTAATCCGAAGGTCGCCGGATCGAGTCTCGCGCCATGCAACCCTTTTTCATTAGTATTTGTTTTTTGTAATTCAAATATATATATATATATATATATATATATATATATATATATATATATAAATTCCCGGCAATCAGTTGGAACAATTATGCATATAATAAGTTGTTGAAAGTCGTTTGTAGTGGAAAAACTGGCGACTTCGAACATCATTATGTTTTCCGCAAACAAAGTTGTATTTCACAAATGTTATGAATTGTCTTCATAGTGTTAACCACGTATAGATAACGGAAGACGTAGAAACGGTATTGCGAAACGAATACATATAGCGTAAGTCAAACGTTCGAATTAGAATAGAGACCCCACGAACACAAATTTGCTGCGGCAGGTATGAAATATAAACTCCGTTACTCGCTCGTTACACTTGAAGGACAGATGTTGAATGGGCCGAAACGAGCCGCCGCATAACAGCGTAGTTGCCTGCTAACTTCGAAAGAAGGTAGATGCGGTCCCTAGCGCAACTTATAACATCGTCGAAAATCAGTGCGGACGGGAGAGCTTTGGTACACCCTGTTAAAAAAACGGAAAAATGGAGGCGGTACAATTGGAGAGAAATCCGCCTTCACCAACATGCATAAGGAATTCATTAATAGTTTATATATATATTTGAATTACAAAAGACTAATAATAAAAAAACGCATGGCGCGAGATTCGATCCGGCGACCTTCGGATTACGAAGCCGAGCGCTTACCGCTGCGCTATGACGCTGTATAAAATTATTAATCGTAGAGAGTATTTCACCGCAACGGTTTCTTTTAACTGTCGATTTTCTCGACAACGGCTGAGAAGTGCATCTTGGTGCTTTGCCACATTACACCTCTGGCCATGAGCTTTTATTATGCTTAGTATGAATCGAATCTGAATTTCACAATTGGCGGCCTCCCCTTGTTAGCCGTGCGGAGTGGCCGCGCGGTTTAAGGCGCCAGCCGGCTGTGGTGGACGAGCGGTTCTAGGCGCTTCAGTCGGAACCGCGCTGCTGCTACGGTCGCAGGTTCTAATCCTGCATCGGGCGTGGTTGTGTGTGATGTCCTTAGGTTAGTTAGGTTTAAGTAGTTCTAAGTCTAGGAGACTGATGACCTCAGATGTTAAATACCATAGTGCTCAGAGCCATTTGAACCACTTTAAGGCGCCATGTCATGGATTGCGCGGCCCCTCCCGCCGGAGGGTCGAGTCCTCCCTCGGGCATGGGTGTGTGTGTTGTTCTTAGCATAAGTTATTTTAAGTAGTGTGCAAGTCTAGGAGCCGATGATCTCAGTAGTTTGGTCCCTTAGGTATTCACACACACACATTTCACACATCTTAATATTTATGACGTCATATCTAGTGAGCTCGGTGTCGTACAACGATACAACTTTGCGGTACATTCTGTCTGCAACATGTACTGTGAATAACGTTAGTAGTGCAAAATCAATAAATTAAAATATGAAGGTTTTACTACATGAACAGCGAACCTGTTGTAATCAGTTAACTTTTCTCCTTTCATTATTTTGTATGTTTTAAAAAGGTTTGAAATTACGTGTAGAGTTTGCTGGCAGTCGCAAAGTACTCTCATTCCCAAATACAGCACGAATATGGTCTGGGTAACATGCGCGCTGTGAGGTAAGCCTCCTCAAGACACACACAGTTTCTAACTTTAATACTCGACTTATTGTCCTAACTTTTAATACAGGGTGAAGATTAATAAAACCGAAAAATGGCAGGGACGGATTCCTGTCTGCAAGTGTAGGAAAAATTATCCTGTGATGGCTCAAATGGCTCTGAGCACTATAGGGCTTAACGTCTGAGGTCATCAGTGCCCTAGAACTTAGAACGACTCAAACGTAACTAACCTAAGGACAACACACACATCGATGCCCGAGGCAGGATTCGAACCTGCGACCGTAGCAGTCGCGCGGCTCCAGACTGTAGCGCCTAGAACCGCTCGGCCTGATCCAATGAACATGTGTTCAGAAATCTATCGTTTGCCATAGTAGACGGCGCTGACGAATGCCAGTTCCTCTGACGTCGGCTGTCTGATTGACGCAGAGTACTGTAAGCAGCAGAATGGTGCGGTGATCATGTCCGGAACAAGCCGAGATGGTGTTTGTGTACGACCAAGCACATGGAAACGGTCGAGGTGCAGCCCTGCTATACCAAAACAAGTATCGTCGCAGACACCAATCGCACAACGTTTCAAGCCCCTTTTAGGTGTTTGTGTGATCATCGGTCTCTTCAGACAGACGAAAGTGCAGGGAGGCTGTGGACTGTGCGTCCACCAGATCAGGAGCTTGTCCTATGGTTCGTCTCAGTGTTCTGCGGACCATGGTCCTTTACATCTATTTTATGCACAGTCAGGCGCCCGACATGAATACCGCACCATTCTGCTGCTTACAGTACTCTGCGTCAATTACACAGCCGGCGTCAAAGGAACTGTGATTTTTCAGCTCCGTCTGCTGTGGCAAACGATGAATTTCCGGACACATGTTCACAGGACCTTTTTTCCTCCATTTCCAGTCAAGAATCCGTACTTGCAATTTGTCGGTTTTATTGAAGTTCACGCTGTGTAATAGCTCATTATGAACAGGTTAAGACAGCATTTCAAATTTTTAAATTCGGTCAATGGACATATGAAATATAAATTCGGTCAATGGACACATGAAATACAGAAAATCAAATTTTTATTGCCGCTGGAAGCAACCTGCAACTGAAGTGTCTGACCCTTTCAGTCGGTTAGTAACGCAAATTCTGCAAAGACGCTGATAACCACCCTGAAACATTCAAGATCACAACCATTATAATTTCAGAGATTCGAGCTCAGACGCCGTTTTGTCCAACAGTCTTTCTCCCGTGCACCATTCGCGACTCAAAGAGGAAAACGAGAGATGTTGCAAGATCCCCTCGATTCTAAACTGGTACTGTTATTACTCAGCTTAGCCGCGAGTCCGTAGAAGGTGGAGTATTTGACGTACAGTATAACTGGTCAGCATTTCCACCCGGAATTTGCGAGTGTAAGTTCCTTGATCCGCCTTGGTGGGTCGTGCCGTCGGATTTCCTCCAACCTGTGCGCGGTGCAGCTCTCGTAAATGTCGTCCCGTGCAGATTCTTCATTGGCGCATTGGATGTCTGTGTCGGTGGCAGCTAATTATCTGAAATTGCTGTCGATCAAATTTGGGGTATATATTTACTCGAAATTAACATTCAGAATGCCGTAATGTCACTTTTATTCCTATTAGATCAATAATGAAACACTCATGTCACAAACTACTCGTAACCGAGAGCATGGCTACCATCGAACAAGACAGGAAGAGCTCTTAACGGCGACAGCCGACTTTGGCGCGCAGTCCGTATCTCTTACTAGTTTCGTCACAGTTCGTGGATTTGCGATCAAGTTCGTACTTACTAAGATACGCATTTGTTAATGAACGGGCGTGAATTATAACGAGGCAAAATTATGATAAATAGTTTTAAACATCCAGAGGCTCCTCCTAGTATTCATGTTGTCATAAACGACTTTAATTATTAAATATAAAATTGGTGACTTTGGCGCCAAGATGGCGGCACTTCCCGTCATGTATATTTCCCAGGCTGACGCTTGTTGCTACCGTCCAGCGCCGAGCCACACCCCATTACGCGCTACATATGGTCGCTTCGCCACCTAACCAGCCAGCGTGGCAAATTCCGACTCATGGCCGGCTACGGACTATAGCACTTCGTAACTATCGTGAATATATCACTAAGAGACAATAATTTATTAAAACTGGTAAAAATGTCTTCCTCACGTAAGAGGCACCTTACAATGTGACAGTGGACGCGAAGTACCCTACGCCACAGCCTTATTCTCAATAGATGTAGATATAGAATGTACTCTGACGAGGGAACCTCCCCTTCGCACCCCCCTCAGATTTAGTTATAAGTTGGCACAGTGGATAGTCCTTGAAACACTGAACACAGATCACTCGAGAAAACAGGAAAAAGTTGTATGGAACTATGAAAAAAATAAGCAAAATATACAAACTGACTAGTCCATCCGCAAGATAGGCAACATCAATGATAGGTGAGCTCAGGATCGCCGTGGTCCCGTGGTTAGCGTGGGCAGCTGCGGAACAAAAGATTCTTGGTTCAAGTCTTCCCTCGAGTGAAAATTTTACTTTCTTTATTTTCGCAAAATTATGATCTGTCCGTTCGTTCACTGACGTCTCTGTTCACTATAATAAGTTTAGTGTCTGTGTTTTGCGACCGCACTGCAAAACCGTGCGATTAGTAGACGAAAGGACGTGCCCCTGCAATGGGAACCGGAAACATTTGATCGCAAGGTCATAGGTCAACCGATTCCTCCACAGGAAAACACGTCTGATATATTCTGTACGACACTGGTGGCGGCATGTGTGTCACATGACAGGAATATGTTGTCGACCCACCTAACTTGTACACTTGGCGCCGGCCGGTGTGGCCGTGCGGTTAAAGGCGCTTCAGTCTGGAACCGCGTGACCGCTACGGTCGCAGGTTCGAATCCTGCCTCGGGCATGGATGTGTGTGCTGTCCTTAGGTTAGTTAGGTTTAATTAGTTCTAAGTTCTAGGCGACTGATGACCTCAGAAGTTGAGTCGCATAGTGCTCAGAGCCATTTGTACACTTGGCGAATGGGTAAAATGATTCTTCTACCTTGCCCGATTTAGGTTTCTTGTGGATGTGATAATCACTCCCAAAAAAGTGATGAAAACACAAGAGTTTGTCACATAAACTGCAAAAAATGAATCCAACAGTTTCACAGTCGCTCAGTTTTCCCTGTGCTCTGTCAAAACATATGTTTTTAACATATTCAAATTTTTCCGTGTGTAGACCGTCAAATCCTGCATATGTCCAAGCAAATCTGAACATGTCGTGGAATTTTGGAGAGTGAAGTTAATTTTGTGTGAGTGCCTGAACTTTGATAATTGTCTGAAAATAAAAAATTAAAATTTTCACTATAGGGAAAACTTGAATCAAGGACCTCTCGTTCTGCAGCTGCTCACGCTAACCACGGGACCACGGCGCTCCCGAGCTAACACTCTCCTTGATGCTGCGTATCTTGCGCATGACTACTCAATTTGTATATTATGCTTATTGTGCGACTGCTACGGTCGCAGGTTCGACTCCTGCCTCGGGCATGGATGTTTGTGATGTCCTTAGGTTAGTTAGGTTTAAGTAGTTCTACGTTCTAGGGGACTAATGACCACAGCAGTTGAGTCCCATAGTGCTCAGAGCCATTTGAACCATTATGCTTATTTTTTTCCTAGTTCCACACAACTTCTTCCTGTTTTCTCCATTGATCTGTGTTCAGTTTTTCAAGGCCCATCCACTGTGCCAACGTATAACTAAATCTGAGGGGGGTGCGATGGGGAGGTTCCCTGGTGAGCTCTATTTTCAGTGTATCGAGTGGAAGGCTGACAACGCAGAGGGTTTCACATCTGTCCCCTGTTTATTGTTGCGACCGTAATGGGAGACGTTGCGGTCCTGCAGACGACTGGGAGAGCCGTTCGCACCTGCTGGCGGGCGACGTGCGCTACAGGCTGGGCGACGAGCTGCTGCGTGCGGGGGTGCAGCGCCGCCCACTCTTCCACCTGCTGGTGCACCCCCAGTACTTGGGCGGCGTCGCCCACGACGTCATGCTCGTCGGTTTCAAGGAGGCCCTCGTCTTCAGTGAGCGCTGCCACCACCTGCCGCTCACCGACATGATCGTGTGAGTGTGGATTCCCCCCTCCCCACCACTCACATCGCGTCTGTCGCTCATGTTGTCTGCATTGCACAAACACGTGAGTATGGCTCTGAGCACTATGGGACTTAACATCTATGGTCATCAGTCCCCTAGAACTTAGAACTACCTAAACCTAACTAAACTAAGGACAGCACACAACACCCAGCCATCACGAGGCAGAGAAACTCCCTGACCCCGCCGGGAATCGAACCCGGGAACCCGGGCGTGGGAAGCGAGAACGCTACCGCACGACCACGAGCTGCGGGCACACGTGAGTATGTTCTGGGCAGAGTTACGGATGTAAAAGAAGGGAACTAGGGTTTCCAACATACCGGGCAGCCATTTAAATCAAAACATCTTGACATAACCGCACATTTTTACCGTAAGTATTAACACCAACGTCATTTAATGTGCACTGATCAGCCTGAACATTACAACCACCTACCTAGCAGCCGGAATATCCATCACTTGCACAGATACACTACTGGCCATTAAAACTGCTACACCACGAAGATGACGTGCTATGCAAATGATTAGCTTTTCAGAGCATTCACACAAGGTTGGCGCCGGTGGCGACACCTACAACGTGCTGACATGAGGAAAGTTTCCAACCGATTTCTCATACACAATCAGCAGCTGACCGGCGTTGCCTGGTGAAATGTTGTTGTGATGCCTCGTGTAAGGAGGAGAAATGCGTACCATCGCATTTCCGACTTCCATAAAGGTCGGATTGTGGCCTATCGCGATTGCGCTTTATCGTATCGCGGCATTGCTGCTTGCGTTGGTCGAGATCCAATGACTGTTACAAAATATGGAATCGGTGGGTTCAGGAGGGTAATACGAAACGCCGTGCTGGATGCCAACGGCCTCGTATCACTAGCACTCGAGATGACAGCCATCTTATCCGCATGGCTGTAACGGATCGTGCAGCCACGTCTCGATCCCTGTGTCAACAGATGGAGACGTTTGCAAGACAACAACCATCTGCACGAACAGTTCGACTACGTTTGCAGCAGCATGGAGACCATGGCTGCGGTTACCCTTGACGCTGCATCATAGACAGGAGCGCCTGCGATGGTGTACTCAACGACGAACCTGAATGCACGAATGGCAAAACATTTTTTCGAATGAATCCAGGTTCTGTTTACAGCATCATGAAGGTCGCATCCGTGTTTGGCGACATCGCGGTGAACGCACATTGGAAGCGTGTATTCATCATCGCAATACTGGCGTATCACCCGGCGTGATGGTATAGGGTGCCATTGGTTACACCTCTCGGTCACATCTTGTTCGCACTGACGGCACTCTGAACAGTGGACGTTGCATTTCATATGTGTTACGACCCATTTCTCTACCCTTCATTAGATCTCCTCGAAACCGTACATATCAGCAGGATAATGCACGACCGAATGTTGCAGGTCCTGTACGGGCCTTCCTGGATACAGAAAATGTTCGACTACTGCCCTGGCCAGCACATTTTCCAGATGTCAGCACATTTTCCAGATGTCTGACCACCTGAAACGTCTGGTCAATGGTGGCCGAGCAATTGGCTCGTCACAATACGCCAGTCACTACTCTTGATGAACTGTGATTTCTCAGGATCTATGCACCCAAATTTCGTGAAAATGTAATCACATGTCAGTTCTAGTATAATATATTTGTCCAATGACTGCCCGTTTATCATCTGCATTTCTTCTTGGTATAGCAGTTTTAATGGCCAGTAGTGTAACAGCGGCGACGCGTGGTGCTGCGGAAGCAATAAGGCGTTCGTAAGTCCTTGAAGGAGCTGGCACCGCATCTGTACACGTAAGTGACCTAATTCCCATAAACTGCGGCGAAGAAGGCGACGATCTATTGACGCCACGTTCAATCACATCGCAGCTGTATTCCATCGCATTCATATCTGGCGAGTTCGAGGGCCAGCATACCAACTGTGTTCCTCGAACCACTCCATCACACTCCTGGCCTTGTCACATGGCGCATTGTCTTGTTGGAAAATGCCACTGGCGTTGGGAAACATGATCGTCATGAAGGGGTGTATGTGGTCTGCAACCAGTGTATGATACTCCTTGGCCGTAATGGTGCCTTACGCGAGCTCCGCTGGACCCATGGATGCACACGTGAATTTCCCTAGAACATAATTGAGTCGCCGCCATCTTGTCTCCATCCCACAGCACAGGTGTCAAGGAGCTGCTCCCCTGGAAGACGACGGATTCGCGCCCTCCGATCGGCGTGATGAAGAAGGTCTCGGGATCCATCAGACCATGCAACGCTGTGCCACTGTACCAACGTCCAGTCCCGATGGTTACGTGCACATATCTGTCGTAGTCGCTGTTTCCATGGTGTAAACTCTGGCACACGCATGTTTTGTCTGCTGCGGGGGCGCATCATTACGAGTGTTCAGTGCGCTGTGGTTTCAGACACACTTGTACTCTGCCCAGCATTAAAATCTGATGTCAGTTCCGCACACAGCTCGCCGTCTGTCCTGTTTCACCAGTCTGCCCAGCCTACGATGTCCGACATATATAATGAGGAGTGGCAACCCAACACCACGGCGTCTGGACGTGCTTTCACCTTCGTTTCACCATGTATTGAAGACACCCACCATAGCACTGTCGAACACTAGACAGGTCCTGCCACTTTCGAAATGCTCATGCCGAGGCTCCGGTCCACCACAATCTGTCCTCGGTAAAACTCAAAAAATGGTTCAAATGGCTCTGAGCTCTATGGGACTTAACATCTCAGGTCATCAGTCCCCTAGATCTTAGAACTACTTAATCCTAACTAACCTAAGGACATCACACACATCCACGCCCGAGGCAGGATTCGAACCTGTGACCGTAGCGGTCGCGCGGTTCCAAACTGAAGCGCCTAGAACCGCACGGCCACACCGGCCGGCGTCAAACTCAGATATATCACGCGCCTTCACCGTTCTACACACGGACAGAACGCTCACTGATACCTCCATGCACCGTACGTGTGTCTGACTTGAAGTCATTCATCGACAGGTGACGCTGCTGTCGCCTGGATGGGTTTATATCGATAATAGGTCGGTGGTCGTAATATTCTGGTTGATCACTGTAATGCATACATCACCAGAAATTTTATTCCCCAGAGAAACTTTCCTAGGCATTACATGTATCCTCTTCAGTCACATCATATTATCTATTGTTTACTATTGCTGGTGAATCTTCTGGATTTTGGGCACAGGATCAGGTAATCAGGTATTTCAGCTTACAAATCGCAAGATACAGGGGTGCCAACACCCTGCAGCTAACAGAGCTCACTGCGCCGGGGAAGTGGGGTTTACTCGTAAATAAGCGCGAATGTGTCAAGATGTTTGGATTTAAATGTCTTCGAAGCTGACATGTTATGTCCAAAACCTAGTTCCCTTCTTTTCCATATGTAACTCTACCCGCAAATTTTTTTATTTTTTATTTTTTTTTTTTTTGTTTGTTATGATGGAGCATTTTACATTCTGGTCCCTAACTTTTACTCTGTCACGCTTCTGACATTACACTGATGCCGATTTCTCTTGACTCGGACGACGACTAATCCAGTGTATGTTTCTTTATTGTCTTTCAAACCATCCTGCTTATATCGTGGCAACGGACGAAGGTTTCACAAAAATACAGGACGACCATTAATTAAATGTATTTGTCTACCGTCTGACAAAATTTTAAAGGATTCGTACACGTTTGAAACATAGAAGTGCCATGCGTAAATAAACTCACAAAAAACGTGCAAAATCTGGATGAAGCTAGAATTTTGAAAGCGAGTTTTCAATTTTATCGTAAGAACGCATTTTTTATTTATCTGATTCACTTTAAACCGTTTCCGCACATTTAGTTCACTTTAGACTATAATATCACGAGAATGGATAAAGATTATGCGACAACAAATTTTCGTTTTAACTTTAGCCATGCAAAGTCTGAATTGATTCGTACAAGTTTAAAGTACATAAGTGGCGTGCTTTAGAAGCCTCCTAGAAAACGTGTTTTTTACATGTAAAATCCCAAGAAAGCAAGACTTTTCAGATGGTTAATTTACCTTGGAGCAACGTCCGATACACCAGTGGACCATATCTGAACCATTAGTCTCGTTCCAGTCCGGAGTTATTTAAGGGTAACTGTTTTTGATCGTTATATCCGAATGTTTCAAAGGGCTCGGAGCACTATGGGACTTAACATGTCATCAGTCCCCTAGAACTTAGAAATACTTAAACCTAACCAACCTAAGGACACAACACACATCCATGCCCGAGGCAGGATTCGAAACTGCGAGGGTAGCGGTCGCGCGGTTCCAGACTGTAGCGCCTAGAACCGCTCGGCCACACCGGCCGGCCCTGTAAGTGGGAAGACATGCTAAAACGTCACATAGAATTAGAGCTGCTGCGAAACTCTCTGAAGTTCCCAGTTCGATAAAAATAACGAATGCGTTTAAAAGGACGAGTGTACTCCCGACTGACTGGCGCTCGAAACATTAGAAGCATTTTCTCTGATCCGATGCGCGACAGTTCTCAATCTCCTAAGAATTACCTAGTGGCTACTAAGCTGACTTACTAATCAATAACACCTGAAACAACCGAAAAGAGAATCATTAGACGACGAGGGGAAAGAGGGAAACGCCACAGTAATGTGGTTTTTGCTCATAAAACTATTCAGTACCTCCAGGATACTATTGCATGAAACCCACGAACAATGCAGTGATATGATACGTGGTGTCCAAACACCACGGTTTCAAGTCAGTGATTCGCCTAGATGGGCAATGGATCCATCTTCTTCAGCGCGGGTGTACTAGTACGTCCGACCTCCTGCGAGTATCTCCGAGTACCGAGCGTGAAGGACATGCACAGGGACCGTGGATAGGTGGCGCTCGGTGGGACAGTGGATCGGCCGTTAAGCCCGTCTCACACGGAGCGAGATTCGCTGTAAGTTTCCTTGCTGGCTCGCGCGACGGCTAACTTGAGGGCTACGTCGTCTGCTAGCGGGCTACCTTGCTGGGAACCTTGTAGGATTTCCAGGATAGGCCCGGTGCTATTTTTCTTGTAAGGTTCTCTGCGCGCTACCTGCGTTGGCCAATCATGAGACGTTTCGTTTGTGACGTCAGACGCGGAAAGCTTGGGCGGGAAGCCTTTGTCGATAGTCGCTTTTCTGCTGTTGTGAAGTGCGGTAGGAAGTTCTTATAATTATTAAATAGTGGCACCGCAGTGGTCCAAGGAAGCGACTGAAGCATTGATAAGTACTTACAGGGAAGAACAGTGTCTGTACGTCGTGAAAAGCGCAAACTACACTCCTGGCAATGGAAAAAATAACACATTGACACCGGTGTGTCAGACCCACCATACTTGCTCCGGACACTGCGAGAGGGCTGTACAAGCAATGATCACACGCACGGCACAGCGGACACACCAGGAACCGCGGTGTTGGCCGTCGAATGGCGCTAGCTGCGCAGCATTTGTGCACCGCCGCCGTCAGTGTCAGCCAGTTTGCCGTGGCATACGGAGCTCCATCGCAGTCTTTAACACTGGTAGCATGCCGCGACAGCGTGGACGTGAACCGTATGTGCAGTTGACGGACTTTGAGCGAGGGCGTATAGTGGGCATGCGGGAGGCCGGGTGGACGTACCGCCGAATTGCTCAACACGTGGGGCGTGAGGTGTCCACAGTACATCGATGTTGTCGCCAGTGGTCGGCGGAAGGTGCACGTGCCCGTCGACCTGGGACCGGACCGCAGCGACGCACGGATGCACGCCAAGACCGTAGGATCCTACGCAGTGCCGTAGGGGACCGCACCGCCACTTCCCAGCAAATTAGGGACACTGTTGCTCCTGGGGTATCGGCGAGGACCATTCGCAACCGTCTCCATGAAGCTGGGCTACGCTCCCGCACACCGTTAGGCCGTCTTCCGCTCACGCCCCAACATCGTGCAGCCCGCCTCCAGTGGTGTCGCGACAGGCGTGAATGGAGGGACGAATGGAGACGTGTCGTCTTCAGCGATGAGAGTCGCTTCTGCCTTGGTGCCAATGATGGTCGTATGCGTGTTTGGCGCCGTGCAGGTGAGCGCCACAATCAGGACTGCATACGACCGAGGCACACAGGGCCAACACCCGGCATCATGGTGTGGGGAGCGATCTCCTACACTGGCCGTACACCACTTGTGATCGTCGAGGGGACACTGAATAGTGCACGGTACATCCAAACCGTCATCGAACCCATCGTTCTACCATTCCTAGACCGGCAAGGGAACTTGCTGTTCCAACAGGACAATGCACGTCCGCATGTATCCCGCGCCACCCAACGTGCTCTAGAAGGTGTAAGTCAACTACCCTGGCCAGCAAGATCTCCGGATCTGTCCCCCATTGAGCATGTTTGGGACTGGATGAAGCGTCGTCTCACGCGGTCTGCACGTCCAGCACGAACGCTGGTCCAACTGAGGCGCCAGGTGGGAATGGCATGGCAAGCCGTTCCACAGGACTACATCCAGCATCTCTACGATCGTCTCCATGGGAGAATAGCAGCCTGCATTGCTGCGAAAGGTGGATATACACTGTACTAGTGCCGACATTGTGTATGCTCTGTTGCCTGTGTCTATGTGCCTGTGGTTCTGTCAGTGTGATCATGTGATGTATCTGACCCCAGGAATGTGTCAATAAAGTTTCCCCTTCCTGGGACAATGAATTCACGGTGTTCTTATTTCAATTTCCAGGAGTGTATTATAATAAACACTTGCGTGCAGAAGCACTCGAAAGAGTTGCAAGTGCCGTGTATCTTGTTCGACCATATACGACGAGCAAGGAGTGCTATAGCAAAATGCACAATTTACGTACTCAGTTTAAAGTGGAGAACACCAAAGTAAAATCATAGAAATGCAGTGGCACTGGGATGAACGACGTAAGTACAAAACTATGAATTTTGTGTTGGATGTAGAAACCTACTACTTGCAAAACTCGGACACATTTAAGACTATTTCCTAGAAATATCACACTGAATATTCACCCGATTTTTGAAAGCACATAATCTTGAATGGTAATGGATTACGATGTAGCTTTCTTCTGAATCAGAGGCGAAACCATACAAAGCAGTTCTTCAAACACCAATACACCCATTCGTATAAAATTTGCTAAGGATGTACGATCTTCTATCCTATAAAATAAAGTCGTGTATAACAGTCATTATTGGTATATTTATAAAGTCGAACGGTAATGAAATGGTGATACTTTTCAAACAAAAGTAGGTGTTATGCGAACTAACCTCAACTCTCTATGAAGCATGGAGAGCACACCTTTTCCAGCGTTTCTCCTCTTAATCCAGTTTTTCGTCCATTCTTTCTTTCTTCTTCTCTCATTAGCATGCATTTCTGCATCGTTTAGCACCAAAACAGCTAATAACGCCAGTTTGTTCTGAACATCTGTACCTGAAACAGCCATCTTCGTTCGATACAACATGCAGCCGATCACAACACAACTAGCTGCCGATCTTGCACTGTGGGAGAGCTTCGGAATGGAAGATAGCCGCCTCCTTTCCCTGCAAGCCGGCAGGCACGCACGCCATCTCGCAAACTTGCGGCGAACCTTGCTCCGTGTGAGACGGGCTTTAGGCGTGCCGAGATAGTCCGTGCAGGGTCGATAGACCCTGTGTCTGGGTGGCGCAGTGGATAACGCGTCTGCCTTCTAAACAGGGGATCCCAGGTTCGAATTCCGGTCCGGTACACATTTTCAACTGTCACTGCCGATGCCGCATAAAATCCTGATGCAGCTGATATCAGTAGTCCCTTTCCTTCACTTCCTTCCTCCCCCTTCTTCGTTTAGAAATACAATTATCATGATAGACAAACAAAATCTCTATGCATTCGACTAAAAATGCAGCGTATTTGTGAATATTGTTTACACTAGTGTGTTGAGAAAAAAATTTCTACTGCTGTTCAAATGAAATTTCGTATGGAAAGAAGCATCTACAAAACCGGCACAAGAACACATATAGAACAGTATCTACGAAATTTGCCACTGAAGATGTCTTTCAAATAGTACAAGCAAAACGCCTACAGCATTAAAAGTTCGTTTCATTCAGATGTAATTACAGAGATCACAAGGGATACTTATTGACGTAATACAACACTGAGGACGACAGACCAACGAAAGCTAAAGATGATATCAGAAAGCAGGCTAAGAAATTCAGAATTCTTAAAGTGTCAAAATAATTACAGTTCGTGTGATCTCAAAATTTTATACTCTTATTGGATCTACAGCACTCACAGATCCATTAACTCACGTATGAGCAAGTTGGCGTTGGCAGCACTCTTTCGTCAGTTCTTACCTGAAACAAAGGAAAGCACAGTTAGGAACTCAAAAGGGTTTTCACTGTTGCAGTAACACAAACACAGATACACTTCCGTAAGTACATGTCGTAAGAGAACAAGAACCTGATAGTACGGTCAGCAAGGTTGCAGTGAAATAAACGTCTAATCTGGGCCGCGCGGGATTAGCCGAGCGGATGCGGCACGGTAGCTCAGCGTGTTCGGTCAGAGGGGTGCTCGCCCTCTGTAATAAAAAAACTGAGTAAAAAAATCAACGATCAACTTGACCGGATGTCTTGTGACGTCCGCCCAGAGCAAACGCAATGCGGTCTAAGGCGCTGCAGTCATGCATGGACTGTGCGGCTGATCCCGGTGGGGGTTCGAGTCCTCCCTCGGGCATGGGTGTATGTGTTTGTCCTTAGGATAATTTAGATTAAGTAGTGTGTAAGCTTAGGGACTGATGACCTTAGCAGTTAAGTCCCATAAGATTTCACACACATTTGAACATTTTGTCTAACAGGGGAAAATTTTTCAAATAACCAGCGGTTGGAAGAGCACCATTGTCGAGCTACAACCATAAAACGACGGACAGTGAACGATGATCGCACGGAAATGTGTGAATTTAAACTAATTTGCACCAGTTAAATTTGTTATACTACGTAATAAACGCAGTTACAGATTAAATTAGCTGGACTGGAGGTATTAGTTTCAGGTGAACAGCGAAGGCAAATTTTAAATATTTATACATGGCTCGTTACGTCGTGCGTGATTATTACTGTGATATTTTCCGGGTACAGCTTGACTATTAAATCAGATACACTAAAAGTACGTTCATGTCATTAACTTGTTAAGAGTACAAACTGTACTCCGGAAATATCTCTGCAGGAAGATAAGAAGGTGCCATGTTATTAACCATGAAATGTAAAGGTCATGTTTTACTTTTTGCTGTGGTACAGAGAGCATGTATCAACTTTTATTCCGTCGAGTGCTGTGGAGCACAACAGCAACAGCCAAACACAGCAGCACCGAAGTCGGACAAAGCCACAGTGGTACACACACCAAAATACATTCGCTTTCTGGAAACAATCCTGCATTTCCGACCTATGGTAACTTGGAAACTTTTATTGGATTCAGTGCCCCCTAGCCTTCTGTTACCTTATTATCAGGTTGTTTTACTCCATATAGTATACATCTGTACGACAATATACACGGACACTTAAAATGAGGAACTTATCCATGTTATGAAACTAACGTTATAATAAAGTGGAGGAGAGTATATTTCTCTGTTCTTTAGTGGAAAATACTCCGCGAAAGACTTAGGTCAAAGAATTTCACTCCGTACCACACCAACTTTCAGTTGCAAATATATTGTCTTGTGGAATACAGAAAAGAATTCGGGACGGGGTTGGCAGGGTACAGCAAGTTGTCTTGGATGTGAACGACAGAAGTAGAAGCAACTTCAGAATTACCGCAAGGAAGTACAACCTTGTTATTCATGTCGTGCACTAATGATCTGTCAGACATTTTCAACAATAACCTCAGAATTTTCGGAGTTACGTAATTATTTTCCAATAATTATAAAAAATATCCAGTCAGATACTAATAAGATTTGAGTGGAGCAAATTGAATACTGAATCAGCAAATGCAGAATATAATAGCAGGGGGAATAAAAAAATATTTGCATGCATTGATGCGACGATAGCGCAAACTTCCCAACAGAATTACTAAATTCGCTCAATGTTCCCCGTATCTCCTGCCACAAAGTCATCTAAACAACACCCTAGAAGCGGAAATATTAACCGGAAAAGAAAAGGCAAATTAATATTCATACCAATAATTCCAAGGATTTCAATGAACTTATCATTCAGTTTTAAAAGGCTCCACTTTCCCGTAAGATTGGCGAGCTGTATTACCAGCAATAAAGTACAAAGGCAAACATTCCACTGTTGCGGAGTCAATTTGTTCACCGTCAAAACCTTTACTACTAAGTCCCGTCTGCTCCCGCCAAAAGTCTGTAATTAGGGGTTGCGCAGCACCATACGTATTACAACTTTGTAGAACATTCTCGAACATTTTTAGCCTTCGATCTTGTAGAAAACTATATGAATGATATTCCCACCATTTGACTGGCAAACTTCTTTGTTTAATACTACTATCATGATTTCGGCTTTAAGCTATCATCACGAACAAAATTGCAAAAAATTTGTGTACAAATGCATAAAAATGAGAAGAACGAAATTTAACACCAGGATGCCATTCCAATGTCACATTAAAAATTATCGAAATTATACTGCATACATATTGAGTGTAACTGGAGTTTGCTAAGTGAAGTCATCGTCAAGCTCTATTGAACTGAGTATCCCGGCATGTAGGCAAGTACAAGATCACCGAAATGTATGGCAAACATGTAGCAAACATGTTTTTCAGCCACAAAACAATTGAGCCGCCGAATGAACATCAATACTATAGTTACACGTGCAGTGAACATACACTCCTGGAAATTGAAATAAGAACACCGTGAATTCATTGTCCCAGGAAGGGGAAACTTTATTGACACATTCCTGGGGTCAGATACATCACATGATCACACTGACAGAACCACAGGCACATTGACACAGGCAACAGAGCATGCACAATGTCGGCACTAGTACAGTGTATATCCACCTTTCGCAGCAATGCAGGCTGCTATTCTCCCATGGAGACGATCGTAGAGATGCTGGATGTAGTCCTGTGGAACGGCTTGCCATGCCATTTCCACCTGGCGCCTCAGTTGGACCAGCGTTCGTGCTGGACGTGCAGACCGCGTGAGACGACGCTTCATCCAGTCCCAAACATGCTCAATGGGGGACAGATCCGGAGATCTTGCTGGCCAGGGTAGTTGACTTACACCTTCTAGAGCACGTTGGGTGGCGCGGGATACATGCGGACGTGCATTGTCCTGTTGGAACAGCAAGTTCCCTTGCCGGTCTAGGAATGGTAGAACGATGGGTTCGATGACGGTTTGGATGTACCGTGCACTATTCAGTGTCCCCTCGACGATCACCAGTGGTGTACGGCCAGTGTAAGAGATCGCTCCCCACACCATGATGCCGGGTGTTGGCCCTGTGTGCCTCGGTCGTATGCAGTCCTGATTGTGGCGCTCACCTGCACGGCGCCAAACACGCATACGACCATCATTGGCACCAAGGCAGAAGCGACTCTCATCGCTGAAGACGACACGTCTCCATTCGTCCCTCCATTCACGCCTGTCGCGACACCACTGGAGGCGGGCTGCACGATGTTGGGGCGTGAGCGGAAGACGGCCTAACGGTGTGCGGGACCGTAGCCCAGCTTCATGGAGACGGTTGCGAATGGTCCTCGCCGATACCCCAGGAGCAACAGTGTCCCTAATTTGCTGGGAAGTGGCGGTGCGGTCCCCTACGGCACTGCGTAGGATCCTACGGTCTTGGCGTGCATCCGTGCGTCGCTGCGGTCCGGTCCCAGGTCGACGGGCACGTGCACCTTCCGCCGACCACTGGCGACAACATCGATGTACTGTGGAGACCTCACGCCCCACGTGTTGAGCAATTCGGCGGTACGTCCACCCGGCCTCCCGCATGCCCACTATACGCCCTCGCTCAAAGTCCGTCAACTGCACATACGGTTCACGTCCACGCTGTCGCGGCATGCTACCAGTGTTAAAGACTGCGATGGAGCTCCGTATGCCACGGCAAACTGGCTGACACTGACGGCGGCGGTGCACAAATGCTGCGCAGCTAGCGCCATTCGACGGCCAACACCGCGGTTCCTGGTGTGTCCGCTGTGCCGTGCGTGTGATCATTGCTTGTACAGCCCTCTCGCAGTGTCCGGAGCAAGTATGGTGGGTCTGACACACCGGTGTCAATGTGTTCTTTTTTCCATTTCCAGGAGTGTAGTCTGAAAATATACTATGCAGGTTACTGGCTGACTGGTAGTCAAAGTTGAACAGGTTAGATTGTAATTCTACGTTGCACAATCCATGATTACGGAAAGATCATAGGTACCTAAGATGAGACATCTCTGGAAGTACTACATTATCTATGAATACATCTGTAAACACATCTTCACGGAAATATGATATCATGCCGACAGGAACACCCTACACATCATATAACGACTATAACCGTGATAGAACGAAACCGTCCGTCGAATATATATAATGCATTATACCCGTTCTACAACATATTGGTTACAGCACGTAATATTTTACTGGCAAATTCCAGTAACTTTCGGTACCATGTTTATGTATGACAGACCGACCCACTATATAAGAAGACTCGACAGACGGTTGTGTTCTGTCACGGTTATAATTGCTCTGCACTGCACTGAAGTATGGGCGTTTCTCATTTAAACCAGCATACGATGTGGCTCAATTGCTTTATGGCTGGAAAACATGTTTGCTACTTGTGTGCTATACATGTCGGTGATTTTGTACTTCTACACGCTGGGACTCCCAGTTCAATAGATCTTGACGATGACTTCTCTTAGCAAAGTCTAATTACACCCAACATTTTTATCTGACGTTTGAATGGCATCCTGATGTTAAATTTGGATCTTCTCACTTTCTACGCATTTGTACAAAACTTTTATTTCAATGTTCTTCGTAATAATAGCTTAAGGCCGAAATAATGATAGTATTATAAATATTACAAAGTAAAGGGCATTGTACAGTCAAATGGAGGAAATATTCAAACATTATTATATGACTGTGGCCCAAAAATATGAAAAGACTGTAGAAAATTGTCGATCGCCTTGACATAGCGATATTGTTCAGGGGTGTGACCGCGAAGCTTCAGAAGTAGTTTGTTCTGTTGTACCAGATCGCACGCTTTACCTATGTACAGAAAGACTCCTGGTCTGGAGTTCCTTCTGCTAAGGTTCCGCGCACCGCGTTAGTCGTTTAGTACGAGGGTGAGTCAAATGAAAACCTTGAATATTTCTTAAATATTATTTATTGCGCAGAAGTGGTACACAGCTGTATTATTTACTGTGCCGAATTGGTGAAAAGCTGTATCACTTTTCAACATAATCTCGCCCACGCTCAATGCAAGTTCTCCAGCGCTTACAAAGCGAATAAATTCCTTTAGAAAAAAATTATTTTGGTAGTCTGCGCAACCGCTCCTGCACCGTGTGGCGTACTTCTTTGCTCCCATTGCGTCTTTGAGTGATTCAAACGTATGGAAATCACTTGGGGCAAGGTCTGGTGAGTATGGTGGATGAGGAAGACACTCAAAATGCAGGTCTGTGATTGTTGCAACTGTTGTACGGGCAGTGTGGGGCCTTGCATTGTCATGTTGCAAAAGGACACCTGCTAACAGCAATCCACGTCGCTTTGATTTGATTGCAGGCCGCAGATGATTTTTTAGGAGATCTGTGTATGATGCACTGGTGACAGTGGTCCCTCTAGGCATGTAATGCTCCAAAATGACGCCTTTTTCGTCCCAAAAGAGAGTCGGCATAACCTTCCCTGCTGATGGTTCTGTTCGCAACTTCTTTATTTTTGGTGATGAGGAATGACGCCATTCCTTGCTCTCTCTCTTCGTTTCCGGTTGGTGGAAGTGGACCTAAGTTTCATTCCCAGTAACGATTCTTGCAAGGAATCCACCACCTTCTCGTTCAAAGCGCCGAAGAAGTTCTTCACAAGCATCAACACGTCGTTCCCTCATTTCAGGAGTCAGCTGCCTTGGAATCCATCTTGCAGACACTTTGCGAAACTAGAGCACATCATGCACAATGAGGTGTGCTGACACATGACTAATCTGTAAACATGCTGCAATGTCATTCAGTGTCACTCGGCGGTTTTCCTTCACTACGGCTTCAACTGCTGCAGTTTTCTGTGTGCCTGACCTGGACGAGGAGCATCTTCCACTGAAGTCACACCATTTGCGAACTTCCTACTCTCTTCGTAGACTTGCTGCTGTGACAAACATCACCATACTGAACCTTCATTCGTCGATGAATTTCAATATGTTTCACACCTTCACTACGCAAAAACCGAATAACAGAACGCTGTTCTTCCCTGGTGCAAGTCGCAAGTGGGGCGGCCATCTTTATACTGATACTGCGACGGTACGTGTGCATCTGCACTATGCTGCCACCTACAGGCGATACTGCACGCTGTTTGTAGCACGCTTACCAACTTACAGGATAACGGCGCGAAATTTCGATTTGTTATTACAAATTTAAGCTTTTCATTTGACTCACCCTCTTAATTTAGATTACCCGCTTATTTAACCTCAGAATGGACATGACGAACACAAGCCGTCGCGGAGTGGTTAAGTGTGCGTCTGCCTTGCCGCAGGGTGGCGGACAACACAACTCTGGACTGCGAGATGACCGGATTCGGCGTGCGCGGGCGGAAGGGGTCGGTGAGCCTGCAGACGTCTCTGCAGAAGGTGACCAACCTGACGCAGTGTCGCGCAGGAACCCCCGAGGAGCGGCAAGTGGCCCTCTGCACCGACAGCCCCAAAGAGTCCAGCGAGAGCGCCGCGTGCAGCGCTGGCTCCGGCGCACCCCTAGTCTGCGGGCCCGGCCTGCTCACCGCCGTCACCCACTACAGGTACACTCTGGCTGCACGCCGCTACCTCAACCTCATGCCCTCATGCTCCGAGACCTTTACAGACCCTCCCACCTGTCGACAGTCAATTCTCGACAGTTCTAAGTACACTCTGGCTGCACGCCGCTACCTCAACCTCATGCCCTCATGCTCCGAGGCCTTTACAGACCCTCCCACCTGTCGACAGTCAATTCTCGACAGTTCTAAGTACACTCTGGCTGCACGCCGCTACCTCAACCTCATGCCCTCATGCTCCGAGGCCTTTACAGACCCTCCCACCTGTCGACAGTCAATTCTCGACAGTTCTAACAAGGGAACCTCCCCATCACACCCCCCTCAGATTTAGTTATACGTTAGCACAGTGGATAGGCCTTGAAAAACTGAACACAGATCAATGGAGAAACCAGGAATAAGTTGTGTGGAACTAGGAAAAAAATAAGCATAATACACAAACTGAGTAGTCCATGCGCAAGATAGGCGGCGTCAAGGACGATGCGAGCGCAGGAGCGCCGTGGACCCGTGGGTAGCGTGAGCAGCTGCGAAACGAGAGGTCTTTGGTTCAAGTCTCCTCTAGAGTGAAAATTTTAATTTTTTATTTTCATACAATTATCAAAGTTCAGGCACTCACACAAAATCAACTTCGCTTTCCAAAATTCCAGGACATGTTCAGATTTGCTTGGACATAGGAAGGATTTGACGGTCTACACACGGCAAAATTTGAAAACGTTAAAAACATATGTTTTGACAGAGCACAGGGAAAACTAAGCGACTGTGAAACTGTTGCATTCATTTGTTGCAGTTTATGTGACAAACTGTTATGTTTTCATCACTTTTTTGGGAGTGATTATCACATCCACAAGAAAACCTAAATCGGGCAAGGTAGAAGAATCATTTTACCCATTCGCCAAGTGTACAAGTTAGGTGGGGCGACAACATATTCCTGTCATGTGACGCAAATGCCGTCACCAGTGTCGTATAGAATATATCAGACGTGTTTTCCTGTGGAGAAATCGGTTGACCTATGACCTTGCGATGAAATGTTTTCAGTTTCCATTGCAGAGGCACGTCTTTTCGTCTACTAATCGCACGGTTTTGCGGTGCGGTCGCAAAACACAGACACTAAACTTATTATAGTGAACAGAGACGTCAATGAACGAACGGACAGATCATAACTTTGCGAAAATAAAGAAAGTAAAATTTTCACTCGAGGGAAGACTTGAACCTGCCCACGCTAACCACGGGACCACTGCGATCCTGAGCTCACATTATCCTTGATGTTGCCTATCTTGCGAATGGACTAGCCAGTTTGTATATTTTGCTTATTTTTTTCATGCTTCCATACAACTTCTTCCTGTTTTCTCGAGTGATCTGTGTTCAGTGTTTCAAGGCCTATCCACTGTGCCAAATTATAACTAAATCTGAGGGGGGTGCGATGGGGAGGTTCCCTTGTAAGTACACTCTGGCTGCACGCCGCAACCTCAACCTCATGCCCTCATGCTGCGAGGCCTTTACACCCCCTCCCACCTGTCGACAGTCAATTCTCGACAGTTCTAAGTACACTCTGGCTGCACGCCGCTACCTCAACCTCATGCCCTCAGGCTACGAGGTCTTTACATACCCTCCCTGTTTCGCGGTGCGAACGTCGCTAGATGTTTTGAAACTTGAGACATGATTGGTGGCTGTGTCAAGGTTACTCCTGCAGTACCGTGTTTCACTCTGTTAACTATGTTAAGGGGACTACAACGTGGTTCAGGTCGAAAGTAATCGTTTTTCGGTTTTCATCATATTTCGATAGATTAAGGTTTTATTTAAGTACTCTGAAAAGGATTTTGCTGAGAAAAAAAATGTTCGAGCATTTGAAGTGCATTATCCTACCACGTGTTTTTATCTGCCACGCCCACTTTTCTGTCACCCACTGTCAACCCACCCACTGTCAACTCTAAGCCATATGGAGATGCCATTATTAGCAAAATAGAATGCGCAGGCCACGTTCAAAAACGTTTGGGAACAAGGCTGAGAAAACTAACTGTTGATATGAGAGGAAAATAATTAGAAAATGGAAAATTATTGACCAGATAGGGTCGGTTAACTAAAACTGAAATAGAAAGCTTGCAGGCATCCTATGGGCAAGCAATTAGGAGAAATAAAGAAAATCTGGAGGCAATGAAGAGCGATGTTTGGGCCATATTCTTCAATAAGTCCTCTACTGATGATAAGCCATGTCATGGATTGTGTCCATCAGGAGAAAATTCGTGGTGCAAATAGAATAGGGCTCAGGCAACTGGAGAATCTTATTCTCGCCAGAATTCTCTTCCTGCTGCTGTTATTACAGCAATTAAACCTATTTTCAGAGACTTGGCTCATCCTGACCTTCTAAGGAAATGTCTGCATCCTGGTGCTGGCCGGTGTGGCCTTGCGGTTCTAGGCGCTTCATTCTGGAACCGCGTGACCGCTACGATCGCAGGTTCGAATCCTGCCTCGGGCATGGATGTGTGTGATGTCCTTAGGTTAGTCAGGTTTAAGCAGTTCTAAGTTCTAGGGGACTGATGACCTCAGCAGTTAAGTCCCATAGTGCTCAGAGCCATTTGAACCATTAATCCTGGTGACAATATGATCACTGAGCTGCAACACTGCGATAAAATGAGGATAGCCGATGCAGACAGGTCTGCATCTAATATGGCCAAGAAAGCAAGACAAGCATCCAGGAAGGTGAAAAAGAAGCTGGAAGACCTGGTAGTGGCCAAAGAAGGGCCATCATATGCAGCAGGACAGTTTTAATTAACTGTAAGTAACAAATTTTTTAAAATTTTTTCTTTAAAGTCAATTTCCCACAAACTAAAAATTTCAGTTCATATGCCCCATTATATCATTAACTACCATAGATAAATGAACGAAATTTTCAGAGACTCTGCATAACATAAAAAAACGACCTCTGGTACTACATTCATTAGTATTTCCCCATTAGGAAGTCCACAAAAAAATATTTTCTGCAGAAAAAAATTAATATTTTTGTTAATAAATTTAAAAAAGTATTTCTTAAAAACTATAACATGGATAAAGAAGATTTTAGTACAGTTGACTATATTAGAATCATGTAACATACAGTAAAAATATTAAGATCCTGCATCAAATAGTTTTTTCAGAAATGGGTCAAATACTTGCCTAAATTAACATGGGTTATAGGCTGGGTGTGCTCCTCTTTTCAGCTGCAGGCTAATCGCTCCTAGCGAGCAGTACCGTAAACAGTCCGCTACCATAGCCGAGCAGTCAGTATGACAGACTGCCACGCGGCGAATCTGGGTACATTTCCAATACCGCGACGGATTTTTGCACAGTGAGACGACTGGCCAGGGTGCACTCAGCCTCGATCAGGAACTGTCTGACTGAGAGGTCCACATGTCAACAATGGTGCAGGGGTGCTGACTCCATGCCTCTCCATACCACATCTGAGTATGAATGGCTGAGGATGACACTGTGGTCGGGCAAGTATCGTGTGGGAAGACACAACTGAAGGGTTTCCTCCTCCCCCTCCCCCTCCCGAGGAAGATGTACGAAGATTCCCAGCGAGTAGCGATGTTTCATTTGTGAAGTGCCAGTCGCTAGGCTGCAGCATAACCGTACCCTTGCCGTCCCATTTAACCTGCACCATCACTGCTCACCCCGCTGCTCACTGAGATCCTCGCCAATGATGATATCAAGCTGGTTTGCATTTCGCACCATGACCTAGAACCGCCGGATGTCCTGAAATTCAAGCTATGACTGACTGCTTCAAGGTCACTCCGAAAAAGTCGTGCTTGAGTCTGTCGGCACTCTGCTAGCTATATGAACAGCTGCATGGCAATTACGCCTGGCGAGCAGTGATTCTGCAGCGTAAAGGTAACAAGGCTCCCAGGGAGCAGTGAGGTGCGATGTGCCATTACAGCTGGAGTCACGAACGACGGCGGTCGAGCTTCGGCTTGTTCTGCGCACCTACGTCACGTTTTCTCCGACAGCCAATGAGCGCTCAGTAGTGTTCTGAGCGAACTGCTGTGAATCCCGTAGCTAATGCGAGCAATAAACGTGATTTCAGTGAGTTGTTTACTGAATACGCGAGTTGTCACTGCTGATTGTGGTGCTAAGTGGTAAATTCTGCATAAGCAAGTAGGAGAAATAATTTGCAGGACGTACACTTCCTTCAAGTGGAAAGCACGCGCATGCGCGTACCGCAATTGTCAACGATACAATCCCCGTCCGTGCCTCGACATTCGCGAACCTCGGGCATGGGTGTGTGTGTTTGTCCTTAGGATAATTTAGGTTAAGTAGTGTGTAAGTTTCAGGACTGGTGACCTTAGCGGTTAAGTCCCATACGATTCTACACACTTTTTTTTTTGTTTGTTTTTGTGGATACAAGTCGGCGTTCCCATGAATGCGAGACAACGCCTGGTAGGACACGAGAAACCGCACACACAAATTGTTAGAGAACACTTGCAAACGAAAGAAAAAAAAAACATGTAACTGGCAGCGTGTGTGTGTGTGTGTGTGAGAGAGAGAGAGAGAGAGAGAGAGAGAGAGAGAGAGAGAGACGATCTATTGATTGCACAAGGCAGTAGTTTAGTAGATTACGTTAGCGGCATCATGGAGGTCCCGGTTGCCTAGTTAAGATCTTAATTACGTGTGGTCATTATAATTTGAGATGGTCTCATTATCGCAACTAGCGTGCAACAACACAATGTATTGATTCCCCGACCAACCATTAATATTAGCTCCACCTCTTGGTGCTTCCCGCACACAGCTAAAATCTCTCCACATGACATATGATAGGTCCATGTTGTTTTGAGACTCTACGTACCAACATGCGAAATCGCGTCTTGACTACAGATGAAATCGGGCCCGGGGCAGAGCTCTTGCTGTAGGGGTCATTTAAAAAATGGTTAAATGGCTCTGAGCACTATGGGACTTAACATCTACGGTCATCAGTCCCATAGAACTTAGAACTACTTAAACCTAACTAACCTAAGGACATCACACAACACCCAGCCATCACGAGGCAGAGAAAATCCCTGACCCCGCCGGGAATCTAACCCGGGAACCCGGGCGTGGGAAGCGAGAACGCTACCGCACGACCACGAGATGCGGGCAGGGGTCATTTAATAACTGGGGTTTCGAAGAAAGCGGCCGACTTCCCGGAGAGCTCTCCTTTTCATAGCTAACTTAACTATGCTCATTTGTACAGCTTTGGGCAGACTGCAAAGTTACGTTAGGCTGACAAACAGTGCCTACCTCTAATCATCAAAGTTACTTTCCTGGCGACTCGCTGGTGTATCCATGTGCGGAGGACAATCCAAAGGTAGCACAAAGGGCTACCTTGCAAGGGGAAAGGCCATCTTGGCAAAATTTACCAACTTCTGAATTAATAGCAGTCGCAACCTGCAAAATGTATAGACAATATTCCTATATAGTAGCATTATCACAGTCTATTCGGTATATTTCGTCCGCTCTTGCAACACGCGTAAAATCATAAATAAATTATAGTTAACATTAATTATTTTACAGAGTAACAGTTATGAAATAATATAGTCATAACTTCTGAACGGTTTGCGTTAGAACGTTCAAACTGCACGGTCTGCCGTGGGTCATTATGGGAATTAGTATACGAGGTGCGGCTAGAAAAAAACCGGACTGATGCTGGAAAAAACATTAATTTACAATTATGTACAATTGCATGTTATCTCCTTCAATGTACTCTCCTCCTCGGTCTCTACACCGCTCCATACGAATTTTCCACTGTTCATAGCAATGCTGCAGATCATTTTCGGTAAGTCCGTACATTACTTCCGTCGCTTTTTCTTTTACTGCTTCAACAGTCTCAAATCTAGTTCCTTTCAAAGCTGACTTGACGTTAGGGAAAAGAAAAAAGTCACAGGGGGCCAAATCAGGTGAGTAGGGTGGATGATCTAAGATGGGAATGTTGTGTTTTGCCAAAAACGTCTTCACTGACAACGCACTGTGAGCTGGGGCATTGTCTTGGTGAAGGATCCATGACTTTTTTCTCCACAAATCGTTCCGTTTTCTCCGTACTCGCTCACGTAGGGTAGCCAGGACGCTAATGTAGTAATGCTGATTCACTGTTTGTCCCTCTGGTACCCAATCAATGTGCACAATCCCTTTGATGTCAAAAAAAAACAATCATCATTGCCTTGAATTTCGATTTTGACATTCGTGCTTTTTTTGTCGTGGAGAACCAGGAGTTTCCCAATGCATCGATTGGCGTTTAGTTTCGGCATCGTAAGTAAAAAACCACGATTCATCGCAAGTAATAACATTTTGTAAGAAGGTGGGATCACTTTCAATGTTTTCCAGGATGTCAGAACAAATCATTCTTCGGCGTTCCTTCTGTTCAATTATGAGACACTTTGGAACCATTTTTGAACACACTTTGTTCATGTTGAAACTTTCATGAAGAATCTGCCTAACACTTTCCTTGTCAACTCCTGTTAACTCAGACACTGCTCTGATTGTTAAACGGCGATCTTGTCGAACAAGTTTACCGATTTTTTCAATGTTTGCATCAGTTTTTGCTGACAATGGTCTGCCAGTGCGAGTGTCATCACTGGTGTCTTCGCGGCCATCTTTAAATCGTTTAAACCACTCAAACACTTGTGTTCGCGATAAACAATCATCGCCGTACACTTGTCGTAACATTACAAACGTTTCACTTGCAGATTTTCCTAGTTTGAAACAAAATTTGATGTTAACACGCTGTTCTTTCTGTACACTCAACATTTTCCGACGCACAGACAAAACGTCAACTACTTAAAACAGACGCCACGGGCAGACTGAGTGCAGGAGCCAGATGAAACTCGAGCAGTAGGCGGAGCGAGAGTCACGTGACAGGCCACGCGACTTTCAGCCTTATTGCATTCGTTTTATTGTTTCACCAGTACTAGTCCGGTTTTTTTCTAGCCACACCTCGTATGCATGCATTGTTTGATTTAGCGACGAAGCCCACTTTCATATGGATGGGTTCGCCAATAAGCAAAATTGACGCATTTAGGGGATTGGGAATCCGCATTTCGCGATCAAGAAGTCTCTTCATCCTCAGCGGGTGATTGTGTCTCAATGTCCAGTCACGGAATAATCGGTGCGATATTCCTTGATAGCATAGTGACTACCGAACGGTACGTTTTGGAAGATGATTTCATCCGCATTATCCAAAGTGACTCTGATTTCGACAAGAAGTGGTGCATGCAAGACGGAGCTCGATCCCATCGAAGCAGGAGGATGTTTCATGTCCTGGAGGAGCACTCTGGAGACTGCATTCTGTCTCTGGGGTACCCAGAGCCCATTGGCTTGGACCTCGAGTGGCCGTCATAGTCTCCGGATCTCAACACATGGCACTCCTTTTTGTGGGGCTACATTAAAGACAAAGTGTACAGCAATAACCCCAAAACCATTGCTGAGCTGAAAACAGCCATTCAGGAGGTCATTGACAGCATCGATCCTCCGACACTTCAGCGGGTCATACCGCTATTCGTCTGCACCGTATCATCGCCAATGATGGCAGGCCTATGGAACATGTCATAACCTAAATCCGAATACCTGTACTGACGTTTACATGTTGAATAAAGGGTATGCAAGCCGTAGTCTGTGACTAATTTACGTATTTATTTTTTCCAATAGTTCAATAATTGTCACCCTGTATATAGAAATCTCTTTGTAGCATCAAAGGCTTGTTAAGCCATAATTAGCCAAACTCAAATGTGGCGATAACAGTTTGCCCTCTGCTGTAGCGCGTGGCATCACATGATCAAGAAGAATTAGGAAAAAGTAAGAGTAATGGTACCCCCTCAAAAGACACAGTTAAAAAATAAATTGTTGCAGTTTCAGAAACTTCCGTATTTTTTTACAAACCAAAAGAATGTTCGCTCTTTAACGTTTTATTAATTGTCACTTTTTCAACATTTAAAACAACAGAATAGATAGAACTTTCCGATAATATAAAAGAAAACTTCAATTTCATTTTGCAAAGGCCTCCACTTGCACAATGGACTCGCATTCGGGAGGACGACGGTTCAAACCCGCGTCCGGCCATCCTTATTTAGGTTTTCCGTGATTTCCCTAAAGCCGTGACGACTCGTTTGAAAGGGCACGGCCGATTTCCTTCACCATCCTTCCCTAATTCGAGCTTGTACTTCGTCTTTAATGACCTCGTCGTCGACGGGACGTTAAACACTAATCTCCTCCCCCCCCCCCCTGCACCACTGTGACCTGCAGTGCGCACCAAAAATCGAAAACCACACTGTACTTCCTCCTTTAACTGAAATCGCTCAACAGAGGAAAGGCCCCTACACAGAGTATGCGAAAGATGTTGCCGCTGTTGTAGGAGCAGTGTCTCGTCGATCTCTTAGAGAAGAGAAGCGTTCCTAATGATTCGGAAAAAGCAAGAGCACTTCCGTTTTCAAGTAGGGTCGCGAAACAGACGCACAACACTATAGGCCTATATCTCTGACGTCTGTTTGTTGTGCTACTTTCTAGTCTTTATGTACGCACATTCTGTCGAACGAGCAGTTGTATATGATTGCTAAGTAAGGAGCTATTATACCAGGAATCTAAGTGATATTTTAGGTCTACAACTTTGCTTCCGCCGTTTTGCAGTAGACGGCATTAGTGGAAAGTAGTGGCGCAAGTCGTAGGTCGTAAGTGTCATACAGTAAGCTTAGGCATTTAAGAACATAACGCCATCAAAATACGAGGGCAGTTCAATAAGTAATGCAACACTTTTTTTTCTCGGCCAATTTTGGTTGAAAAAACCGGATATTTCTTGTGGAATATTTTCAAACATTCCCGCTTCGTCTCGTATAGTTTCATTGACTTCCGACAGGTGGCAGCGCTGTACGGAGCTGTTAAAATGGCGTCTGTAACGGATGTGCGTTGCAAACAACGGGCAGTGATCGAGTTTCTTTTGGCGGAAAACCAGGGCATCTCAGATATTCATAGGCGCTTGCAGAATGTCTACGGTGATCTGGCAGTGGACAAAAGCACGGTGAGTCGTTGGGCAAAGCGTGTGTCATCATCGCCGCAAGGTCAAGCAAGACTGTCTGATCTCCCGCGTGCGGGCCGGCCGTGCACAGCTGTGACTAGAGATGGGCAAAACTGTTCTTTTCAGAGATTGGATCAGAACTGTTCACTCCCTGAAATGAATTAGCTCTTTTTCATGACTCACCACTCATTTACAATAGAAAATAAATGGAAGGCACATTGCCCTTTAAACTTGGTTTATTCCAGTACTATACCTGTATTTTGATCTTATTTGATCCTATTTTGAAGTAACACAGATAACGAGTAAGAATTTTGTATTGTTTATTGAAATTTCCACGATATGACAAAGTTTTTGATTATTGATTTATTTTGCACTATCGTGGTTTTTTGGGTGATCGGAAAATGTTGTAACTTGAGATTTACATTAACAATATATTTGGCTATAATGTATTAAAATTTCATTAACCTCATACAAATACATCGCAAGCCATATATTTTTAAAGTGAACGTTTCCTTCCGAAGACGCCTAAAATCGCAAAATCCGTACCAGAATAAGAAAAAAAAAATTTGACTGTAAAACGAAAGTGCTGCATATAGCCTTACGCAGAATAAAACAAGGAAAATATTGGTGTATCACATTTTGCGATACGTTTATCGGTTCGCTCGTAATTAAAGCGTAAATTCGAGTGTCCATAATAAAAATCCTATGGTAAGAGGAGTCGTCAGGAACCTAATCTAATCAGTTTAAACAAATAAAAATAAAATAAAAACGATTGATGTATACATAACATAATAATGTAATATACATAGCGGTATTACTACGAAGAACAATATCCAGTGGGGACGAACTCCGATGCAGAGGCGCTGAGTCGAGCAGGTCGAGCCGCGAGCTGTATTACTGCATGAGCTGAGACCGCAGAGACCAGAGTGACACCTGAGTCGCTTTGCCCAACGCTCTGGCTAGAGTCGAGACGGTGGGGTGAGCGTTGAGCGGGCGAGTTCCGAGGGTGGGGGGAGCGGTGAGCGGCCACCACTCACCCGCTCTGAGGCAAATCGTCAGTTCCCTTGCGAGCAGGTTTTTGCAAGTAGTTCCTATGTTATCCGCTAGGTGGCTCTCTGTCCTGTTGCTCGCATCAACTGCCCAGAGGGCAGGACGTGCGACTGAAACGATCGCCGACAGAGTGCGATGCGAAGTTAAGCTGCGCCAGACACTGCACACGGCAGACGACGCACAGAGACGGCACGGCATACGTGAAACACAAAATCCAATGGGGCACTGCACAATGCAGGCAGCCAAGGTAGAAGCAGGGCAGAGGCCGGCGCTGGCTGTGTTGTGTGGCGTGCACTGTGCTCTGACCAGCAGAGGCGCTGCTGATATGCTCCGTCTCTCTCTCTCTCTCTCTCTCTCTCTCTCTCTCTGTCGTGGGAAACGTTTGGAGCTACCGTTCTTTTTTTCTGAATCACTGATTGTTCACTCCTTTGAAAGATTCAACTCTATGAATTAGTTCAAGAGCGGATCCCCCATCTCTAGCTGTGACTCCTGCAATGGCGGAGCGTGCGAACACACTCGTTCGAGATTATCGACGGATCACCATCAAACAACTCAGTGCTCAACTTGACATCTCTGTTGGTAGTGCTGTCACAATTGTTCACCAGTTGGGATATTCAAAGGTTTGTTCCCGCTGGGTCCCTCGTTGTCTAACCGAACACCATAAAGAGCAAAGGAGAACCATCTGTGCGGAATTGCTTGCTCGTCATGTGGCTGAGGGTGACAATTTCTTGTCAAAGTTTGTTACAGGCGATGAAACATGGGTTCATCACTTCGAACCTGAAACAAAACGGCAATCAATGGAGTGGCGCCACACCCACTCCCCTACCAAGAAAAAGTTTAAAGCCATACCCTCAGCCGGTAAAGTCATGGTTACAGTCTTCTGGGACGCTGAAGGGGTTATTCTGTTCGATGTCCTTCCCCATGGTCAAACGATCAACTCTGAAGTGTATTGTGCTACTCTTCAGAAATTGAAGAAACGACTTCAGCGTGTTCGTAGGCACAAAAATCTGAACGAACTTCTCCTTCTTCATGACAACGCAAGACCTCACACAAGTCTTCGCACCCGAGAGGAGCTCACAAAACTTCAGTGGACTGTTCTTCCTCATGCACCCTACAGCCCCTATCTCGCACCGTCGGATTTCCATATGTTTGGCCCAATGAAGGACGCAATCCGTGGGATGCACTACGCGGATGATGAAGAAGTTATAGATGCAGTACGACGTTGGCTCCGACATCGACCAGTGGAATGGTACCGTGCAGGCATACAGGCCCTCATTTCAAGGTGGCGTAAGGCCGTAGCATTGAATGGAGATTACGGTGAAAAATAGTGTTGTGTAGCTAAAAGATTGGGGAATAACCTGGTGTATTTCAATGCTGAATAAAACAACCCCTGTTTCAGAAAAAAAAATGTGTTGCATTACTTATTGAACTGCCCTTGTATTAGTCGATTTTTGATTGCATCTTAAAGTTATTCTCGGCTGAATATGTCAACTTACGAGCCCAATTCTCGTCATCTACGGGAGGTTTTAATGTTCTGCTTTGATATGAAGAAATTTGCGGCTGAGGCTCATAAAAAGCTGGGTAAGGCCTATGATGAGACGCCTGTTAGTGACAGAACTTTGCAGAAAATGGTTTCAATGCTTCAAGAACGGTAATTTTGACGATGAAGACCGGCATGGTTGTGAAAGAGAGAAAGCTTTCGATGCGACTGCAACCGACGGGAACAATCACAGGAGATCGTTATTGAAAGCAATTGATGTGTTTGGGCCGATCACTGGAAGACAAACGGCCACAATACAGCGATAGACATGAAAAGGTGATTTTCCAGCATGACAGTGCTCGACCCCACGTCGCAAAACTCGCCAAAACATACCTGGAAACGTTGAAGTGGGAAGTCCTACCCCACCCGCCGTATTCTCCAGACATTGTTCCCTTTGACTACCAATCTTTTATTTCAATGGCACACGATTTGGCTGCCCAGCGCTTCCTGTCATATGAACAATTGCAAAATTGGATCGATGCATGGATCTTCTCGAAAGACGCCCAGTTCTTTCGCCTCGGGATTCGTATGCTGCCAGAAAGATGGGAGAAAGTAGAGGTCAGTGATGGCCAATACTTTGAAATGTAAATTTTTTGCAAGATGCTCACAATAAAGCCTCGAACTTAGAGAAAAAACGGCGGAAGCAAAGTTGAGCCCAAGTACAACCTGGACTCGAAGACTTGTCTTTACAACGCGATTTGAGTTGCTTCGCTAGACCTAAATACCTTCTTCTAACATACTCATGTTGGCAGCAGTTCTTGATTCGAATTCTGGAGTATTTACTTCGTCTTCTTTGGTGATAGAATTGCTGAAAATCGTGTTGACTTTGCATTAGTGGTACTGTCATCGGTAACATCATCATCGCTACCGCGCAGTGAAGATATTGATTGTGTCTTGTCGATTTTCCGTCATATTTGAAGACATGTCCAAAAGATGTTACGATCTAGACAGCTAGGCGCCTTACGCAGGTCTACATCTACATTTATACTCCGCAAGCCACCCAACGATGTGTGGCGGAGGGCACTTTACGTGCCACTGTCATTACCTCCCTTTCCTGTTCCACTCGCGTATGGTTCGCGGGAAGAACGACTGCACGAAAGCCTCCGTGCGCACTCGAATCTATCTAATTTTACATTCGTGATCTCCTCGGGAGGTATAAGTAAAAGCACTCCGTCTCCAGGCCACATGTGGCCCATCGGTACCATCCGACCGCCTATCATCCTCAGTTGAGGATGCGGATAGGAGGGGCGTGTGGTCAGCACACCGCTTTCCCGGTCGTTATGATGGTTTTCTTTGACCGGAGCCGCTACTATTCGGTCGGGTAGCTCCTCAATTGGCATCACGAGGCTGAGTGCACCCCTAAAAATGGCTACAGCTCATGGCGGCTGGATGGTCACCCACCCAAGTGCCGACCACGCCCGATAGCGCTTAACTTCGGTCATCTCACGGGAACCGGTGTATCCACTGCGGCAAGGCCGTTGCCTGCGGTGTAAGTAGGGGGAAGCAATATATTCGATACCTCATCCAGAAACGCACCCTCTCGAAACCTGGACAGCAAGCTACACCGCGATGTAGAGCGCCTCTCTCGAAGAATCTGTCGCTTGAGTTTGCTAAACATCTCCGTAACGCTATCACGCTTACCAAATAACCCTGTGACGAAACGTGCCGCTCTTCTTTGGATCTTCTCTATCTCCTCTGTCAACCCGACCTGGTACGGATCCCACACTGATGAGCAATACTCAAGTATAGGCAGAACGAGTGTTTCGTAAGCCGCCTCCTTTGTTGATGGACTACCTTTTCTAAGGACTCTCGCAATGAATCTCAACCTGGCACCCGCCTTACCAATACTTAATTTTATATGATCATTCCACTTCAAATCGTTCCGTACGCATACTCCCAGATATTTTACAGAAGTAACTGCTACCAGTGTTTGTTCCGCTATCATATAATCATACAACAAAGGATCCTTCTTTCTGTGTATTCGCAATACATTACATTTGTCTATGTTAAGGTTCAGTTGCCACTCCCTGCACCGAGTGCCTATCCGCTGCAGATCTTTCTGCATTTCGCTGCAATTTTCTAATGCTACAACTTCTCTGTGTACTACAGCATCATCCGCGAAAAGCCACAAGGAACTTCCGACACACCAGTTCATTTATATATACGACGTGCATTCAAGTTCTAAGGCCTCCGATTTTTTTTTCTAATTAACTACTCACCCGAAATCTATGAAACTGGCGTTACTTCTCGACGTAATCGCCCTGCAGACGTACACATTTTTCACAACGCTGACGCCATAATTCCATGGCAGCGGCGAAGGCTTCTTTAGGAGTCTGTTTTGACCACTGGAAAATCGCTGAGGCAATAGCAGCACGGCTGGTGAATGTGCGGCCACGGAGAGTGTCTTTCATTGTTGGAAAAAGCCAAAAGTCACTAGGAGCCAGGTCAGGTGAGTAGGGAGCATGAGGAATCACTTCAAAGTTGTTATCACGAAGAAACTGTTGCGTAACGTTAGCTCGATGTGCGGGTGCGTTGTCTTGGTGAAACAGCACACGCGCAGCCCTTCCCGGACGTTTTTGTTGCAGTGCAGGAAGGAATCTGTTCTTCAAAACATTTTGGTAGGATGCACCTGTTACCGTAGTGCCCTTGGAACGCAATGGGTAAGGATTACGCCCTCGCTGTCCCAGAACAAGGACACCATCATTTTTTCAGCACTGGCGGTTACCCGAAATTTTTTTGGTAGCGGTGAATCTGTGTGCTTCCATTGAGCTGACTGGCGCTTTGTTTCTGGATTGAAAAATGGCATCCACGTCTCATCCATTGTCACAACCGACGAAAAGAAAGTCCCATTCATGCTGTGGTTGCTTGGCAACATGCCACACGGGCAGCCATGTGGTCGTCCGGAAGCATACGTGGCACCCCCCTGGATGACACTTTTCGCATTTTCAGGTCGTCATGCAGGATTGTGTGCACAGAACCCACAGAAATGCCAACTCTGGAGGCGATCTGTTCAACAGTCATTCGGCGATACCCCAAAACAATTCTCTCCACTTTCTCGATCATGTCGTCAGACCGGCTTGTGCGAGCCCGAGGTTGTTTCGGTTTGTTGTCACACGATGTTGTGCCTTCATTAAACTGTCGCACCCACGAAAGCACTTTCGACACATCCATAACTCCATCACCACATGTCTCCTTCAACTGTCGATGAATTTCAGTTGGTTTCACACCACGCAAATTCAGAAAACGAATGATCGCACGCTGTTCAAGTAAGGAAAACGGCGCCATTTTAAGTATTTAAAACAGTTCTCATTCTCGCCGCTGGCGGTAAAATTCCATCTGCCGTACGGAGCTGCCATTTCTGGGACGTATTGACAATGAACGCGGCCTCATCTTAAAACAATGCGCATGTTTCTATCTCTTTCCAGTCCGGAGAAAAAAAATCGGAGGCCTTAGAACTTGAATGTACCTCGTATTTTGACAAGCAATGGTCCCATAACACTCCCCTGTGGTACGCCAGAGGTTACTTTAACGTCTGTAGACGTCTCTTCTTTGAGAAGGTCTCAGCAAAGCTCCCTGTGTGCCCGGCAGCCGGCACCTGCACTGCGACCAGCCGGCGAGCTTGAACGTCTACCTGTTCGTGGGCGTCTTCCGGCCCTGGCTGGAGAGCGTCGTGCCAGACCTGGCCACCGCCCCCTGGAGCCGCGGCACAGGCTCTCCCTGCCCACGGTGGCTGCTGCTGCTCGCCTTCCTCGCTGCGGCCGCAAATGCTGTCCCACCTGCCTACGGACGGCGAGGACGCGGACAAACACTCTTCAGTGCTGTGTGAGCTGACTACGTCTGCCTGGACTCGTGTATCGATCTGTCTTTCAGTACTTCTACTCGAAGCACTACCCCAGATATAAAGACTAACGGGATTAGGAAACGCCGCTTTTCAAATTAATTTTAAGAAAATCTGTAAAAGCGTCCTATATATCGACAACAAGTGCACTGACGTAAGCAACATTTTCCTTCTTTTCATAAAAATTATCAAGAAACTAAATTCGTAAAACTGAATTAGACGTAAAATTTAGTCCATTCCATTTTGGCAGGCTGGTACAACAATAGGTTTAAATTATCTCAAACTGAAAAGCAGACAGCGTTGCAAAGTTATATACACTACTGGCCATTACAATTGCTACACCACGAGGATGACGTGCTACAGAAGCGAAATTTACCCGACAGGAAGAAGATGCTGTGATATGCAAATTATTAGCTTTTCAGAGCATCCACACAAGGTTGGCGCCGGTGGCGACACCTACAACCTGCTGACACGAGGAAAGTTTCCAACCGATTTCTCATACACAAACAGCAGTTGACCGAGACCATGGCTGCGGTTACCCTTGACGCTCCATCACAGACAGGAACGCATGCGATGGTGTACTCAACGACGAACCTGGGTGCACGAATGGCAAAACGTTATTTTTTCGGATGAATCCAGGTTCTGTTTACACCATCATGATGGTCGCATCCGTGTTTGGCGACATCGCGGTGAACGCACATTGGAAGCGTGTATTCGTCATCCCCATACTGGCGTGTCACCCGGCGTGATGGTATGGGTGCCATTGGTTACGCGTCTCGGTCACCTCTTGTTCGCATTGACGGCACCTTGCACAGTGGAAGTTACATTTCAGATGTGTTACGACCCGTGGCTCTATCCTCCATTCGATCCCTGCGAAACCCTACATTTCAGCAGGATAATGCACGACCACATGTTGTAGGTCCTGTACGGGCCTTTCTGGATACAGAAAATGTTCGACTGCTGCCCTGGCCTGCACATTCTCCAAATCTCTCACCAATTGAAAACGTCTGGTCAATGGTGGCCGAGCAACTGGCTCGTCACAATACGCCAGTCACTACTCTTGATGAACAGTGGTATCGTATTGAAGCTGCATGGGCAGCTGTACCTGTACACGACATCCAAGCTCTGTCTGACTCAATGCCCAGACATATCAAGGCCATTATTACGGCCAGATGTGGTTGTTTTGGGTACTGATTTCTCAGGATCTCTGCACACAAATTGCGTGAAAATGTAATCCCATGTCAATTCTAGTATAATATATTTGTCCAATGAATACCGTTTATCGTCTGCATTTCTTCTTGGTGTAGGAATTTTAATGGCCAGTAGTTAAACTTCAATAACGCGTTTCGCCCTTTTGGGACATTATCACACTGTACGAAAGTAACTGCGTATAAAATCTATCCGTCATAAAATCATATCGAATGAGAGATTGACCTCAAAGAAACCAACAGTCACCACCATAGCATCACACTAGAGGACCACGGTTACAAGAGATATCAGCGTGCACGGTACAATAGGTCTGTTTAGCGCTCACACAAATATGACTTCCGGTACGCTTGAGATTCATCTCTCATTTTATATGACTCCATTGTTCTGGCTTAACCACAAGCGACGGAACGAAGATGAAGGACGCAAGAGTAGAGAAGGCGGTGAGACGACGTCGGCCAATGGTGCGCTGATTAGGAGCGCACCGCGACGGAGCGGCCTCTACAAGAGGAGAATATAAGCGCCGATCCTGCCAGCCCGGCCGCACAATGTTATCACAGTACCAGACCGGGACTCGCAGACCAGCAAAGTACTGGCACAGTGCTAGGTGAGCAATACGATAGCACTGACGTGTGATCCATATCAACTGCTTACATGGATCTTGTATACACAAAAGGACTTTGCTTGTTCGCATGTCGCCCATCGCTTGCGACACCGTTGTAAATTCAGAGTTAAGTATTGCCAAGCTCCTTTATTGTAATGAAACTACACTCCTGGAAATGGAAAAAAGAACACATTGACACCGGTGTGTCAGACCCACCATACTTGCTCCGGACACTGCGAGAGGGCTGTACAAGCAATGATCACACGCACGGCACAGCGGACACACCAGGAACCGCGGTGTTGGCCGTCGAATGGCGCTAGCTGCGCAGCATTTGTGCACCGCCGCCGTCAGTGTCAGCCAGTTTGCCGTGGCATACGGAGCTCCATCGCAGTCTTTAACACTGGTAGCATGTCGCGACAGCGTGGACGTGAACCGTATGTGCAGTTGACGGACTTTGAGCGAGGGCGTATAGTGGGCATGCGGGAGGCCGGGTGGACGTACCGCCGAATTGCTCAACACGTGGGGCGTGAGGTCTCCACAGTACTTCGATGTTGTCGCCAGTGGTCGGCGGAAGGTGCACGTGCCCGTCGACCTGGGACCGGACCGCAGCGACGCACGGATGCACGTCAAGACCGTAGGATCCTACGCAGTGCCGTAGGGGACCGCACCGCCACTTCCCAGCAAATTAGGGACACTGTTGCTCCTGGGGTATCGGCGAGGACCATTCGCAACCGTCTCCATGAAGCTGGGCTACGGTCCCGCACACCGTTAGGCCGTCTTCCGCTCACGCCCCAACATCGTGCAGCCCGCCTCCAGTGGTGTCGCGACAGGCGTGAATGGAGGGACGAAAGGAGACGTGTCGTCTTCAGCGATGACAGTCGCTTCTGCCTTGGTGCCAATGATGGTCGTATGCGTGTTAGGCGCCATGCAGGTGAGCGCCACAATCAGGACTGCATACGACCGAGGCACACAGGGCCAACACCCTGCATCATGGTGTGGGGAGCGATCTCCTACACTGGCCGTACACCACTGGTGATCGTCGAGGGGACACTGAATAGTGCACAGTACATCCAAACCGTCATCGAACCCATCGTTCTACCATTCCTAGACCGGCAAGGGAACTTGCTGTTCCAACAGGACAATGCACGTCCGCATGTATCCCGTGCCACCCAACGTGCTCTAGAAGGTGTAGGTCAACTACCCTGGCCAGCAAGATCTCCGGATCTGTCCCCCATTGAGCATGTTTGGGACTGGATGAAGCGTCGTCTCACGCGGTCTGCACGTCCAGCACGAACGCTGGTCCAACTGAGGCGCCAGGTGGAAATGGCATGGCAAGCCGTTCCACAGGACTACATCCAGCATCTCTACGATCGTCTCCATGGGAGAATAGCAGCCTGCATTGCTGCGAAAGGTGGATATACACTGTACTAGTGCCGACATTGTGCATGCTCTGTTGCCTGTGTCTATGTGCCTGTGGTTCTGTCAGTGATCATGTGATGTATCTGACCCCAGGAATGTGTCAATAAAGTTTCCCCTTCCTGGGACAATGAATTCACGGTGTTCTTATTTCAATTTCCAGGAGTGTATTAATGTGATTTGCTTGAATTGTTGAATAGCATTCAGAGAACGCAGCATTCTTTAGGCACCCTGTAAGAGACGAGTGGGCAGGACCCCACATCTATGACGGACAGGCTTTATATCCAGTTACTTTTGTACTATCTGATGCTGCCCCAAAAGGGTGAACAGCGTTAATGAAGTTAAACTTCTCTGCATGTAATGCCTGTTGGTCGGGCTTCATCCACAGTTCATTCAATCAACTGTGGATGATCACTATCAAAAATGATAGTGCATTGAGCGAAAATGACTAGTTTCTAGCTGGAATCTAGACCTGCCAATAAAATTTCAAAAGGACGACTGATAGATGAAGTCTGTTATTTACAAAACTTGTATAATGTCCTGTTTGACTTTTCATGGCGACATTGTAGATGTCTCCCGAGATACTGGTTGGGACACTGTTCTCACCACTGCCTGCCGATTATCTTGAAGGTACTGCCTGCTGAGTGGAGCTGTGTACTACAACGTCTGGCGGACGGATGTCCACCTGGCGACTATTTGTATGACGTCAGGCGGTCGTTGCCTTGTGTGGCCTCTGTTGGAGGGTACTTCAGTTGTACCTCAGTACTAGGCAGTTCGGCAGTCTTCTAAGTACGGTTGTGGTCCGTATCTTTTGGAGGAAAGAGCAGCACTAAAAGAGTAATTTCTCTCCTTTCTTTTTGAAGTATGGTGAGTAATGATTGTGCAGGGGTTTACGGTTCATATTTTTTCGAACACGACCAACGCTCTGACCCGTCCGAAGCTTCTTCGAGAGGTTTTCAGTTTTAGAGCTGTAAGCTGGATAGTCCACGAAATGTGACTCGCTACGAGTCGCGGTGCTCTGATAGTCGATTAACGTACAGCAACATTATCTTTTGTGTCTCAAAGGTGCTGGAACCGACCCTCTACACTGTTTTTCCTCCGCAAATGTGTCAGTCTCAGAAGACATACAGCTCGCAATGCTCGCAGACGATACCGCGATCTTCGGACCGAACGTGAAAGCACCGTAACGCCTCCAAGCCCCAGTAATTCTCATTAGTACATTAAGCTCTTCAACACAAACAAAAGCCGAGCCATCATCCTGAGTCATCAAATAAAAGGGGTAAAGCTGTCAGTAATCCAAGGGTTGGTTTGGAGACGACTGTCCTTTGGTGGGAATGGTTCTATTGGAGGTGGAGGAACCCATTAGCCGGGGATCTACAGCTTAACCTGGTCTCCGAAACACGGTGCAATTCAGCATTTTTCACAGAATGTCTAGAAAACAGATTACAAGATGAACGTCAACAAAAATAAAAGAGAAATGGAATGCAGTAGTCAAATATGGGCACGCTGAGGAAATTAGGTTAGTGAACGACACAACAAAAGCAGTAGATGACTTTTGCTATTTGGGCAGCAAAATAACTGCCGATAATCGAAGTAAAGAGCAACTAAACTGCAGAATGACCACAGCAAGAAACGTGTTCCTGAAAAACCGTAGTAGTCGCGCGGTTCCGGACTAAAGCGCCTAGAACCGCTCGGCCACCGCGGCCGGCCGTACCCAACAGAGCCAAAACCAGAATAAAGGCGAAGTGTGGACACATTCCATACTGATTCCCGCAAATATGTGTCCGGATACTATTCATACACAGCGTATGTAGGGTTGAAGAGGAATGCATAGGATAGACTCGCGTGGTGTTTTGCATCAAATCAGTCTTCGTACTCTAGAACACATACTCTAGAACACAACAACGACAACAACAAAAAAATCATAATAGTAATAATTTTTCGTTGTATCATCACATCATCGACTCAATTATCACTTTTATCAGGGTGCAAATAATCCGGAAAGTTAACCCTCTGGATTTCATAATCCCCGCCCCCGTGGCCGTAGCGTCCATATTTCTCCCTCGCTGTACAGTTGGGTCCAGTGTGACTCGTCTGCCCTTTTATACGGCAGGGCCAGAGTGAGGAGTGACCAGTCGGAAGCCATGTTTTCCGATCTCCCCCTGCTGCGCGGGCTCGGAACATACGGACCCGTAACGCCGTGTCGCTCTGCAGCATAATTTTCGCCGCGGAATGTCGCGTTAGTGCGAGTTTTTGGCGCTTTTTTTATCGGCGACATTTATCAGCGAGTGCGCGGGGATTAGCTAGCTGCTCCGCGTCGGGTGGGACGCATACACACTACACAGTGCGCGCGCCTCTATAAATATAAGTACCCGCGTGCTCCATCTGATGGCTGGCGCGCTGAACTCGGCGCCCTTTCGGTGTCGCTGCGGCGGGAGATTTCTGAAATAAGCGCCGCACTCCACGGGGCGCGAATTTTTCCGTCCAACATTTAGGTAGCAATTTTATACGTTGCATCCACTCTCCTACTAACCTCTCACTCACTCGCAAGCTTTTGCGCCTCCACACACACCTACACACAACACACACACACACACACACACACACACACACACAAAAACTAGATTGTCTGTGACTTAGACGAAAATTTAGCTACACAAACTGGTCCTCCGAGGTGGAACCACCCTTCTAAAACAAAATGAGGGATCAACAGACATTCAAAAAACACGTAGTAGGCGTTGTGAGACGGAATAAAACGTGGAACTCTACGTCACCAACGTGGTTACCAGTTCTGAAGCCGCCATCTTAGATGAAACTATTAATTTTCAAATGGAAATGCGGTCACGTGACGTATCAAACAGAAAATTATTTATTGTTTCTTCCGTTGCTTCTTGGTAGCGCAATTCCATATTTAAGGTTAAACAACAATAAACTGCTCTTGTTCTACTGATTTTTGGTTGTTTCGAACCAGTTTTCGGCGTCATAACCATATAACCTTCAATAGTTTAAGATTGAGTATTATACTATTGCGTGTATAGTAATGTCCATTGCCTAAAGTTTAGTATACAATCCTAAAAACATGTTTGCTGCACAACATAACTGAACAGTACTCAGTTTAACAGTTTCTCAGCCAATGTCAAGACTACAAAAGAAAAGGCATTATAACCATTTAACCCGTAACACTGTCTAGTTTAATTACTTATTGTGCTTAAAGTTGTCGACTATGTATAGTGTAATTTCAACTTTAAGAAACAAGTTTGATGTATAGGCCTAACACTATGCTAGGGATTGTATCTTCGCCTATAATGTTTGGCTACCTAAGAATCAGTTTCCTTCCAAATACTAGTCAGTTGTTTCCTGAAAACGAGCTAATCCCCCGAAAACTAGTTCTAAATAAACAAAATCATTAGAACACAAACACTGTTTTTTATTTAACCTTAAACAGAGATTTACATGAGAAAAACAATAGTTCCTTTCCTTCAAGCGTAGCTTTACTCATTCTCTGATCGTTTTGCCCTTATAGGTGAGGTAGAAAGCGATGGATTTAAGACATGACCAACGCACTAAGATCGAGAGTGACGTTTTTACACATTACAATTTCATGTCTGATACAAACCTTCAAAAATGTAAGCGAACAAAGTACAAAGGGTGTAAAAACGTTAACAATTCAACGAGCGTATATTCTTATGACATTCAGACGTAATTCTTATCACATACAGATTTATAATTCTATTAAGTAACGTATCATAGCATTGTTTAGTGTGAAATAGTTCCGGTACAACCTACAGAAGATATTATAATTTCGAAAAATCTTAATTGTCCGACACTACCTGATCTTCCCCTACGCTTTTGAGAATAGTGGAGGATACATTTTATTTCATACAGGGTGCATCTGGAAAGATCAGTGAATGGTCTCAGAAAAAAACATGAGTTATAGACAATATACGTTTATTGGCCTCCAAAGTAATCAGCATTAGATATAATACATTTATGACATTCCTTGTAAAGCAGTTGGAATTTGTCAGTAAACGTTTCTTGTTGAATCGCTGGAAGCAGCGTGGTTAGGCATTGCTGAATGTTCTCAGCATTACAGCAGATTAGGCATAGCGCCACCAATGTGATCCGGAGAACCAATGATGGCCAATGGCTTCGTGTTCATCATCTCCCCCCCCCCTCCCCCCCGTCCCCTTAGCAGAAATTCATGATGGATCAAGCCCTTGGTATCCAAAAAGGCAATCAATATCGTCGAAATTTTGGATTTTGTCAGCCGACTTTGTTTGGATGCCCACTGACTGTCGCTTGGCCCCTGAATTGTGTTGATAGCACCAGGTCCCATCCCCTGTAATGACCATAGTCGTTCGAGCCATTCCAGAAATGTTCGCTGACAGTTTCCAAAAACTTTACAACCGATGTCAGAACCGTGTAGTAGCTAACGGTGATTACTCTGAAGACCAGTAAACCCATTTTCTTTACAGTTCTTGTTTCCTTTATTTTCTGAAACCATTCACCGATCTTCTGAGACGCAACTTGTATTAGTTTAAATAGATGTTTTGTGTTAAAGCTAGGCATAAGCATGCACCAGACAATGGATGAAAATCCGAATAGTGTGGTGCTATCTCCAGTTGCGCGTAGTGAAATAACCAGATGATGCGGCCACAGATGTACGAATAGACATGCCATCCTGACACACGGTGGTGGGCTGGTTGGCAAAGAGAAAGCACTGTCGTCTGATGGTCAAATATGTGGCTTTCGTGATTTTAGTGGAGCGTAATACCCCACTAAAGCCTGACGTCTATTTGGTGTTGGTGCCATGAAGTATAATAATATAACAGCACGTGACATCGTAACACGTGCGTCGTGCATCAAATAAAACTCTATATATATACTTCAGGAATGAGGTCGGCATCGCTGGCAGCTGTAAATACTTTAATCTGGACCGCCTCTATCTACGTCGTTGCATCCGCCTCTCCTAAATTCTGTCACTCCGTAAACAATTCCCCTCGGGCCCCGTTCCGCGTTCGCTGTTTAAAATACCTATGTGGCTTCCAGACCCGCGCCATAGCAGATGCGAGAAGCATTGAGTTACGCTTTTATCAGTAACGGCTCTTGGTGTATGGTTCGTGTATTGCACGTCAGTACATCCCAAGTACTGCTCTCATAAACCTGACATTCCATCCGCGCCGCCTTTCTTGCTAGTAACAACTGAAAAGTGCCTTTTGTCACGTCTCGAGAGCTTGCGCTTAGTCGCGCGAAATCGCACACACGCGCCCGCGGTCAGAACCCACGTACTCTTAGCGCTGCGCTGCGCTCGAGGCAAATAATGCCACGTACTACTCCGTGTATTTAATTACAAACGTTTATTCGGGAATCTGAATTACTTTTCTGCACTGTCACACTGTCTTATTATTTTAAATAAGAGTAGATCAGAACATCTGCAGCTGAGAAACATATTAATAGAATAAAAATCGGCTTCAGTTGCCAGTAATCTCTTATTTATTACATGACTGGTTTCGAAGCGTAAAGATTCATCTTCAGGTACCAGCAGCACTCGAGCCAGCCATTCAAGGCGGGTTCCACTCCACGTCGGCTGATGAGGTGGGTGCCTTTGTTGCTGGTCCTTAGCTCCCATGCGTTTGTTTGGCGTGGGTGTGATCCTTCATGATAGACTGGCCCGACTGTCAGACAGTTACGTTCGCATAATTATTTGGTGGCATCTGAAGACGAAGCTTTAGGCTTCGAAACCGGTCCTGTCATGAACAAGAAACTACTGACCACTGAAGCTGATTTTTATTCTATTAATTAGTCTACATAAGATTCTCAATAACGCTTTGAGCAAATAATTAAAGAAACGTATCCTTAAACTTTCAGGAAAGGTTACGAGGTCCGACGACTGGACTGCAATATGTTCACTGCTAACATTTATATACATCCCCTACAGCCAGCTCCTATAATCTTATGCATGACAACAAAACATGAAACAGAGGACATTTAGTGGCATCAGCTATTCCTAGCAAGAGTAGGTGAACGTGGAGGCCATGCTACTGGACTTCCTCGGTCAACTTATCGTTTCATTAAATGTTTGTGTTAGGTGCTGTCGTGCGAGGCACACAAAATGGGTGATGTCCCGTCGTGTATAAACTTCATGTGGTGTGTTTGTGGCCAGCCATGCATAAACCACATCTGCTGTGTGCGTGCACAAGCAGCGAACCAAGCACAGAGACGTACACGACTATTAAAAAGTGAACAAAGAACGTCAACAGGAAGACAGCCTGCAATATTGAGAACAAGACACATGTGAAAAGGCCAACATTTAAACTATATATATATATATATATATATATATATATATATATATATATATATATATATATATATATATCACTTTTCTCTAGTTTTGATCACAGTGTCGTCTATAGCTAGTAATACAGCGCATTTTTTAAAAGTTTCGCATACTATTACTAGAAGGTAGTACTGGTCAAAACCACAAGAAAAGTACCTAATGATACGTCCCAAAACATTTGCCGCGCGGGGTAGCCGCGCGGTCTTGGGCGCCTTGTCACGGTCCGTGCGGCTCTCCCCGTCGGAGGTTCGAGTCGTCCCTGGGGCATGGGTGTGTGTATGTATGTGTGTGTGTGTGTGTGTGTGTGTGTGTGTGTGTGTGTGTGTGTGTGTGTTGTCCTTAGCGTAAGTTAGTTTAAGTTCGATTAAATAGTGCTTAAGCATAGCGACCAATGTCCTCAGTAGTTTGGTCCCCTAAGACCTTACCACAAATTTCCAAATATTTTGTCCCGAAACAAATACTTGTTGAGATATCGGCCGTTGAAGATGCGCAGCTCACAGTCTGCATTTTAGTTACAGACGAAGCAGGATTCGCAAGAGATGGCATACAAATTATCACAATGTTCATGAGTGCACAGATGCGAATCCTCGAGCATTCATGGAGGTGAGCTGTCTGGATCGCTTCAGTAGTGACGTACGAACACTTTAACCAAAGAGACTAACAGGTGCTGTGTGTCACCAATTTCTGTGCGATGAAATTCCAACATTATTCGAGAACGTTACCCATGCAGAAAGACAAGAGCTACCTTGTATGCACGACGGGGCACCAGCGCATTTTCTGCGGATCGTGCGTCAGCACCACACCGAAATTTTTAACGGGCGATGGAGTGATCGAGGAGGTCCAGTTGCATGTCCTCTCCCTTCACCAGACCTGAATCCGTTGCCTTTCAGCCTATAAGTACGTTTAAAGCCACAGGTGTATGTCCAACACTGTTAGAGGAGCGTGCGACCGATCATGCGACGCTGTTCGAATGGAGGAAGGTCTCTCTGAAACAGTTCGTGATTCACTGCGAATAAATGGTGAAGGATGTGTGCAGATGCGTGGTAACCACGTGCAGCAGTGCCTATACTGTCTATTTCTACGTAACAGACAGATGGTAATTAGAGGACACCGAGCGAGGTGACGCAGTGGTTAGCACACTGGACTCGCATTCGGGAGGACGACGGTTCAATCCCGCGTCCAGCCATCCTGATTTAGGATTTCCGTGACTTCCCTAAATCGCTCCGGACAAATGCCGGGATGGTTCCTTTGAAAGGGCACGGCCGACTTGCTTCCCCGTCCTTCCCTGATCCGATGAGACCGATGACCTCGCTGTCTGGTCTCTTCCCCCAAACAACCCAACCCCAAGAGGACAGATGGGCCCAAACCTCAACAGATATTGGTTTCGGGACACACACTGAGGTAACAGATGTCATGGAACAGCGACATGCACATATACTGATGGCGGCAGTACCGTGTACAAAATGTATAAAAAGGCAGCGCATTGACGCAGCTTTCACCTGTACTCACATGATTCATCTGAAAAGGTTTCCGACGTGATTGCGGCCGCGCGACGGGAATTAACAAACTTCGAACACCGTATCGCAGTTGGAGCTAGAGGCATGAGACATTTTCTTTCGGAAATCGCTAGGGAATAAAGTATTCTGAAATCCAAAGTGTCAGAAGTGGGCCGAGAATACCAAATTTCAGGTATTACCTCTCGCCACGGACAATGCAGTGACCGACCGAGAGCAGTCGCTTTTGAGTAGAGTTGTCAGTGCTAACAGACAAGCAACACTGCGTGAAATAACCGGAGAAACCAGTGTGCGACGTGCGACTAACATATCCGTTACGACTGTGCGACAAAATTTGGTGTTAATGGTCTATGGGAACAGGCGACCGGCGGGAGTGCATTTGGTAAGAGCACGACATCACCTGCAGCGCCTCATCTGGGCCCGGGAACATATCGGTTGGATCATAGACGACTGGAAAACCGTGGCCTGGTCAGATGAGTCCCTATTTCCGTTGATAAGAACTAATGGTAAGGTTCGAGTGTGGCGCAGACACCACGTAGCCATTAACCCAATATTTCAACAAGGCTCTGTGCAAGCTGGTGGTGGATCCATAACGGCGTTCGTTGTGTTTACATGGAGTGGACTGAGTTCTCTGGTCGAACTGAACCGGTCACTGACTGAAAATGGTTATGTTGTGCTACATGCGGACCACTTGCAGCCATTCATGGACTTCATGTTCGCAAACAACGATGCAGTTTTTATGGGTGACAATGCGCGAAGTCACTGGAACACAACTGTTCGCGTTTCGTTTGAAGAAGATCTGGAGAATTCGAGTGAATAACTGGACAACACATATCGCCCGACAAGAATCAAAATGTTCAAATGTGTGTGAATTCCTAAGGGACCAAACTGCTGAGGTCATCGGTCCCTAGACTTACACACTACTTAAGGGGCTCCGGAAAGGCTCAAAATCATGAAAAGTTCAATTTTTACTTTTTTGCGTTTTCTGAATCTGCAGACTATTACCTTGTTATAGATATATAATTTATTCAATTCCGCAGACTACAACTATTTTTAAATTTTTTTTGAAATGTGTTCTACATGGGCGTGACCCACTGTGGCGCTGTTAAACTGCTGTCAAATGGTGTTATTATTAACGTCCGTGTTCATCAGGTACATTTTAGTGATGTGAGATAAAGTATGTGTTGTGGCTAACCTGTGATGGTTCAATATATATCGCTGGTGTGATTGTCGATTGTTTCATGTTTATTTACTCTGTCGTTATCTCGAAAATATTCGTAATTAATTCTGTTTCTTGAGTCTCTGTTTTGTTGAAGTATAATAATGAGTAAAAGTAAAGTTATTAGAAATCCTCTGAAGGCTTTTAAGAAAAGGAGAAATGTTGGAAAGCCAAAGGTATTTAGAAATATGGGAATGAAGATAGGTTCTAACATGGTACGAGCGATGCTTGCTTTAGACAAGGAACGCCTTCGGGCTGCAGACAGGGCTGTAAAGAGTCTAGAAACACAAGCAAGAGTAAACAGGAGGAGGAACAAGAGGAAGCTGGAGGAGGAGTTTGCAGAGGATGAAGATAATCCATCCTATGGACCTGGAATGCACTAAAAAGTTAATCCAATCTTTGTCGCTCGATTCCCAAAACTTTTATATTCTCATACTAATTACATGTTTTCTAAGGATCTTCTAAACATATTTGTTTCAAACTTTCAGTAAATGTTACACAGTACCTTCTGCATAATTTAACACAGTCTTTTTCCAAAAAACTGTATATTTTTGAATATATAAATAAAAAATTGCAAAAAAATGTTGTGAATTTTCATTACAATTGAAAAAAAATCATCTTTAATAACTGAACTAAAATTTTGTAAAATCCCTGTGTTAAGTTGTAGCCCATATTCCAATAAATAATCTGTAAAAAGTTCAACTTCCTACCTCAAATACTTTGTGAGGAAAGATGTAATTTATAAGCGTTATTTTAACATTGCAAGTATAGGGCGTTCCGGAGCCCCTTAAACTAACTTAACGCTGAGGACAACACTCACACCCATGCCCGAGGGAGGACTCGAACCTCTGGCGGGAGGGGCCGCACGATTTGTGACATGGCGCCTCTAACCGCGCGGCCACTCCAAATGGTTCAAATGGCTCTGAGCACTATGGGACTTGACATCTGTTGTCATCAGTCCCCTAGAACTTAAGATACTTAAACCTAACTAACCTAAGGACATCACACACATCCATGCCCGAGGCAGGATTCGAACCTGCGACCGTAGCAGTCGCGCGGTTGCGGCCACTCCGCTCGGCCGACAAGAATCCCATCGAACATTTATGGAATATAGTCGAGAGGTCAGTTTGTGGACAACAGCCTACACCGCCAACACGTTCGTAATTATGGATGGCTATAGAAGCAGTATCGCCCAGCATTTCTGAGGGGGAGTTCCGGCGACTTATTGAATCCATACCACGTAGAGTTGAGTGAACTACGCCGGGCAAAAGGAGGTCCGGCAAGTTACTAGAAGGTCTCACATAACTTTTTCCACCTCAGTGTATTACAGGGACTGCATAGAGTTCCATTGATTGACTGTTCCGTCAGTTGTTGGTAGAATATTTTATAAGAATACAATATGAATGAAACAAAGACAAGAATTGTGTAATATTCTACAATATTTATTATATGTTACACGAACCAGTTTTCGGCTATTACCCCATCATCAGGTACAAAGAGAAGTATGTCGTACAGTGAAATTTTGTTGGATCAATGATTTTAAAGTAGTTCATGTACAGAGTATCTCCATTTCCAGTGATGAAATTGATAATATTAAAACAGGCACTCAGTATTTCCAACTGCAAATACTACTCATAATCCCATACAGGCCTTGTTGTAACTTCCACTCTTACTCACATGCTCCATTTCCTTTGTTTCACCGGCCGCAGTGGCCGAGCGGTTCTAGGCGCTTCAGTCTGGAACCGCGCGACCGTTACGGTCGCAGGTTCGAATCCTGCCTCGGGAATGGATGTGTGTGATGTCCTTACGTTAGTTGGGTTTAAGTAGTTCTAAGTTCTAGGGGACTGATGACCTTAGATGTTAAATACCATAGTGCTCAGAGCCATTTGAACCTTTTTTTTATCCTTTGTTTCAGTTACTGCAATTTCTCTTGTATTAAAAAAAAATTAGTTTATGTAGTTACAGCTGCATCACTCACCTGCTTAATATCACTATTATATATCTTCTGTTCGTAATTTATGATCTATTAAGAATAAGATTATTTTGTTCAGCCACATCTATGGAACACGTCACCAAAGTTTATTGTTCAGTTATGTTCTTCTACGCACAACTGTTGCAATTTGTCTATAGTTCATTAGTTAATGTCCCATATTTTATCTTGTATTGTACTCGGTACCTAGAAACGACGGACAGGCTTCGTCCCCGCAGTAGCCCTCAGTCGTTCACAGCCCCACAGCAGGCTACAGCAGTCCACTCACCCCACCGCCGCCCCACACCGAACCCAGGGTTATTGTGCGGTTCGACCTCCAGTAGACGACCCCCCCCCCCCCCCCTGGGAACGTCTCACACCAGACGAGATGAGTGTAACCCCAATGTTTTCGTGGTAGACTAATTGTGGTGTACGCGTACGTGAGAAAGTGTTTGCGCAGCAATCGCCGACGTACTGTAACTGAGGCGGAACAAGGTTCCCAGTCCGCATTCGCCGAGGCAGATGGAAAACCTCCTTAAAAACTATCCACAGACTGGCCGGAACAGCGGACCTGGACACTAATCCGCCGGGCGGATTCATGCTGGGGCTGGCACGCCTTCCCGCCCGGAAAGCAATGCGTTATACCGCACGGCTAACCGGGAGAGCTATATTCTGTCTTAGTTAAACACCTTACATCACATTTACACTGATATAACCTCGTCGTTTTTTCTCCTATTCTAACATTAACAATTTCGTCTCTGGAAATGGAGATACCTCGTACATCCACTGTTGTAACTGTTAATTTGAAAATTTTTACAACACAAATTTACGTGAGTCTACGTGGAAATGAGTGAATAACAACGAAATGTCACAATCACAAAGCCAGTAAGAATGTCCTACTAGATGCAACAAAACATAACTTCTAAGTTTCCCACAAGAGTCCGTGGTAACACACATACACTTGATTCAGAGTCCTATTATGATGGGGAAGACGTAGTCTTCCGTGGAGACGTCCTTGAGATCGGTATTCGGCGTGAACTGACGCCCGGTGCTGGTTCTAGCCTTTAAATAGTATTGGCCAGCCAATCAGACGTTGCTGTAGTAATGCTCCTGCACGCCATCTCCAACTCCCTCTGTAGGAAGTAGTACGCGGAATGTCTGTTTCCAAAACAGCCGATGTTTACCATTGCTTAAGCCTTGGGCATAGACAACCTCAGTCCTGTGTGGTGTTAGATGTGTTGCCGATCCGCAGGGGCTACCTTGGCGACGGCGTAACACCCACTAGTTTAAAATTTTTGAGCTAATAAACTTTCAGTGCACCACATACCTATCTTTGTATCTGATGACGGCGTAACAGCAGAAAATCGGTTCGTGTAACAAATAATAAGTTTCGTAAAATATGAGACCAGTGTCTTGTGTGCTTCATTCATAATATACCGTCAAATTCATGAATAATGAATAATACACCCCAAACGGGGTGATTTCGGACAGTTTTGTCATTAGTTTGATTGTAACTTTCGTATATATTGTTAGATTAAATTGATTGTTATGGAAGTAGTAGGGTATATGTGTAACAAATAAAATATCCCAGAACCAGAAAGTGTATGTGCAAGTATATTTATCTGAGACAGTTGAATAAAGTGTCCGAAGTCACCCCATGGATTGGGATGATTTCGGACACATGTGTTTTTTAAATCTCTGTCCGAAGTTACAGTATATAGAGGGCGAATTCTGACAGTTAGTGCCTTTTTTAAAATTCTACATACTTTTTATTTGATTTTGGTGACATTTTATACATTTTAAGACAGCCCTTTGTTACGAATAAGTGATATGGAATGATATAATGAATTTTATATATTACCGATAAGTTTTTATTTTGCAATAATTTAAATAAACAGTCTCTTTGTTCACTTCTGCACGAGCTCATTTAATATTTTCGCTTAAGCGAACGGAAAGATCTTCTGACTGTCGTTTGAGGAATAAATGCATCCATTCTTCTCTTGGCAAATTATTACGAAATGTCTTGTCTTTTCGGCTAGATTTATCAAGGTAGCCTTCAACTAAATATCTAATATCCAATTTAGGGAAGGGAAATACCCGATGTGGAGCCCTCAAGATATCTTGCTTCATCATTTCTTCTTCTTCTTCTTCTTCTTTATTTAGCACTGGCTGTCCTCCCATTTTTTTCGGATGTGCTTCCTGCACTTTATTTTGCAGGGTTGATTTAGGTATACTATACAAATCACATGCTTTTCTGTACGATAATTTACCACTCTGAATATCACGAACAGCTTTACCTAAAAGTTTCGGGTCATAATTACACCATACTGTAGTACCTCTCCTGCTCTTATACGTTCTTGGCATTGTCCGAAATCACCCCACAAAGTACACAGTTTTACAAAAACTGTCGTTATTTTATAACCTTGCACGAGAAACTCGACAAACTTGTACAGAAATTGTCTCAATGCTGTTAGCTACTGAGCGCGCCGACAATTACGGTTACAATAACTTTCCGCTCGGCGCAACAATAGAAAGTTTCCACTTTACGATACTGCATGGATTTTTAACACTGAGACTGTTCGTCAATTATTCACCTAGGGAAACAAATGACACAAAATAAAAGTTGTGGGAAGCGATAAATGCAATCTTGCGCTTAAAATAACTGGCGCACGGACGTTAAAATAAGTAACTCTTTGTTTCTATGCAGCAACAAAGAGCAAATAAGCCATATTGTCCGAATTCGTCCCGGTGTCCAAAATCAACCCGTTTTGATACATTTAAACTGTCGAGTTCCGGGAAATACTGCCTAAATATACTCTGTTTCGGTTAAATTGAGCTGTGTAACGGTAAAAAGCTACATAAAAATATGTGTAGCATGTAAATTTTGAGCCTTCTAGCCGTTACGATATGTACAAAATAGTTCGCCAGCAGCGTGACAAGTGGTGATCCGCCGGAACCGCCCGGTGACGCCCGCCCCACAGGCCGCGGACGCTGCACCGCGGCTGCAGTGGGCCGCGTTTTAACCAGCAGAGTCGAGATGAGTCGAGCCGAGCCGAACCGCGTGTGGCAGGCAGGCAGTCCGCGGCGGCGGCCGCACGGCTGTGTTCGCGCCGTCCCGGGCCCGCCGCTTTCGACGCACGCCCGCGCAAATGTTATTTACCCAATTTCTCATTACCGGGCGACATTAAACGAACAGATGGCGTTATTAAGCGCGTTATTCCGCCGCCAGTAATTACCGCCACGCACCGGCGGCAGCTGGCGGCTCTGTTTACAGACACGGCGGCCGTAGAGCAAAACCGGGCCCCGTGCGTAAGCACCACAGCCGGGCCAGGCCACTAGCTGAAGCAGCGGTAGCAGCGCGTGACGCGCAGCCAGCGAACTACGCGTGCGTAGCGGCCGACCGTGTGATGGTGCGCCTCATTTTGAGAGCTCCAGTATCGCTCACCGGGCAGACCTGTGCGTCGTAGACTGACTTTTTTCCTATTGGCGACGCCAATAGGAAAGTTCACTTTTTTTGTTTTGTAAACAAAAGAACCCTTCCCTTGCTCAAAATGGTTTAAATGGCTCTGAGCACTATGGGACTTAACATCGGAGGTCATCAGTCCCCTAGAACTTAGAACTACTTAAACCTAACTAACCTACGGACATCACACACATCCATGCCCGAGGCAGGATTCGAACCTGCGACCGTAGCGGTCGCGCGGGTCCAGACTATAGCGCCTAGAACCGCGCGGTCACTCAGGCCGGCCTTTCCCTTGCTGCGCTCTGTTTGATTCTCCCAGACGCGTTTCGCCTTTTTTTTCACTTCAAGGCATCATCAGTGAGATCTATAACGTTACAATTATGAAACATTTCTGTTGTGATACGTATTATTCGTAGATTATAAAAAAGTTCGCATCTCGCTTTTTATGTAAATAAGTGATTACTTTCAGTTCTTCGCGGTTTTTAGTTGCCACCTGCGTTTCCCCTCATCTGGTCACATGGAGGTCGCACTACTTACGAAACATAAGCATGTTTTTATGTTTCGAACATTTTTCTTCCCACTTATCATTTTGCTTTCCCTTGCTCTTGTGATGTGTTTTTTAAGTAAGTACCGTTTTGAAATTTAAAAAAGACGTGCTAAGATATCTCAATAATTTTATTTTTACATGAAAGCCTGTACCTTAATCTAATTTTCTACATAATTTCCGTCAATATGGAGGCACTCGTCATAACGTTCTACCAGTTTTTGAATACCCTCCTCATAGAAGTCTGCCGCCTGACTTGTTAACCACTGCATCACCACTGTTTTGACATCGTCATTGTCTTGGTTGGGTTGGGTTGTTTGGGGAAGGAGACCAGACAGCGAGGTCATCGGTCTCATCGGATGAGGGAAAGAAGTCGGCCGTGCCCTTTCAAAGGAACCATCCCGGCATTTGCCTGGACCAATTTAGGGAAATCACGGAAAACCTAAATCAGGATGGCCAGACGCGCGATTGAACCGTCGTCCTCCCGAATGCGAGTCCAGTGTCTAACCACTGCGCCACCTCGCTTGGTGTCATCGTCTTGAAGACGCTGACCGCCCAGGTGTTTCTTCAAGTGCAAGAACAGATGGTAGTCACTGGGCGTAAGATCGGGGCTGTACGGAGGATAATCGAGAGTTTCCCATCGAAAAGATGTGATGAGATATTTGGTCTGATTCGCCACATGCGGCCGGGCATTGTCTTGCAGCAAAACGACGCCCTTGCTCAACTTCCATGGACTGTTACTTTGGTTCTGGTGCGACGTAGGCCACCCATGTGTCATCGCCCGTAACAATTTGGCTTAAGAAATCATCACCGTCGTTGTGGTACCGCTCAATGAAAGTCAGTGCTCTGTCTAAATGTTTGGTTTCGTGCACATCCGTCAACATTTTCGGTACCCAACGTGCGCATAATTTTCGGTAATTCAAGTGCCCGGTCACATTGCCATACAAAACACTACGAGAGACATTAGGAGTCATCCCGCAAGGAGGAAATCGTAAGGCGTCTGTTTTCTCTCACCTTATTGTCCACTTCCTGCACCAAACTTTCATTAACGACCGAAGGACGCCCACTCCGTTGTTCATCATGCACATTTGTGCGGCTGGCCGGTGTGGCCGAGCGGATCTAGGCGCAGGTTCGAATCCTGCCTCTGGCATGGATGTGTGTGATGACCTTAGGTTAGTTAGGTTTAAGTAGTTCTAAGTTCTAGGGGACTGATGACCTCAGATGTTAAGTCCCATAGTGCTCAGAGCCATTTTTTTGAACATTTGTGCGGCCATCTTTAAATGCTCTCACCCACTTTCTTACCATTCCATCACTCATAATGTTTTCTCCCTTAACTGCACAGATCTCACGATGAATATCGATGGCTTTTAGGCCTTTAGGACTAACAAATCTTATAACAGCCCGTACTTCACAGTCGGCGGGACTCACGATAGTCGGAGGCATCTTAAACACTCAGTACACAACGTAAACAAGGAAGAATCAGACTGCAATGGCGTCAGTGCGTAGATTAAGGTACAGGCTTTCATGTAAAAATAAAATTATTGAGATATCTTAGCACGTCTATTTTTAATTTCAAAACGGTACTTACTTAAAAAAAACACGCCTCGTATCAGTCTGCTGTAGTCACAGGTAAACCAAGATTCCAAGTATTGCAACAGGTGTACTTTCTTGAACCTCATGCCATCTACCTCAAGAAATTCTTCCTAACTGCATGAACTCCACATTTAGCCCAACCTTCTGCGCTTAGTTGTCAATTTTCTGCTACATTTCTTCCGACTCATGGTTTGAATGACTTAGCAGTACCATATCATTTGCATATGTGAGGCAACTGAAATTTCCGTCCATCTGTACTCCAGCCCACTCCTGTTGCCTCATTCCCCTATTACTTTCCCAAAGATGACATGAACAGAAAAGCTGAGAGAGCATCCTCTTGTTCCAGAGTTGTCTCAATCTCAAACATTTCTGATGTCACCCCTCGGAAGTGCACTGTTGCCCTTGAAACATCCATACATTTTCACTAGCTTCTAAAGGATTCTGAAGTCATGCAGTGCGTTGTACACTGAGGAGACAAAGTCATGGGACACGTCCTACCATCGTATCGGGCCTCCTTTTGCCCGGCGCAGAGCAGCAACTCGATGTCTCATGGACTCAATAGGTCGTTGGAAGTTCCCTGCAGAAATACTGGACAACGCTGCCTCTACAGCCGTCCACAATTGCGAAAATAATACCGGTGCAGGATTTTGAGCACGAAATGACCTCTCCACATGTTCCATAAAACTTCGATGCGATGCACGTCGGGCGACCTGGGTGGTGAAATCATTCGCTCGAATTCTTCAGAATGTCCTTAAAACCAATCGCGAACAAGTGTGGATCAGTGACGTGGAGCACTGTCATCCATAAAAATTCCATCGTTGTTTGGGAACATAAAGTGAGTGAATGACTGGAAATGGTATCCAAGTGGATGTATGCAACTATTTCCAATCAATTATCAGTTCAGTTGGACCAGACGGTCCAGTCCAGTCCATGTGAACACAACCCACATCATTATGGAGCCACCACCAACTTGCACAGTGCCTTGTTGATAACCTGGGACCACGGCTTCGTGAGGTCTGCGCCAGACACAAACCCTACCATGAGCTATTACCAACTGAAATCGGGACTCATGTGATCAGGTTTTCCAGACATCTAGGGTCCAGCCGATATGGTCACGAGCCCAGGGGACGCGTTGTACGCGATGTTTAGGAAAGGCACTTGCGTCGGTCGTCTGCTGTCATAGCCCATTAACACCAAATTTCACCGGACTCTCCCAACAGAAACGGTCATCGTACGTCCCACATTGATTTCTGTGGTTATTTCTCGCAGTGCTGCCTGCTTATTAGCACTGACAAATCTATGCAAACGCCGCTTCCGCTGTTAAATGAAGACTGTCGGCCACTGCGTTGTCCCTGGTGAAACGTCATGCCTGAAATTTGGTAGTGTTGGCACATTCTTTAACACTGTGGATCTCGGAATACTGGATTCCCTAACGGTTACCGAGCGAGGTGGCGCAGTGATTAGCACACTGGACTCGCATTCGGAAGAATGACGGTTCAATCCCGCGTCCGGCCATCCTGATTTAGATTTTCCGTGATTTCCCTAAATCGCTCCTGGCAAATGCCGGGATGGTTCCTTTCAAAGGGCACGGCCGACTTCCTTCTCCATCCTTCCCTAATCCGATGACCTCGCTGTCTGGTCTCCTCCCCAAAAACAGCCCAGCCCTAACGGTTTCCGAAATGAAATGTTCCGTGCGTTCGTTAATTCCCACCGTGCGGCCATAATCACGTCGGAAACCTTTTCACATGAATCACCATTGTACAAATGATAGCTCCGCTAATGCACAGCTCTTTTATAACTTGCGTACGCGATACTACTGCCACCTGTATATATGCATATCGTTATCCCATGACGTCTGTCACCTCATTGTAGTCAGGCACGTCTGAATCTAGATCCTGCGAGTACGAAAATGAGGAAGAGAAGATCGGTAATGCGGGTCCATACGCGTACAAATAAATATCGCTACCGAAATGTGGAGTGCAGAGCCGCCACCTGCAGCGAGGTGTGGTCCCGGGCCGGTCGCAGCTGGGTTTGAGCTCGACCGCTGCCGCCAGATGTCCGGGCGCTATTTTTAGCCGGACCAAGGATAACGGCCCAGCCAGGCGGCCGCCTGCATCTGGTTCGGCCGCGGGACGCTTTCCCAACTCCAACACTCGCGGTCGCCCGTCATTTCCCACCTGCCTCGGACACCCGGCGCGATGCACAGTGTCTGCATCTGCACCGACACACATGCTCTACAATCCACTGTTAAGTGCATGGCAGAAGACACTTCCCATTGTACCAAATATTACGGCTTCGTCCTATTCCATTACGTATGCAGCTCGGGAAGCATGAATGCTTGAACACCCATGTGCGTGTTATCTTTTATCTTCAAGCGTCTACTAGTTCCGGCTGTTAACCACTTCCCTGGCGTTCCCATCATTCGTGCTGTTCTCCAATGCATACGTTCAGTTTCCCCTGTTGGTTGAAAATCTCAGCAGTCTTGATCGCAATAGAAAATAATTACAGCTTGCTGATTACGAGTTTCGGTTGACTAACTACCATCTTCAGACCTATGAAAATAATCGGAAAATTACCTTTCATTTAATGTCAACTTGACAATTCTTAAAAGACATACATTCCTTAAAAAATATTAAAATTGTAAAATGTACCGTGCTCACTAATGGATCAATACCTATGTCAGGGCTTCCCAACCTTTTCAGCTGGCGGACCCCTTCTTCAGTCGAAAATCCATGCCGGACCCCTAGTCAGTCAAGAGCACAGTAACTTCAAATTTCAGAGCGAAACCCATGGGAACTGAAAGCTTCTTAATGCAAGTGCCATGTTCCCAACTACCCCCCTCCCCCCCCCCCCCCACCCAGAAGTATCAATAGTCTTTGGCTTAGAGATGAATGAAAACAACTTGAAATTAACGATCCAATTTGAATTCCCACTGTATCCAGACACTTACTAGTGGATTTACTCACTTTGTTCAAAACACTATAGCCTGATTAAAATTACTTGGTAATGGAAATTTCACACGATGGAGCTGTCTTCCTCCAAGAGCAACCAACGTCACGTCCAAACTGTTCGCTGTTGACAAGCTGCCGCTTATGGTCTGTTCACTTCCACTATTTGGCTACTGCTCTGTAAGGAGCATGCATATTTTGCAACAGTCGTGTGTGTGTGTGTGTGTGTGTGTGTGTGTGTGTTTGTGTGGTTTTTCGTGAAATCCGAAGAAAAATATTCAATTGTATGTAAAGTCTCCCTTTGATCGTCCTCCCTCCTCTTTCATTTCAACTGGAAACTTCCCTGGTTGTGAAGGCGATGGAGAAACTGCACCCTTCTTCAATGATCCTGACTTCAGCCACCGATCCATGTTGCAAGTAATAAACTGGTCAAAAATCGGCTTATTAGGTAGTGCAGTGACAAAGCAAGTTTAACATTTAATGATGCCTGGGGCCGCATATGTGCCAGCGAGCGCTATGATTGGTCGACACAGCTGCCTCCGCGCATGCGTAAAAGGTTTCAGCGCATCTGGCGCCATGAGCCGGTGCACAAACGACCCCCGTATTGTTGCTAACAGTCGATCAGAGAAGCCGCATTTTCCGGCACTAAACTGTGTATGCGTTCTCACTTAGGAACCGCAAAGGCTGCTTGGGAATACGACCTGAAGTAAAAGTACATATATTTTTCACACGAAAAAGAAATAGTGATGAATTTGATTTTCACATTTTATTCAATAATTTTACTCATTATTTTACACGATTTGGTGAAAGGTGGCCGCGGACACCCTAGAAAGAGTCGGCGGACCCCTAAGGGGTCCGCGGACCACAGGTTGGGAAGCCCTAACCTATGTACATTACATTTGTTGGTGGGTGGGACGTGCCTTGAGCAAAACACCATTTTTTTCTTTTCTTCTGTTACACAAACATGTTTCGCTGAAGTTTAGTATCACCATTCTAGGACTCTTATTTTCTTTCTATTAAACAATAGGAAAACTGTTCTTTACCACTTGTACGGGGTGTTCAAAAAGTCTCTTCGCAGTGCCGTATGACTGTTAGCCGCGCGTGCCGTATGCCACAGTGAATATACGGGAATGAAACGAAGTGAAATACAAGTTATTTATTGATTATTCATTTTTACTTACAAATTTTCACATTAAATGTTGAAAGTGTCCCCCCTGTTGTTGAATACACAATTCAGTTCGTCTAATCATGTTTCCAAACACAAGCTGTAACATTTCTTCTGTAACAGAAGCAGTGAAAGTGTATATTGCCGTTTTGAAATCATCGATGGTTTTTGGACGGTTTTTATAGACAGCTGCTTTCGCTGCACCCCAGAAGAAAAAGTCAGGTGCTGTTAGGTCAGGCGATCGTTGAAGCCAAAGCCACTGTGAAATTATGCGATCGCCAAAAACATCAGCAACAAGTGACATTGAAACGCGAGCTGTATGCGCAGTTGCACCATCTTGTTGAAAATAACCGTTCAGTGGCTCTGAGCACTATGGGACTTAACATCTGAGGTCATCAGTCCCCTAGAACTTAGAACTACTTAAACCTAACTAACCTAAGGACATCACAAACATCCATGCCCGAGGCAGGATTCGAACCTGCGACCGTAGCGGTTGCGCGGTTTCAGACTGAAGCGCCTAGAACCGCTCGGCCACACCGGCCGGCCAACCGTTCAGTATTTCACGTAACACAAGTTACCCTATGAATGGGTGCAGAATATCACTGCAGTATCGTTGGGCGTTTATTGTTTCGTTGAAAAATATGCGACCCACAATCCGACGTCTAGAAATTGCAATCCAAACTCCTATTTTCGCAGAATGAAGTGGTTCCTCATGAATACACAATGGATTTGCAGGACTCCACATACGAGAATTTTGCGAGTTCATGTACCTGGATAAATGAAACCACGCCTCATCAGTGAAAAATGTTTCATTGAGAATATCCCTTCCATTTTGTTGAACGAAATTTTTGAACCATTGACAATAATGAAACACTTGGGATGATCAGTATTTTTCAGTTCTTGCACGACTGTCACTTTGTATTAGAAAAGTTCTAATTTTTTCCTTACAGCTGTGTCGGCCGTTCCGACACTAACATCGATTTCCTGGGCGAGTTTTCTTACTAACTTGTTCGGACTCATGGACATTTTATCTGAAATATCGAGTAGTTTATCCTCAGACAAAACGCTAGAACGACCACTTCTCGGTGCATCTGTCACTGAACCCGTACTTCGAAATTTGTTAGTCAAATCTCGCATAGTATCGCGACGTGGGAGTGCTGTCTCCGGGAAAATTGAATTAAATGTTTGACGAACTGAAACTCTGTATTTACCGCCAGCTTTGAACACTTGTTCGACTAAAAACACACGTTCTTCAATGGTTAGCATTTTAACAGTCACAAAAAAGAAACAAACTTACAAAGAAACTAAACTTAAACGTTCATGTTCACGTAACGACACACACCAACGATAGTTCGGTCTAACAGTGGAATGTTGGGAGGGTCCACTTTAAGGGAAGTAAGCCAGGCACGCGAACAATCATCCGTCACGCGCGGCTAACAATCATATGGGACTGCGAAGAGACTTTTTGAACACCGCGTATACACACTGAAGAGATAAAGTAACTTGTACACCTGCCTAATGTCGAGTAGAGCCCCCGCGAGCACGCAGAAATGCCGCAACATGACGTGACATGGACTCGACAAATGTCTGAAGTAGGGCTGGAGGGAACTGACACCGTGAATTCTGCAGGGCTCTCAATAAATCCGTAGAATCGAAGGGGTGGAGCCCTCTTGTGAACAGCACGTTGCGAGGAATCACAGATATGCTCAATAATGTTCATGTCTGGAGAGTCTGGTGGCCAGCGGAGGTGTTTAAACTCAGATGAGTGTTCCTGGAGCCACTCTGTAGCAATTCTGGACGTGTGGGGTGTCGCACTGTCCTGCTGGAATTGTCGTCGGAATGCACAACGGACATGAACGGATGCAGGTGATCAGACAGGATGCTTACGTCTCATCTGTCTCAATCGTATCTAGACGTATCAGGAGTCCCATATCACTCCACCTGCACACGCTCCACACCATTAGACATCGTCCATCAGCTTGAACAGTCCCCTGCTGACATACAGAGTCCATGGACTCATGAGGTTGTCTCCATAGCCGTACACGTCCATCTACTCGGTACAATTTGAACTGAGACTCGTCCGACCAGGCAACAAGTTTCCAATCATTTACTAACTGAAGAATCATATGAAGTATTTACAAATTTTTTAAAAGGCCAGATTTTTTATGTGTAATTTGTTCCAACATGCTGTGGTTTTTCTGGTATTGCAGTTGTTTTTCTTTCTCTGTTTGTCATTTGCAGTCATATAGATCCTAATGTTGTAAAGTTATTTAATCCAAATTTTACTACTGGAGATGTGATCGTTAGGTCTGATATCAATCAACCATAACATTCTCAGTCGTAAAATTTCGATGTTAATAGCATTTCTCCATTAAGCTCTATATGGATGCAGATGATAACCTGTAAAAGGAAAACAACTTACTGTAACGCAAAACATAAAAAAGTAAAACAGGAAAAGCACACCATGTGGTAATGAGGCACATATAGAAAATCTTGGGTGTTTTTAAATTTGTAAATACTTTTTTTTAAACTTGAATTTATATCTGATATGTACAAGCAGGAAGGGCCCATTATCTCGTTGTTTAGGAGAAAGAAAATAAAACCATACTCATGCTGCTGCAACTTCATCGAAAAATGTCTGAGTAATAGAAAAAAAAGGCAATTTGTGTTACGCTCGAGGCGTAATCTATCTACAAACAAATTTATCTGAAAGCATACACGGATGAAAGCGCTTCAGTCTCAAGAAGAACACCTATGTACAATGTTGGCCACAACATATCGTTACTATGACTCAGATCTAAGTAATGAAAGGAACTTACCTTTCAGAAAGTGAAAACTTCACACTCTTTAAAAAGACACTTTATTTATAAAGGTATTAAAACATTCAAATAATAAAAAGCGTACCATCCTTACGAAGGAGTTGGTAACCACGTACAATGTTGGCCACATCAACGTTACTAAGTGTAACATATAAATACCAGGAAGTTGGTCACAGAATGACTGTTACGTGTGAAACCATCAGAAGACTAATCTGTTGTTCCTATTTGGTATGGGTCTCAAATAGTGAGCATTACTCTACTCTCATGCCCATAAATTAAGGATAATTGCAGAATGTGGTGCCACCACAACGTGGCATTACACAAAACAAGCGCTAATAATATAGGCACATAGGGAACACACACGACACAGATCTGTTAAGTCCACGGTATTTGTGATAAGTTGAGAAAACTGTCCCGAAACACAAGTGTTGCAAAACGCCACTGTTTCCTGGGCATGTACCCTGACATCAATATGGGATATGATCACCATGCACACGTCCACAGGCCGCACAACGGGTTGGCATACTCTGGATCAGGTGGTCGAGCAGCTGCTGGGGTATAGCCTCCCATTCTTGCACCAATGCCTGTCGGAGCCCCTGAACCGTCGTAGGGGTTTGAAGACGCGCAGCGCCACGTCGACCGAGAGCATCCCAGACGTTCTCGATGGGGTTTAGGTCTGGAGAACAGGCAGGCCTCTCGATTCGCCTGATGTCTTCTGTTTCAAGGTACTCCTCCACGATGGCAGTTTGGTGGGGCCGTGCGTTATCATCCATCAGGAGGAAGGTGGGACCCACTGCACCCCTGAAAAGGCGGACATACTGGTGCAAAATGACGTCCCGATACACCCGACCAGTTACAGTACCTCTGTCAAAGACATGCAGGGGTGTACGTGCACCAATCATTATCCCACCCCATACCATCAAACCACGACCTCCATACAGGTCCCTTTCAAGGACATTATGGGGTTGGTATCTGGTTCCTGGATCACGCCAGATGAAAACCCGGCGTTCAGACTATACCTGGACTCGTCCATGAACATAACCTGGGGCTACTGTTCCAATGACCATGTATTGTGTCCTTGACACCAGGCTTTACGGGCTCTCGTGTGACCAGGGGTCTGTAGAATGCACCTTGCAGGTCTCCGGTCGAATGAACCATGTCTGTTCAGTAGTCTGTAGACTGTGTGTCTGGAGAAAACTGTTCCAGGAGCTGCGGTAAGGTCCCGAGCAAGGCTACCTGCAGTACTCCGTGGCCGTCTGCGGGCACTGCTGGTGAGATATCGATCTTCTTGTGGTGTTGTACACTGTGGACGTCCCGTGCTGTAGCGCCTGGACGTGTTTCCTGTCTCTTGGAATCGTTTCCATAATCTTGAGACCACACTTTGTGGCACACGGAGGGCCCATGCTACGACCTGCTGTGTTTTACCACTCCCCAGTCGCCCTAGTATTCTACCCCTCATAACGCCATCAATATGTGTTCTCTGAGCCATTTTGAACACACAGTCACCATTAGCACGTCTGAAAACATCAGCACACTTACTCGCTGCACCGTCCTCTGACATACACAAACACACCTCTGAGCGTTTGGACTGCTGCCAGCGCCACCGTGCGACAATCACTGGTCAAATGCACTGCATGGTCATACCCCGAGGTGATTTAAACCCGCAAACCGCCCAACAGAGCATTGTTTCACCATGTATCAGCATTATCCTTAATTTATGAGCATAAGTGTAGAATGGGTAGCACTAGAGTTTTATAAGCTATCTCCTTTGTAGATTGATTGTATTTTTGTAGTATTCTACCAACTAACTGAAGTCTGGCATCTACTTTATCTACGACTGAACCTATGTGATCATCACATTTTATATCCCTACAAAGTGTTACCTCCAGGGAGGTATATGATTTGGCTGACTGTATCTGTGGCTCATTGATATCATAGTCATAACACATTACGTTTTTTTCGTATCGTGAATTGCACAATTTTATATTTCTGGACGTTTAAATAAACTTGTCAATCGTTACACTACTTTTAAATCTTATCAGTATTTGGCTATATTTGAGCACCTTTTTTTCATATAGTACTTCACTGCCAGGTTATTACAACAAGAAAAGCATGCGTTCCAACACTCTTCCCTGTTGGTACCTCCGAATCTCCATCCAAGACAACATGCTGCGTCCTCCCTAGTGTGAAATCCATTCTCAAACCAGTCACAAAGTTTGCTTGGTACTCCACACAATCCTCTCCCTGATAACAAGCATAGGTGTGACATTCACGCAGATGCTTTTGGGGGTGCCAAAAGGTACTGCATCCATGGCTTTCAGAATGTCCTTGAAGAAAAGGGCGAGTTCGGTTTCTCTTTTGATCGACGTTTTCGGAATCCAAGCTAGTTGTCTTGGAGGAGATCATTCTGTTCGAGAGACCCAACAACTTGTTGGAGCCAGGTATTTCTAAGAACTGACTGATTCCATTTGTGACTCACTGATATTGTACTCATAGGATATTACATTCTTGCTCTTTGTGAATTGCACAACTATACATTTCTGAGCATTGAAAGCGATTTACCGACCTTCGTATCACTTTGAGATCTTATCAAGATCCGACCGGATATTTGTACAACTTTTTCGCTACTACTTCATTATTAACAGCTTTGCCATCTTAAAAAAAGTCTGAGGTTGCTAATGACACTGTTTTTCAGGTCTTTCAAAATGTTCCAAATGGCTCTAAGCACTATGGGACCGGGCGCGGGATTAGCCGAGCGGTCTAGGGCGCTGCAGTCATGGTCTGTGTGGCTGGTCCCGCCGGAGGTTCGAGTCCTCCCTCGGGCATTGGTGTGTGTGTTTGTCCTTAGGATAATTTAGGTTAAGTCGTGTATAAGCTTAGGGACTGATGGCCTTAGCAGTTAAGTCCTATAAGATTTCACAAACATTTGAACATTTTGAACACTATGGGACTTACCATCGGTCATCAGTCCCCTAGACGTAGAACTAATTAAACCTAACTAACCGAAAGACATCACACACATCAATGCTCGAGGCAGGATTCGAACCTGCGACCGTAGCAGCAGCGCGATTCGGGACTGAAGCGCCTAGAAGCGCTCGGCCACAGCGGCCGGCTTTCAGGTCTTTAAGACGGTTCTCAGGCGTAAGCCTGAAGTTACATCTACCTCCGTCGATGGCTCATTGTACCATCGGATGCACTTGATCACCCAAAACGGTCACATAAACCTTGGTAATAACGTGACTTTGTAAAGCAACCATGGGGCTTATGGAATACCACGCTATGGCTGCCTAAATCATCACCGAATGCCAGCGATGTTTCACTCTTGGGACGTAAACTCGGCCACAAGTTCGAAACAGTTTGAAACAAGATTCATCTGACGAAATGACCTTCTTCTATGGCTCCATAGTCCAGCTTTTATGGCTCCGGCACCACGTTTTTCTGTTACGTGCATTTGCATGAGTGATGAGTGGTTTTGGAATTCGAGCTCGTCATGCAATTCCCTGCTTCTGGAGTTCCCTCTGTGATGGTTTGGTGCTGAGAGGGTTCGCGAGAGCGATCTTCAGTTCTGCAGTGACTTTTGCAGCTGTTGTCCTCTTATTTTTCGTCACAGTCCTCTTCAATGACCGCCTGTCATGATCACACAACAAACACTTTCGTGCCGTTGTGACTTAGCGGATGATGTACTTCCACTTTTCCTGTACGAGGTCTATGAAACGGTGCCTTTGGAATACCAAACGATTTGGCTCCCCTGGTTACGGAAGCACCAAGAATTTGCCCATGTTCGAATTCACGTATCTCCAACATAATGCATGCACAGCTATGCAGAACACAGTTCTCATAATGACTGACACATGCAACGAATTGAGGACAAAATACTTGTGCCGTTCGTGATCAAGTACAACAGCACAACCTGTAGTTCTGGCTAGGATCTGCATTTCATATTCAACCACGCATTTCTGGCGGTGTTGCCACATCTTTGCGAAACCCTGAAAGGTGGTAAGTTGTATTCTTCGTGGCTTTTTCTACCAGCTGTTCATAGCGTGTATATACAGACTATGCAAGCTCCATCTTTCTAGAATTTGCTTCTGCAATCACGCCTACTCGTCTTTGAATTACGATTATTTTATACGGTGTATACCATAAGCTTCTCTCTGTAATTTGCAGTTTTCATTTTACTACGATTTCTTAAATACTCGGAGCATTCTTTCCTTTGACAGACCTCCACGTATCTTTCAGTATAAAAAAAAATTAAAAATATCAGGACTTTCTTGACTCTTTGACCACAATTCTTGTGTTTCTTGTTTCTTATTTTAAACTAATAAATACATATGTCAACGAAAGTAGAAATATTATGAAAATGTCGTGGGGAATGTAAGAAACTAAAACCGTATGTTACAAGATTAACCTTGGATCCCTGCCGCAATCAACCAGTCAGTCAAGAAAACCAAAGCAGTTTTTAAGACGCCAGCTGCACGTTATTCATTTCCCTCGGCCGGTTTTGGGCTTAATTCGACAGTAAAGTGGGCTATATAAAATGTTAGTATAATTTACTTTCGCACTGTTCACGGTTATCTTCTTACGGCGATGTTGTAACTTAACAGTGTGGGCCAGTAACTCCGGATTATAAGTGGAACTCCACGCCACAGTAGACCTGCACAAACAGCCATAAGAAAGATAAACTTCTACATCATAATTATCAAAAAAAAACATCAACCACGCCGTACGTTCACCAGTGAAAGACGCCATGAATGTTGCAGGTGAACTACTGTGACATTCTGAATTTTCCACTCGAGAATAGGTTCACGGATCTTCAGAGCGCTTGTTGTTTCCACTGGTGCCGTATGAATCAGCGATAACAGCAGGAGATACGTTTCGAATTATGTTCTGTACTCTGACAGACTACTGTGTGTTAAATCACTATCACGATCCACAGTTAACATTCTCTCGGCTGGGGAACGTCCCAGGATATAGCACAGCTGTGTCTCCGCAATGGTAGCCCCGCAAGCTGTGCAGGAGAACTTCTGTGAAGCTTGGAATGTAGGCGATGAGGTGCTGGCAGAAGTACACAGAAGTGACAAAAGTCATGCGATATCTCCTAATATCGCGCAGGATCTGCTTTTGCCCGACGTAGTGAACTAGCTCGGCGTAGCATGGACTCTGTGAGTCGTTGGAAGTGTCCTGCAGAAACATCGAGCCATGCTGCCTCTGTAGCGATCCATAATTGCCGAAGTGTTGCTGGTGCAGGATTTTGTGCACTAACTGACGTCTCGATTACGTCCCATAAATGTTCTACGGGATCCATGGAAGGCGATCGGGGTTACCAAATCATTCACTGGAACTGTCCAGAATATTCTTCAAACCAATTACGAACAATTGTGCCCTGGTGGCATGGCACAACGTCATCCATAAAAATGAAGTCCATGAACAACTGCAGATGGTCTCCAAGTAACCGAACATAACCATATCCAACTGTGTGCCGGACCGAGACTCGAACTCGGGACCTATGTCTTTCGCGGGCAAGTGCTCTACCAACTGAGCTACCAAAGCACGACTCACGCCCCGTCCTCACAGCCCTACTTCCGCCAGTACATCGTCTCCTACCTTCCAAACTTTACAGAAGCTCTCCTGCGAAGGTAGGAGACGATGTACTGGCGGAAGTAGGGCTGTGAGGACGGGGCGTGAGTCGTGCTTGGGTAGCTCAGTAGGTAGAGCACTTGCCCGCGAAAGACATAGGTCCCGAGTTCGAGTCTCGGTCTGGCACACAGTTTTAATCCGCCAGGAAGTTTCATATCAGCGCACACTCCGCCGCAGAGTGAAAATCTCGTTCTGATAACCATATCCAGTCAATTATTTCAGTCGGACCAGAGAACCAAATCAATTCTACGTAAAGACAGCCCACACCATTATGGAGCCACCACCAACTAGCATGGTGTCTTGTTGACAACTTGGGACCATCGATTTGTGGTGTCTGCGTCACAGTCGAACCCTACCACCAGTTCTTACCAGCTGAAATCGGGACTAACTAGCGGACGGTTTTCTAGCCGTCCAGGGTCCAACCCATATGGTCACCAACCGAGGATAGACACTGCAAGCCGGCCGTTGTGGACGAGCGGTTCTAGGCACTTGAGTCCGGAACCGCGCTACTGCTACGGTCCTGGTTCGGATCCTGCCTCGGACATGGATGTGTGTGATGCCCTTAGGTTAGTTAGGTTTAAGTAGTTCTAAGTTCTAGGGGACTGATGACCTCAGATGTTAAGTCTCATAGTGCCCAGGGCCATTTGAACCATTTAGAGGCGCTGCAGGTGATGTCGTGCTGTTACCAAAGGCACTCGCGTCGGTTGTGTGCTGTCACAGCCCATTAACGCCAAATGTCTCCGCACTGTCCTATCAGATACGTTCGTCACACGTCCCGTACAGATTTCTGCGGTTATTTCACGCTGTGTGTCCTTGCCTGTTAGCGCTGACAACTCTACACGAACGACGCAGCTCTCGGTCGTTAGGTGCCGGCCCTCGGCCACTGCATTGTCTGTGGTGACAGGTAATGCCTGAAATTTGTATTCTCGGCACACTGCTATGTGGATTTCGGTATACTGAATACCCTAACGATTTCGGAAATGTCCCATGCGTCTGTTAACTTCCATCGTGTGTCCATAATCTTTTCACATGAATCACCTGAGTACAAATGACAGCTCCGCCAATGAAGTGCCGTTTTACACCTTGTGTACGCGATACTACCGCCATGTGTATATATACATAGCGCTATTCCATGACTTCCGTCACCTCACTGTAAAGCTGGGAGGGCAGGTCACGAGACGTGCTTGGGTGGCTAAGTCGGTAGACCAATTGCCAGCAAAAGACAAAGGTTCCAGGACACAGTTTTAATCTTGCAGGAAATTTAACTGTCACGATGTTCAACAGATCAAGAAATGTGTGTGTGTGTGTGGGGGGGGGGGGGGGGGGGGCTGTGGGTCGGTGGATGTATGTGTGTTTTAAGGTGGTAGGGAGATTGGGCAGGGGAGGAGGACTGTTACTGAGTTCTCCAATGGGCTAATAGTTCAACGTTTCGTTGACGTCTATGTCATTAGATACGGAGTAGGAAAAGGCTCGGACAAGGAAGCGAGGGCTTTATCGTAAAGTTTTAACTGTCACATCGAAAAACCAAAGTTATGTAATGTTTCCAGAGCATAGGTTCCCACATTCCAAACACCCAACCTAGACCTATCGTAAGTCAAATTACTGCATCTACAAAACCCATTTAGGAAAGATAAGGGCACTAGAGAGGCAGTTCTCACGTTGCGCTTGGTTCAAATGGCTCTGAGCACTATGGGACTTAATTGCTGTGGTCATAAGTCCCCTAGAACTTAGAACTACTTAAACCTAACTAACCTAAGGACATCACACACATCCATGCCCGAGCCAGGATTCGAACCTGCAACCGTAGCGATCGCGCGGTTCCGGACTGTAGCGTTGCGCTTGATTACGGAACCAAGGCCGAAGAAAAATCAAGGCGCGTTCATAGTATCTATCGACCTATAAAAAGCCATCGACAGTGTAAAATGGTGCAGGATGTTCGAAATTTTGAGAAGAACTGGGGTAAATTGTAGGGAAAAATGAGTAATGCACAATGTGCATAAAACCACGAGGGAACAATACGACTGTAAGACCTAGTGCGAAATGCTCGGATAAAGAAACGCGTAAGACAGGGACGTAGTCCTTCGCCCCAACTGTGCAGTCTACACGTCGAGCCGGCCACGGTGGCCGAGCGGTTCTAGGCACTTCAGTCTGGAACCGCGCGACCGCTACGGACGCAGGTTCGAATCCTGCCTTGGGCATGGATGAGTGTGATGTCCTTACGTTAGTTAGGTTTAAGTAGTTCTAACTTCTAGGGGACTGATGACCTCAGCTGTTCAGTCCCACAGTGCTCAGAGCCATTTTTTCCTACACGTCGAAGAAGCAATGACGGAAAGAAAGAACAGTTCAAAAGTGGGATTAAAAATCAAGGTGATAAGACACCAACGATATGATCCGCTGATGACGGGGCTATCTTCAGTGAAAGTGAAGAAGAATTACGGGACCTTGTGAATTGAATGAACAGTCTAATGGGTAGTTGAAGTGAGAATAAATCGAAGAAAGACAAAGTAATGAGATGTAGCAGAAATGGGAACAGCGACGAAACATCAGAAATGGGGATCACCAAGTAGACGAAGTTAAGTATTCTGCTACCCAGACAGCAAAATAATCCATGATGGACTGGGCAAGGACATAAAAAGCAGACAAGGCATTCCTGAACTAGTATAAAAAAAGGCCTGAACTAGCGGAAGAAATTTCTTAGACTGTACGTTTGGAGCACAACACTGTATGGAAGTGAAACACGGACTGTGAGAAAACCGGAACAAAAGAGAATCGAAGCACTCGACATGTGCTGTTACAGAAGAATACTGGAACTTAGATGGATAAGTTAGGGAAGAGGACGTTCTCCGCAGAATCGGAAAGGAAAGGAATACGTTGAAAACAGTAACAAGAAGAAGGCACGGGGTGACAGACATCAGGGAATACTTTCCATGATATTAGATGGAGCTGTAGAGGGTAAAAACTGTAGAGGAAGACAGAGATTGGAATACATATAGAAAATAATTGAGAACGTTAGGTTGCAATTGCCACTCTGAGATGCGAAGCTTGGCGCCAGAGAGGAATTCGTGACAGGCCGCATGAAACCAGTCCGAAAAATGATGGAAAAAAGAGGGTCCAAAGAATTTAATTCACAACACGATACAATTAAAAAACTGGAATGTGTTCTCTGAGACACTAACATCCTTGAGCTGAAAATAAATCCTGTCCTGAAGCATTAGATGATTCTGTAGCACCCATTCTGCAGTCATCTAATGCCGTACCAACAACGTTCCTGGTCTTGGTAATGGAAATGTCCACCTGCTGCAAGGAGACACAAAACTCTTCGAAGAAAACACTTTCAGTGAGCAAACGTCAGTTGCTGCTTTCAAACGTACTCTATATCTGGCAGCAGGTAAGAAAAATCGGTGGACACAAATGCTAGAAGGGCAAGGCATGATCAAAAGTAATCGACTCGCAAGGATCCCACGTCGTCTGAGTACCGATCCAACACGAAATGAAATTAACGCGGTCATTTCAGAAAAACAGATTTTTAGCAGTTTCTAAAAATGTTAAAACAGACAAATATGGGGGGCTCAGCTTTCAGAGGCAACAAAACCTAGAAACAAATGAGATTTCAACCTCAGTTCGCGAAAAAGAGCTGCAAAAAGCTATACAACAATGTAAGAATAACAAGGCAACTGGCTTGGTCCACATACGAATAGAGCAGGTAGAGAAATTCGGACCAACAACACTGAAATGGCTTGCGCAGTTCTACAATGACTTCTTAAAACAGAACAAGTTTCCAAAAATATGGCAGCCAACGTAACTGCTACCTTGAAACGGGGAAAAGAGTCTTCTGATAGTCTCAGGCATATCGACCTATCTCGTTATTACGATATGTACACCTACACATTTGAAAGGATGCTTTTGAACCACAGACTGACAACTTGCTTATCACTGAACAGGCCGGCTTCAGATCCCAAGGAAAGCGACCAGTACAAATAATTCACCTATCGCAGCACGCAGACGATAGATTTGAAAGGGGAAGTTCACTGGAGTAGCGTTTATTGACCTTTCATCAGCTTACGAAGCAGTCGAAACCGCATAATGCTTTACACGATCTACGCTCTACCACGAAATGACCAACTTTAGGTTTCCTTTTTCTTTCTTTCTTTCTTTCGTTTCATGAGTCCTTCGTGATGATATAAGTTATATAATAACGTAGATTAATCGTCAGCTTAGGGAAACTTGATATGTTGTAGGACTACTTGGCTCAGCAACCAACGAACATTTATTTCTGTGCAGCTCCAACGGCAAGCTGTTTTAAACAGAAAACAGCTGCTAAATGAGGGCTGTCTGCGAGATGTACCCGAAAATGAGGCCAGATGGCAGATGGAAACGAAACATAGGTTGTCCTGGCCTTCGCACACTTACTGATGCCAAGATCCCAATCTGCCAGCTACACCACGATCATAAAATGTCGAGTCAGCAAAACAGATGGCTTCCTCAGCAGATATGCAACGCGTGGAACTAAAGATAACTACAAACTTCGTCTTGAAACTGTGTAGCTCGGCACCTCCCGCTGTCCGATTACGAAAGACTCACTGATGCTCCGAAATTACGACCAGGGAGAGAGAGAAGCCAATGGGGGAAAAGGAGACCCGGCTCACACTTTCGAAATTCGCTTTGGTTGCTGGCCAAAAGCTTGCTAGGTGCACAGCTGACACCCATCCAGTCGTTCAGTAATCCCTACGAGGCCGATTTGCCGATGTAAGTTCCTCACAATGGGCGCTTTCGTATCACAATTATACCGATGGCAGAGGATCCAAAACTGATATTTTAAGATATAAGAAACCAATGGTCGGAACTGTGAGTAAGACATGTGAGTGTGTTTGTTAACTGTTTAAGTTCATGTACCTACATCTACACCCATACTCCGCAAGCCACCTGACGGTGTGTGGCGGAGAGTACTTTGAGTACCTCTATCGGTTCTCCCTTCTATTCCAGTCTCGTATGGTTCGCGGAAAGAAAGATTGTTGGTATGCCTCTATGTGGGCTCTAATCTCTCTGATTTTATCCTCATGGTCTCTTCGCGATATATACGTAGGAGGGAGCAATATACTGCTTGACACCTCGGTGAAGGTATGTTCTCGAAACTTCAAGAAAAGCTCTAAGTTCTAGGGGACTGATGACCTTAGAAGTTAAGTCCCATAGTGCTCAGAGCCATTTGCACCAAGGTATCAATGTCGGTCTGTGAGGCCTGGCACGAAGGCAGCGTTCCAAAATATCCCGAAGGTGTTCTGTAGGATTCAAGTCAGGACTCTGCGCAGGCGAGTCCATTACAGTGATGTTACTGTCGTGTAATCACTCCGCCACAGGCCGTGCATTATGAACAGGTGCTCGATCGTGTTAAAAGATGCAATCGCCATCCCCGAACTGCTCTTCAACAGTAGGCCTGTGCTGTGATAGAGTAAAAAAAAAAAAAAACTAGGGGTGCAAGGCTACTCCATGAAAAACACGGCCACACCATAACACCACCACCTCCGAATTTTACTGTTGGCACTACACATGCTGGCAGATGACGTTCACCGGGCATTCACTACATCCACACCCTGCCATCGGATCGCCACATTGTGTACCGTGATTCGTCACTCCACACAATGTCTTTCCACTGTTCAATCGTCCAATGTTTACGCTCCTTGCACCAAGCGAGGCGTCGTTTGGCATTTACCGGTGTGATGTGTGGCTTATGAGCAGCCGCTCGACCATGAAAATCCAAGTTTTCTCACCTCCCGCCTAACTCTCATAGTACTTGCAGTGGATCCTGACGCAGTTTGGAATTCCCGTGTGACGGTCTGGATAGATGTATGTCTATTACACATTACGACCCTCTTCAACTGTTGGCGGTCTCTGTTAGTCAACAGACGAGGTCGGCCTGCACGCTTTTGTGGTGTAGGTGTCCCTTGACGTTTCCACTTCACTACCACATGGAAAACAGTACTCCTAGGGATGTTTAGGAGTGTGGAAATCTCGCGTACAGACGTATGACACAAATAACACCCAATCACCGACCACATTCGAAGTCCGTGAGTACCGCGGAGGGCCCCATTCTGCTCTTTCACGATGTCTAGTGACTACTGAGGTCGCTGGTATGGAGTACCTACCAGTATGTGGCAGCACAATGCACCTGATATGAAAAACGTATGTTTTTGGGGGTGTCCGGATACTTTTGATCACAAAGTGTATGTATGGTCCACAAGTTACTTGGCACTGACACCTCAAGCGAAAGTTACTTTCGTCCGTAAGTTTTGGACACAAGTGTATTTTCCGCATTCATTAGCTTTAGATACACGTTACTGTAGAAAACAGCACGTTGCTGGCACTGCGCACTCGCGCTGCAAACCTCTCCCCCCCCCCCCCCTCCCTGCCGCTCCCCTGCGGCCACCCTCGCTTGTTACGCCTCCAGAGAGCAGAGCCCCACGCATCCTGGTGGGCAGCCTTCGACCGCGTTCAGACAGCTGACGTTTCCAGCTCCCTTCTGTCTGCCACTCCGTGCAGGCAGCTCACTAGTGACTGCCATCGGCTGTAAGATATTCCGCCTCTCCCTGCCAATCAGCTTTCAAATAAGTGCTTTAACACTTATCGTTGTGGCTGACGTAATTTCAACGGCACTCGAGATAAATGGATATGTGCGGCGGACGTAATATTACGTCACGCCAGTTGCGATGATTTCCACGATGTCAAACGTATTTTTAAGGATCCCGGAATCGTCTGTGGGGTCTCCAGGCTTCGTATATCCCAAAAGCAGTATCACTCAAACAATTATTGTCGCTTGCTCCGTACGCATTAGGTGAAGTTCGAGTTCTCACTGTTTCTGTGCTTTTATTTTGATTTTGTGGAGAGGAGGAACATTTGGAGAAAATTATTTACAAAGTTCTTCAAGAGATAAAAACGGAGTATCTGATGACGATTCTGATTACACGTCATCTGTAAATTGTTGTAATTCTTGGCTTCTTTGGAGGTGCTGCATACGCTTATCGTATTTTTTTCGCAAATTCTATGATTATGAAGGTACGTCATAGAACTAATGAGAGGACTGGAGGCCAGTGGCTGTAATGTTAGACCGTGGATCTCTACGTGTTTCAATTTACATCACACAGTATCCCACTATGAACGCAAAATTTTACTTTGATCTTAAGTTTTGCGTGTTTCTTTAGATGACTACTGGCTGTACTAAACATATACACGGAAAGATCATATGCTTGTCTACATATCTGAATACTAGAATTCCTTTCCAGCTTATCACTAATACCGTGGACTAACATATCTGTGTCGTGTATGTTCCCTATGTGCCTTTGCTATTAGCGCCAGTTTTGTGTAGTGTCACGTTGTGTGGCACCACATTCTGCAGTTATCCTTGATTTATGAGCATGAGTGTAGAGTGGCGTCAACAAAATATTTTCGTAATCGGAGGAGAAAGTTGATGATAGAAATTTCGTTAGAAGATTCCATCGCAGCAAAAAACGCCTTTGTTTTAATTATATCCACCCCAAATCCTGTATCATGTCCGTGCAACTTTATCTCATATTTCGCGACAGTACAAAAGATGCTGGTCTTCTTTGACCTTTTTGTATGTACTCCGTTAATCCTATTTGGTAAAGATGGCAGACCGCGCAGCAGAACTCCAAAATAGGATGGACAAGCGTAGTTTAGGCAGTCTCTTTAGTAGATCAGTTCCTTTTTGAGTGTTCTGCTAATAAATTGAGTCTTTGGTTCGTCTTCCCCACAACATTTTCTACGTGTTCTTTCCAATTTAAGTTGTTCGTAATTGTAATTCCCACGTATTTAGTTGAATTCACGGCATTTAGATTTTGCTGACTTTCCTTTTAGCACTCATGTGGTGACCTCACACTTTTCATTATTTAGGGTCAATTGCACAACAGAGTTTAATTTTATCGATAAACTTTTCAAATAAATATTGAATATACATAGAAAATACATTACATATGTCGTCGTGCGCTAAGATCGTTGCAAAACAGGAGTGCCGCGTTGTCAGAAGACAGTACATGTTCTGGGTTTCATGCATGCATAGTTCTGCTGCTGTACGAATAACAGATTCATCACGGTGTGCCCCCGTGCCAGTGAAAAGGTGCGGTAACACAAAACGTACTACAAAGCCGACAGCTACTTATAAATATTTTCTAGGTCATCAACAGCCACACATGCAGCAACGACATTTACCCTGAAACTAAGGTAGCTCATGTTCTCCTATTCAATCTGCTGTTCAAGAGAATACTCTTCGTCACACTCTTATGGAGCTAGCCACACCTTGGAGAAAATATTAATTATTGCGAGACATTCGTCTTTAAATACGTGTACTATTACGTGAAATGGACTACATTCTCTCAACAGTTTCGTATAATCCACCTTATATGAACTTCGTATGAAACTTAAATAACTTTCAAACCAAATATTTAAGGAATAACAATAACCGTTCTCATTTTATATTTTTCATCAAGTTTAGGGAAATTAAAGGGCAACATTTTTCCCGTTTATTCATCGTATACATTTTTAATAAGTTAGGATTTATTACAACAGGGATATGCATAATGGATGTAGGAGTATAAGTTGTAGACACATGGTTGACGACATATGCAAGTTTGGGTCTGCACATCAGTCGTACTAGGATAACCTAATGGTAAGGCGACCGTTCGCGATAGGAGGGAAATCTGGATTCTAGCCCCGTCAAGGCACCAATTTTCATCATACAGCTGATGGTTGTCCATATTCGCAGTGATTTCCCTACATCGCTTCAGGGAAACGCCGGGATGGTTCCTTTGAAAGGGCATGGTCGATATCCTTTCCCATCCTTATCTAATGCGATGGGACCGATGACCTCACTGTTTCGTCCCCTGACCCAAATCAACCTATCACATTCGCAATTGGGAATACAGTTTATGTAATACAAGAGGAAGCTCTTTGAATCCCACTTAACATTTGCAGCGAAGCGCGTATGAAACGAATCCGTCTCGACAGCTGAGTGGAAAGCGGAGCTGACTGCCATGTGGATGATCCGGGTTCGATTCTCCGAACTGCCACGGGTTTTTCGTTGGTAGGAGGACCGGAACGGAGTGCAATCGGCCTCGTGATGCCTACTGAGCAGCTGCTTGACCGTTTAGTAGCGGCTCCAGGTCGCGAAAACGGGCAACGGCCGGGAGAGCGCTGTGCTAACCTCACGCTCCTCCATACCGCATCCAATGAAGCCACTGGAGGAGGACACGGCGGTCGAACGATGCCGATGTGACCGCCAGGATGTGTGGACCGAGGGCCACGAGAAAGACAGGCCGCGGCGCGTGCGTCACGAAGGTAGGCATGAGCCCGCTCGCTCGCATAACTCAGCAGACAAAATGCGTTTCTAAACCTGTCAAATCGCAACTGAGTGTGCACCTACTGACGAGTATTGGATCTTTTACTGGAATCTGGTACTACGAAGTCTTTGTGATTACTAGTCGTACAACAAAGTTTAAGACCAATTACCAACCTAAATGGCTTGTTTGTAGCATTAGTCTCTTCCGCGAAACAGTCCTCATTTCACACAAGATTTGGTGCCTTATGCAACTGATACTCATTTTGACATGATTTTGATTTTCTAGTACCCCCGTACAGCCGTAACACATTATTAATATGTCTATGCACCTTCTATCATTGTAGGACTAATAACAGTAAGATTCCATAATAGTGGATTTCAGTAGAAGATACAATTCTCGTTTGTACGTACATACCCAGTTACGAATAAAGAGTTGTAGAAACGTAGTTCCTCTGATGAGTTGAGCGAGCGAGCTAGGCCTACCTTCGTGACGGTACGCGCCGCGGCCTTACTCATAGGCTTCGGTGTGGACGGAGTTTACGTTTACGTACGTGATGAGTGCATTTCCAGTGTGTCGTGCGCCCAGGTGACTACATCAACAACCCCAATTACGTAAATTTTAAAATACACGCTGTATCAAAAAGGATCGTCCGATTTTAAAAATATCAAATTATTAAGTTATTTGAGATATGTGCGTGAACAACGAACTGTTCGAAAGAGCAAACTTTCGAGTATTACATGCTTCCCGCTAGGTGGCACACTGGCATCTGGAAGTGCGAGAATTTTTAAATCGAAGGATTACAGATCGACGGATCGGTCGCATGGACCAGATGATTCACCCTTACATTACTGGCCTCCAAGGTCACCGGACCTGACTGAATGTGATTATTTCTTGTGGGGGTTTATAAACGACTCTGTTTATGTGCCTCCGTTACCGACAACAATGGATGAACTCAGACACTGCGTAACAGCAGCTGTGGAAACAGTAACTCAAGACAGGCTCGCTGCAGTGTGGGAACAATTTGAATACCGCATTGACATGTGCCGTGCATCTCAAGGGGGCATGTTAAACAACTTTGAAAAGGTATGAAAAAAAAGTTTTTGAGTTTTTGGTTCATCAAAAAAAAATTGTATATGTTTATTAGCTTCAGAAATACAGTCGTGGCAAATCGGATTATTCTTTTTGATACACCCTATATTCTATTTAGTTCTGTTTCCCAGAAGATTATATTACGAAAATGTGTTGCCTGGCTGTTCCCTTTTTTGTGTGTTTTTCAATGTACCCTTACCGTCTCGTGTCGCCTTGTATCCAGCTTAAGCTCGGCCACGATGACACGAACGTGTGACAAAACGTCTTCGGTGGTAAATGCAGATTACCCGAAAGCTGGTAAGGCTACGAACGGAGCGCCGGCGACGGAAAGTCCTGCCGTGGCAACGGGTAACAGGCAGAGGGCAGCCGCGAGCTGCCAAACCTGATCCACTGTGCCGTTATATACCTGCCTACCTGCCGCTCACTGTTGGCAACCAACTGCTCTCCACCCGCGGCACGTAGCGACTCCGACATGTCGACGGCACGGAATATGCCGAGCGAAAAAATAGTCCTCGAAAGGCGTGAGCAGTTACCAGACAAAAAGCATCCTTCCACGGAAGGAAAACATATCGTACTAGACAACACAGAGCCCTAATAGCTACCAGTATAACAAAAAGGTTCCACGGAAGTATGTGGGCGACAGCGTCTGTGAAGTTGAGATAAACGCCTATTTTAGATAACTTCGGTACATTTCAGTGATGAGATCCGCCGTTCACATTCAAGAGGCGCCGAACACAAAAGCAAAGCTGTCAACAACTCGAAAACTGATATGGTCCTATTAGAGGTGGTACCAGTAAATAGCTTGAAGGTGGTTCGATGAACCCTCTGCCAGGCACTTAATTCTAAATGCAGAGTAGTCATGTAGATGTAGAACACAGCATAGGAAACCTTTTAGTTGATGTTCGATGGAGCGACACGTGTTGGAAATCGTATTTTCCACATTATTTTCCGCATTTTTTCTGAGACAGCGCCGGCAGATAGCTCCCAAACTATGTGAGATAAGAGGTGACACCAAACGCCGCCACACGATATCAGCAAATTGAAGACTTGTATCTAGAATTAGGTAAATTAAAAACTTTAATTTCAGTTTCAAGGGCATGATCTTTATTAAAATACACCCACATTAGCGGTAGGAAAAACTCTTCCTTCAAAATGACGTTCTGTCCAAAGATCCATCTCTATGTTATCAAGGATAAATAAATTTCTTTCGAAAGAAAATTTGTTTATAAATACTCTATGCTTACGTTTGTAGCCTCAGTTCCTGAATAACAGCCGATGTCGGGAGCGGCTTTACGATTCTTGATCCTTTTCTTACCTGCAACAAAGACACAATTTTTAAGTCTTTATGGACTATAAACTTCCTGACAATGAAGCAAAGTAATAATTTTATTATATGTTTATTAGCGTTTGGATAACATCCCAGGAATCTAGCGCCATTTTATGTACGCTGTATAACTGAAACTTGAAAATAAAGTATGGAAGAGCATATGTAACATAAACATAGTAGTGCAATTAAATGCAGCTAAACTCAAGAGAATGCAGTATGGTGTAAGGCAGATGGTAAATTTACATCTTCATATACATCTACATCAATATTCCGCAAGACACCTTACGGTGTGTGGCAGAGGTTACTTTACGTAGAGTCTGCGCAAAGTATCGTAGCCGGTAGATGCGCAAAAGACATGGCACGCTTGGGGAGAGCGGTATTGGCGGGGGCTGCGTCCTGGCGCGGTAGGGGAAATGCTGAGCACTGGAGGGGAAGTGCTGTTCTAAACTGAAGCTCACATTGTAAATGTTAAGTGGAACGCCTTCATGCCCACACCTGCATGGTGACCATTTGACCATTTAAAAAGATCTATCATCTCTGCTTTAGTTAGTATATAAAAGGAATTTCGCCGAAAACACAGCGATTTATTTCCGCCTGGCTTGTTACCATTTGTAACTTTCAGAGAAATGTCACAAGTGACGAATTTTGAGAAAAACCTACACATTTCTCTTGCTGCCACGTTAAAATTTGCTTCTTTTGTCAAAGCACAGCGGAATTTAAACAGTTTTATACCTCATTGACATGCTGTGCAGGTGCCATTACAAGAGAATTCTGAAAGAGTAGTTTATTAAGCTTAAGTGAGGAACTGAGGATAACTAAGAACAGTAAGGAAAAAGCAGCCCGCCCAGTTAGCCGTGCGGTCTAACGCATCGCTTTCCGTAGTGGGAAGGAGCGCCTGGTCTCTGGCACGAATCCTCCTGGCAGACTTGTGTCAAGGTCCGGTGATCCGGCCAGTCTGCGGATGGTTTTTAGGCGGTTTTCCATCAGCCTCGGTGAATACGGGCTAGTTCCCCTTCTTCCGCATCAGCTACACTATGTCGGCGATTGCTGTGCAAACAAGTTCTCCACTTAGGCGTACACCACCATTACTCTACCACGCAAACATAGGGTTTACACTCGTCTGGTGTGAGACGTTCCCTGGGGGGGGGGGGGTCCACCGGGGGCCGAACCGCGCAATAACCCTGAAAGAGTGGTCCAGTGTGGGTTCAAAAAATGGTTCAAATGGCTCTGAGCACTATGGGACTTAACATCTATGGTCATCAGTCCCCTAGAACTTAGAACTACTTAAACCTAACTAACCTAAGGACATCACACAACACCCAGCCATCACGAGGCAGAGAAAATCCCTGACCCCGCCGGGAATCGAACCCGGGAACCCGGGCGTGGGAAGCGAGAACGCTACCGCACGACCACGAGATGCGGGCAGGTCCGGTGTGGGGCGGCGGAGGGGTGAAGTGGACTGCGGTAGTCATCGTGGGGTTATGGACCACTGCGGCTGCGGCAGGGACGGAACCTCTCCGTGGTTTCTAGGCCCCCGGTTAACATACAATACAATAAAATGAAAATCATATACTCTGTACAAAAAAAAATTGTAATGTCTTCACTTATGTTGCTCCAAAACCCATAGCATTCTTCGTTTCATCAGCCATCGATTGGCCCTAAAAATTACATTGTTTCATCGAAAGGATCTGTAGTTAGTGGAATAACACTGTAGATATTGAAATTTCGCGTAATAACCATACAGCGGAATTCTCTCCTTTTTATGCTGTCGTTTGACACAATCTCATTTCGATATCTGAAACTGTTTATGAAATATGAGGAATTTGTGGACATTTCACTCTTGGTTTTATCGCTGGCGCGGGGCGATCGCAAATGAGTGCGCTAAGTCAGAACAATTTTCTCGATATTGGTGACAGATTGAGACCTCCACCCAATTCTAAAGAAAAATATGTTAAATAAATTTCATACACAGCAACATGTTATGTAACATGCACCAAATGCAATATCAAAATGGCCCCTATTTTCACTGGAATGTTTTTCGAATTTCGCGCAGTGTCTTACTTTCAAGAAAATATCACAATAGGTATGACCATTAACGAAATTGTAGGCGCATCATAATGAACTGACATACAAAGCTGCAAGTAAAGCAAAAACGAATTTTTTCCCCGAATAATTTCTATGATATGGTCTGAGATAGATTTGCAGGGCGTGCGCCTCGGTTCTGTCATCGCCGACCGGCCGAAAGGTGGCAGACACTTGTCGGCCTCCCCTTCCAAACAAACGAATGAATTCGCAAAGTGGTCTGGACGAAAATTGGTCACTGAGCCTCGGCCACGGTATCCTCACCGCACTGACCAGCGTTACTTCCCTTTTCCTTGTTCAGTCGCGAATGTCGCTGGGAGATTCAGTGCTGGTAAGGCGCCGTCTGAGTTCGAATCTTTCTAGTTTTCCCTTAACGGTCTTCTCGCGAGATATCAGTAGAAAGAAGTAACATATTGGTTGGGTCTTCTAGGAGTACACTCTTGGAATTTTAACAGTAAACCACACCGCGGTTCAGAAGGCCTCTCTTGCAGTGTGTGGCACTGGAGTTGGCTGGGCAACTATGTAACGAAACGTGCTGCTCTTCTTTGGATCTTCTTATTTCTCCATCAATCGTATCTGGTACGGTTCCTATACATGCGAGCAATACTGAAGTACCGTCTGAACGAGGTTTTAGCCAGTTACTTCATTTGTTGTTGTGCTACACTTCCTGTGGATTCTTCAAATGATCTCAGTCTGGCATCTGCCTTACCTGCGATTCGTTTTATGTCGTCGTTGTACGTTAAACCGCTTCGTAAGCGTAGTCCTATGCATTTTATGGGTGCGACTGCTTCCAATGATTGTTCTTCAACTGTGTAAGCATACAATAAAGGACCTTTCTGCCTATCTGTGCGCAATAAGCTAGATTTGTTTATGACATCTTGGATATTCGGGAATCCAGCCGCAAGTTCGCGTCGATCTCGCACGATATTTCAAAAGCGTTCAAAATGGCTCTGAGCACTATGGGACTCAACTGCTGAGGTCGTTAGTCCCCTAGAACTTAGAACTAGTTAAACCTAACTAACCTAAGGACATCACAAACATCCATGCCCGAGGCAGGATTCGAACCTGCGACCGTAGCGGTCTGGCGGTTCCAGACAGCAGCGCCTTTAACCGCACGGCCACTTCGGCCGGCTTCAAAAGCGTGCCTCGCTGTCTTCTTCAGGTGCTACCTGAGACTGGTTAAATTAGCCATAGCAGAGCATTGTCTGGAACTTGGTCATTGAATGGATTACAATGAAGCCAAGATTGTGACACAGACCTCAAGATTTTGGGACTGTGTCATTAAAGAAGCCATTGAGATTAAGGTCACAGATAATCTAATCAACCGTGACTCGGGATACCAAATAAACACTGCCTGGAATCCAGTCCTTGAGCTTGTGAAAACTCAACGCAGAACACTCCGAGATTCTACAAGAAATACAAGTGGAGACCGAGAGAACAGCCGTGAGACAAGGTGTCGGACATCAGAGACCAGATTTGACACACCCCAGATCATGAACTCGGCTTCAGAAAACGTTCAGGCCGGGCGCGGACGGCGTTCGGAACAACGACGAGCAGAGACGGCCAATGTAGCCGCCCAAATTACCCATACCGTAATAAAGATGACATAAACACCCCCAGAGGCTCCAAATACAGTCCTCTACACGCACAATGGTAGTAAATGCTCTCGAGTAAATACTACACGAACACAGACACATAGTCTCAGAAGATTGACGGAACGGCGTCTGGCGGTCGCGGATCGCAGACGAAACACACGACACGGCGCGGACCGGTTACGGAGCGCCCAACACGAAACAGACGTGGAAATCATAGTAACAGTCATGAGACAGAGTAGCCAACTTCTCAGATCGGGTCTGACACACCTCAGATGACGTCCACAACCGTTGTGGACGGCCAAAATGGGCGCGGACGGCAGTCGGAACATCCGCGACTGGAGGGGTCTATTGAAGCCGAGTTTGGCGGGCGCGGACCACAGAGGGAACACTCGGCGCGGACCGAAGACGGTACGCCCAGCTCCTTCCAGGCATAAATACTGGACTCGATCGACACAAGGACCAGTCTCAGGTAGCACCTGAAGAAGATAGCGAGGCACGCTGTTGAAATATCGTGCGAGATCGACGCGAACATCCGGCTGGATTCCCGAATATCCAAGATGTCAACAGATCGCCGGGAAAGCATGAAGAATTACATCCAAAGACTCTACGGGGTGAAGAATTACATTTGTTTATGTTTTAGCGTCAGCTGTCAATCCATGCACCAAACGTCAATCAACAGGTCTTTTGCATATCCCTACCATTTTCTAGCGTTGCGGCCTCTGTGTATACAACAGCACCATACTGTTAAATTTAATGCTCCAATAACCCTCCCTTGAGGCACGGTAAAAGTTAATTGTACATTTCTCTCCGTTGAGAACGACTTGCTATGTTCTGATGCTACAAACTCTTCAATCCCCGCAGTCGGTCTAATATTCCATAGTCTCGTATTTTGTCCAGTAGCCTGCAGTACGGAACTTTATCGATTATTTTCCGGAAGTCATGAAAACGGCACCAACCAGCTTGCCTGTATCTGCTGCTTTCTGGGTCTCGTACACAAACAGAGCGAGCTGGTTTGACACGATCGTTGTTTACGGAACCTGTTGATTCCTACACAGAAGATTTTCGGTCTCCAGAAGTATCACAATACGAAAGTATAAAATATGTTCCACAAGTCTATAACAGGATATCGGAGATACAGGCCTATAGTTAACCACACACTGACGGTGAGTAACCATCCTATAACGTCCTTTGAGATGATGAAAGGACACAATGAAACAAGACAGGCTTCACGGAATTTCTATTCAATAAATCTAAATGGTGAATGATTAGACAGAAGTTACAACTCCGGTACCGTGCAGAGATCCTGTTTCCCAGAGAAAAAAGTCGAAGAACATTCTGTAATTGTCATGCTTATTTATGAGTAGCATTTCGCCTGTTCCTGACGATATCTAACAATGATGTATAGCCACTACGCTGGTTCGCTACAGCCTAGAAATCTCGTTCACTGTCCGAGCCTGAAGAACGTTTACAGCGCGAGCATGCAGTCCTTGGGCGTAGTCTGTTTCGTTACGTTCCATCGCACGTAAGGGGCGATCAAATACCTTCTAGGTGAATCTCCGCACGCAAGACTGCCTCTGCGACAGAACTCGCTACGACTGAAATGTCACCCACTGGAATTTCCTTACGACATCTTTAAAAAATTTCTTTAATTCCCACATTTTCTACGGTGAATACATAAACAGATACTTCAGATTTCGCTAAAGGATTTCCGCTCTACCAAATGTGACGTAAACTTGCTTATCCACAATTCTTTTGCTTCTTTACGCAAATATGATGTAATGTCTTCAGAAATAAGCAGTATTAAAAATTGTCTCTTTTCTTTGTTGGTTTAGGCTACTAAAGACAACACGAAATAATTTGTGTCTTCTTTCTTTCTTTCCAGCAATTTCTCATTCTCTCTCTGTGTTTTACTCTTTCTTCTTCTGCCCACATTACGCCTATCTTTTTCTTCGTTTCCTCCTGGAAGCCCTTGAAACTTTTTACTTTTTCTCTGAAATTTTCTCTTTCTCCTATTTCTTCCTCGGTTATTTCCATTTCTCTCAAGTCTGCTTTAACTTCTTTGATCCATGTGATTTATGATGTTAAAAAAATCTTTTCTGTTACCCTCTTTTCATCGAGCCGTTTTAGGTGTCCATACAGTACACCTCTCCCGTGTCTGACACTGGTTCTATTTTTTTTACAAATTTCTTTGTTACTCCTTAGTTTCCATTTTCCATTCTTATATTTTGGTCCCAAAACTTTCCTGATTATTTTTCTTTTCTTCTTCGCTATTTCATCTAATTGTTTACCTGTATTTAACGAAATGCATTCTGAAGCACAGGAAGTATACTTCTTGTAATACATTTCTTTTGTTAACTGAAAAGCCACCCCCGTTTTCCTTTTCCTTGCTAAGTTAGTTTCTTTGTCCAAAGTACTTGGTTGTTTTATTTCACCTAGATATTTAAATTCTGTAGGCTTTTTTATTCTTCCATAATCAGTTTCCATGTATTTCGGTGCCTCCATCGCATATTTTACATACTCTCTTTTTCCAAAAGATATACATTATATAGGTATGCTTTTGGAGCTGTCTTTTGTAGGAGATTTACCTGCATTCTTGCACCTTCTGTAGATTCAGCTACGATGGCAAGATCATCCGCAAAAGCCAAACAGTCGAAACTCAGATTATTCCGCTTTTTTCCCAAATTGTGACACTTTAAATTCATCCTTCTTCTTATTCTCTTCCTCCATTCCATGATTATCTTTTCTAGTGCACATTTGAATAGCAATGGGGGCAATCCATCTCCCTGCCTTACCTTATATTTTACCTCACATAAAATGTTTATTGTAATTTATGTAACATATAATGTTACCTATTTTGGTAGTTAAGTTCGAAAAATTCGTCCCTATGTCTCGGCGTTATCTGGTCAAGTGGTCTTTACCTAAGACCAATAAAGTAAATTAAACGAAAAAAGTATGTAATGTGACAACCACCAATCTGCACCTACATGATAACTCCGTAACTCAAACTTGCGTCGTTGGCGGTGTGTTGGTAGAACCACTTCTTCCATTCTATTTCTTTAGCGTTTCATTATCAGTAAACACGTGGGGAAAATAAACACCTCCATACGAGCACTGATTTCTCTTATTTTATCACGATGGTCCATGCTCCCCGTGTAAGGCGGTAGTCATCAAAATATTTTGGCATTCGGAGAAGAAATTTCGGCATGATAACTTCGGGCAAATATTTCGCAGCAACGAAAAGTGCCTTTTTTAATGATGGCCATCCCCACTTGCTTATCATATCCGTGACACTCTACCCAATTTCGTTATACTATAAGTAGAGGGGAGTGTCGAATATTATTACAAATGGTTCAAATAGCTCTGAGCACTATGGGACTCAACTGCTGAGGTCATTAGTCCCCTAGAACTTAGAACTAGTTAAACCTAACTAACCTAAGGACATCACAAACATCCATGCCCGAGGCAGGATTCGAACCTGCGACCGTAGCGGTCTGGCGGTTCCAGACTGCAGCGCCTTTAACCGCACGGCCACTTCGGCCGGCAATATTATTACAGATCTAAACTGCGCTGACAACAAATTTTCATCAACTCTCTGTGTGGGATGCATCATTTGATACCAGGTACATTTTTGAGTTCCCCATAACATAATTTTTCATTCCAGATTCATAATTTTGTTGAAGAAAAGAGGCAGTCCAGTCACGAGCGAATACCGCATAGGTCCTAACTGTAGATCTTCGGGATGCGTCCCCAGAGAAGCGCCGTTCGTTCAATAAAAAATTGAGAGAGCAACGCACATGTAACAGATGTCATGTGAATAATGTGGGAGCTCAGTAGTAATGGTTGTTTCCTGCTTCACATCACTGAACTGAAGAGGAGGAAGATATAAATTGATGACAGAATTTTTCTAACAAAAAATATGTCACGGTTTCATTATTTTTTTTAAATTTTGGCCATAAAAGACTTGCACCGACAAGGCCAGAGACAAAACCACAACAGAACTTCTAATTTGACTCTAAGTTCATCTACTAATGTTTTAAAATAGAATCCAAAGCCAACTTTCGATATTTCAGTTCTAGAGTATGTAATCCTTAACACATCATGTCAAAGTCGTCAACGTTGTTTCCCAAGCGGGGGTTTCTGGGGAACCCGCTTTTTTTCTTATTTTCTCAACATAATATCATAGATTAGGTTCTTTGGATTATAACAGTATATTTAAATAACTGTTGTATACCTGTTGTTTTATCGTCAGATCTGATAAACTGAAAAATACGCGCAAATCAGTTCCCTTCCATGACAGCAATAAAAACTGCACAACGAATATATTCGTCTGCTGTGCACATTTAAAAAATCGATTCCTTTCGGCAGCGAAGAGCTCCAGCAATCGGTAGGACACGACACACACACACACACACACACACACACACACACACACACACAACCTCAGTTTGTCAGAATCTACAATTGACCTTTTTCTCATTCTGCTCAGAGCAGCATTTGCATTGTAGTGCTGAACAACACATGATGCTTCAGCACACGTGATGGTGTATATGGTATCTACAATTTGGTCACCAAGGAACATGAAGACTTCGGACACTGTGAGTGCTAGCCCACTTTCATTCGTTGGCCTCGGGGATCCTCCGACAAATGTTGCTCTGACGACAGTACGTCACGGAGACACTGAACTTGTCCGTTTTCGTCCTGACTTTGCAGTAAACTCATCTGCTTCATCCGAATCTCTATCAGAATTTACACTGGCAATGTCACTTTCTTCTGTTATCTTCCCTGTCTGAGGCATCTTGTTCCGGAATAATGTCATCAGTCTCGTTCTTGACATCTTCTGGTTCACTGCGGTCGCATTCATCCAGCACCTGAAGAATGTCTTCGTCTGAGATTTACTTGCAGGCTATTTTTTGAAAATTTGTAGCGTTCACATTATGAGAAATAAAATAAATAAATAAATAAAACCGTCAAAATATGTAACGTAATATACAAGCTGAGGGTCCCGCCAGGATCCCAAGAATGTTTTTATATGTTTTTAGTACACGCATCAGAAATCTAATTATGTAATATATATCTTAAACAGATGCAGGACATACATAAAAATCAAGTATGAATTGATTCTTACAGCTGCTGCAGTATCAGGAAAAATCGTTCTCTGGGGCTCCTAGAGGACTCCACTTGGCACGCTGAAGTTTAATACGTTTCTTCAGTTTCAACTGAGCAAGATCGTGTTTTACTTTTACCTTAGCACGAATATCTTCCAAACCAATACTTACACATATTTGTATTACTGGTTTACACCGTTCAAAATTATAGTTAATGCTCAATTTCATCATTAAATTTCTTCCATGAGCAGATTTCTTTATCATAATTCCATGACACTTACGTCTGCCTCCTTAGCTTGATTTTCTTCTTTTTCTCGTGGCTTTGTCCCGCATCGGCGCAGGGTCGCCATGTTTTTTAACGGATTTGGCATGCTTAGTACAAGGGGTGGCCGCACGCCCCTCCTGTCGCCACCCAGTTACTCCCCGGACGGAATATGTCTGAGTGTAATGTTATTCATGTGAAAGTGAGCGAAGTTTCTCAAATGTTTGAGAATCGTATAACTAAGGCGGGATTTGGGAACCAGCCCGTTATTCGCTAGGACACAAGGTCCTAGTGGGACGTCGTAGACCGCCTAAAAATCACATCCAGGCTGGACGGCACACGGAAATTCGTCTACTTATTGCTCTGAAATGGCCACATAATATACGTTATTGACAAGTCAGTGGTGTAATGAAACTGTGTACAGAATATTGTCTAATAATGTGTTTTTATAAGAATGATTCATCGTAATGACAAATGCCATTATTTCATTGTGGTCAGTTATATGTATGAGCTACTGCCTTTATCTGATGTAGGTCAGCCACTGTACTCGAACTGATAATTGATCCGAAGATGGCTCAATGTTCAGCCGAAACAAGCAATCATCGAATGTTACACAACTACGATATGGTTTTTTTACAAGATTCTGTCCATACAATTTTTTAGCCTCTTCACACTCGTAAGTTATTTAATGTGATTTACGGTTTGGTCTGTGCAGAGCTGTGACGATGGCAACACAAAGACAAAGAATTGTTGACGGAAAACTTTTGTTTGCAATGAAAAGTAGCACGTCTGCCGACAGTCAACTTCGGATATAATACCTAGTGTCTTTCATCGCATGCAGTATGTACACAGGTGCCATTTGTGAACAGAATGAAGTCACGCCATGGCGGCGTTCGCAAATAACACCTTCAAGGGACGTATATTACGTGCCGCACCACGCGAACGCCATGCATCTCTCTTCCTTTATTAATCCCAGGTGCGTTTAATTACTTATTATACATGTATCAATGTTACGTTAGTGCCCGCTTTAATATAGGGAGGGTAATTTTATGGAGGGAATTTAATGAGGGAGCAGTTTAATGAATGGAGTAAGAAGCGGAAGGAGGAGGAGGAGGAGGAGTGAAAACAACAACAACAAATGGGAAACAAGATGAATGAGGAAGAAAAACGGTGTTGGTTTGGGAAGAGAGGAGCCGTAAAAAAATATAATGTAATCAACTGAAACGCACTCTGCACACACATAAAACATAGTCGGTTTTCAATGTTAATGTAATCGAGGTTTTCGTGGTCTCTTCTCATTTGGTTTTTCTCTCTCTTGCCCTGTTTTATAGGTGTTGTTTTCCTTTTAACGCTTCACCGTTCCTTCGACCGAGGGCTCACCAGAATGTCAAGAGCATCTCACATTTCAGTGAAATGATGATGTAAACATACGTGCTCACTGGTCCACAACCGAGCGAAGTGACTAATGTATAAGGCTATGTTCGACGTCCACTGTCCACAACATCGTACAGTGCGCCATCAGTAAAACAGTGTTAGAAGATGTCACATATCTGAGCACGTACTTCGACACTGTACAGTTTCGAACGCCTTTCAAAAGTACATGTCGAACACCATTCTTTTGAGGTAGTAAACTTAACGTCAAAATTGGGGAGCTTGAAGTAAATCAAATGAAGGAATTCTGCTACCTTGGAAGCAAAATAACAGATGACGGACGAAGCAAGGACAGAGAAAGCAGACTAGGACCGGCAAAGAGGGCATTCCTGGCCAAGACAAGTCCACTAGCATCCATCTGGCGTTAATTTGAGGAACAGATTGTGAGAATGTACGTTTGAAGCACAGCATAGTATCAAAGTGAATCACGGACTGTGGGAAAAACCTAAGAGATGAGAATAGAAACATTTCAGATGTGATTCTACACAAGAATGAAAATGAGGTGGACTGGTAAGGTAAGGATGTTAAGGTTCTCCGTAGAATCGGCAAGGAGAGGAACATGCGGAAAATATTGACAAGAAGAGGATACAGGTTGACAGAAAATGTGTTAAGACGTCAGTGAGTAACTTTCATCGCAGCCGAGGAAGCGGTATAGGATAAAAAATGAAACGGGAAATAGAGATGGGAATATATCTAAAAAATAATTGAGTACGAGAGAGAGGGGGAAAAACAAGAATCCACAGTGTGTATCGTAAAAATTACGACGCTACAAGCATGGGACTCTTATCGCTTCTCTACTGTTTTAGTACTGTTGCGTTTTCATATTTGCACGGGTATTAAATAAGTCAACCAAATATCACCTAACATACACTCTCAGAAAAAATAGAACTATGCACCAAGAAGGATTTTTGCGTCACAAATCAACAATTTTCGAATAAAATCTAAATTAAACATTGACAGTTTCATTTTTTCTACAAATACTGTTTTTTTTTTTAATAACTGGCAGGAGGATAACTATGTACAACAAAGGTGTTCCACAGACTATGTGGCGCTTTATATATATCATCACTCAGTTTCTAGATGGTTCAAAGCTTTCAGTTTTTAGGGGACTCGAGAGAGACACTGATCGCATGCGCAGACAAAGCGATGGAAATGATGTGACGCCCGACAGTTATGCAACACACCTAACGTATAGGTAACGCGGTTATTAGCTTAACTGACCAAGACTACCAGGAAAACTACCGCAGTCTTCAGTTATTTATGACAGCCTACGGTAGTTCTACGAATCTATACAGGACACTCCACACAGCAGCGGAGTAGATATAGATGCACGGTGGCTCCATCTCTTCTCTCCGCAAGGAAGTACTCGCTCTCCAGTCTCGCTTTCTTCACAGCCGCACAGTGCTCGGCCTTTTAAAACTAGTCGCGCCAGAGTTCCTCTAGCAATCAGAGGTTTTAATTTGGCGCGAGGTATCGAACCAAGACAACCACTGAAGCAAGGTCAACCCCCCACAGCTCATTTCTGTTACATGAGAGAGTGTATTGTGCAGCGTTTGTAAATATCACGAGTGCTGTATAACAAATGGCTCAAATGGCTCTAAGCACTATGGGACTTACCGTCTGAGGTCATCAGTCCCCTAGACTTAAAACTACTTAAACCTAACTAACCTAAGGACGTCATACACATCCATGCCCGAGGCAGGAGTCGAACCTGCGACCGTAGCAGCAGCGTGGTTCCGGACTGAAGCGCCTAGAACCGCTCTGCCTCAGCGGCCGGCGCTGTTTAACACATTAAAGCTATTTTGAAGATATTGTCAGTTCTCCGTTTACAGAGTTTTGTGATGAGTAAAATTCTGTGTGATTTTAAAACGAGTTCCATAAAGTGTGGGCGGCTAAGCCATCCTCGTCAGTCGTGCGCCATCGTGTAACGGAAGGTCTTTTACCATGGAACATGCGATATTTGCAAATGAACCGAGTTTATTTAATGTCTCAACAATTTCCCCATCTCGAAAATGGAAAATTGTGTTGGTTTCCAATAGCTTCTCGATCAAAACTTTTTTAACTTCTAATTGGTTTTTGATAGTACTGCTTCTTCGTTTGATTTCATACACTGATTTTTGGTGTGTCACAGAGTAATAATGAGGCCGACTATTAAATAGGGCACTGACAAAATTTTCTCGCTTGCAACGCTTGTACATCTGAACAGAATGTGTGTTCCTAGAGACAGGACCATGTCGTACCTTGGAACAGTTTTTCACATGTGTAATACCTTACTTTTTTTCCTTTTTAATTGGCATTTGTTCACCATAGAATCTTACTTCTTCGAAGCAATTTTTTGTAACTTCAGAAAAAAAAACTGCAGCACACGTAAAATGCTATTCCCTCAAAATGTAATTCTTACCTATTTATTACTATTATGTACACATGTTACGATTCTATTACAGGGTTGGCTAGAGCCGAAACTCTGAAAAGTGTTGAAAGGTACAGCACTCCCCATTATTAAATGACTAGAATCGGAAAGTTCTAATTGTTGGTTATCTCTCTAACGGCTTCCAGTGGTAAACAAAAATTTGGTTTTCATCATTTTTTACAAACGGAATTTAAAAATTTAAAACGTTACAATAATCTCCTCATTCAGATGTAACGCAATAACTCGAGTAGTACAATCAGACACAGCTAACTGAAAGTGCGCAAATTACCCAGACTATATTCATCGCGTATATCAGAATGAGAGCACTTGGCGACTTTCAACAATCTTTACGCACAATTTCAAAATTATTGACACTGTTTCTCGTTGACAACCTCCAAAACTAATAAAAATAATAAAAAGAAAGAAGCTTATCGCTTGCTACATTTTCGCTGTTTGTGCAATAAAACTACAGCAACAGGTATGACGTTTTAATGTAATTCTGCTTTAGTACTGACTGTATTTATAACAGTTTGCAGGCAGTATGCACATATACTATTGACTGCACCTGCAAAATTATATAATAATATATTTCAGGAGATATGATGTCATAAACATTGAGATGTGTGAAAAGCTACCTTTTATTAAAACGGAACGGAAATTATCCAACACTCATCCGGTGTTTTATAATCAGAGCCACTTCACGACTTCCTATAAACTCTAAACATACTCGTAATTTGAAAACTTTTCTAAACTTTTTCTCTCTTGCAACTCCACGTATTACACGCTTCATGCGGTAAAACTGCGGCATCGGATTTCTTTACTAATAACTCTATGCGCTACCCATTTTGCACACAGTATTCACTTACATCAATGAGGATACCAATAAAATTATATCATTGTAGCACTCGTACTGTAGGGGAAAATCTAGCTTTTCGGAAAAACGTAAATAGTTCTCAATGCTGATTTTGGCTATTGACTATTACATTAGCATGTGGGTAAATAATCCGTAAGTAATAAAACCTCAACATTATTTTGTCTTTTGCACCTTCAATTATAAAGGTTTTAGATGTTTAACAACTAACACATTCACTCATTTGTAATCAGATGTCTGTACCTGTTTTACGTATGAGTGTTTGATTCTTTAAAGAATCGGGGGTAGGTGGGGTAGTAGTCACTTACAAAATGACTCGAAGTAGTGAACTGCAGGCGTATCTGCTCTGCCATGATAACAGGGTGCAAAGAATTCCAAGGTTCGTCTCTGACGCAACAGTGACGAAAAGCTATTATCTACTCTTTTTTCCGAATGACGCGGATATAAAGCGGACGCGGCCGCACTCACAGTCTCTAGCGCAGGGCATAAATACGGTAGGTGCTTCTGGTCCTTAGTGGCATCTGACGTAAGTCAGACCGGTTCTGCTCGACTGCTGTGAAGAAATTTCAGGAAAATTGCCCGATGGGCTGACGGTTGTACCCGACGTTCAGTGCACTCGGTTGCCGATAGCAGCTGACATTTCCCGAGGAGGTCCACGCAAGGTGTTTCAGAAGAACACCTGTGATACAATTCTCATGAATACTTTGCTGTAGACTTTCAAATACTGACTACAAGCACTCAATACATATTTCACTGACTGCTTGCATTGACTCTGATGTTTCGTAACATAATAATTCGTCTAAAACTAAGACTACTTGAAATTTCCTGTTTCTTTTCATAGCAATCAGTTTACAAATACTTACCTGATCAGTTCATATATTACTCAAGTTTTTGCTTTTCTTTTCTTTTATAGAAATTGTGTTATCATTTACTGACTGCCATAGCAATCTTTTATTTGTACTGAGACAACAGGCAGGTTTCGTTTGCGTACACCCAGCTTCAAATTGATATATGGGCAGCAACTGACAAATATATGTGAAGCAATGAATAACATCGGCACCTGTGTACTTGTATTTATCATTTATTTAAGTGCGAGCGGTTTCGATGGTCCGCATCACCGTCATCATGTATATACAGGGTGTTTCAAAAATGACCGGTATATTTGAAACGGCAATAAAAACTAAACGAGCAGCGATAGAAATACACCGTTTGTTGCAATATGCTTGGGACAACAGTACATTTTCAGGCAGACAAACTTTCGAAATTACAGAAGTTACAATTTTCAACAACAGATGGCGCTGCGGTCTGGGAAACTCTATAGTACGATATTTTCCACATATCCACCATGCGTAGCAATAATATGGCGTAGTCTCTGAATGAAATTACCCGAAACCTTTGACAACGTGTCTGGCGGAATGGCTTCACATGCAGATGAGATGTACTGCTTCAGCTGTTCAATTGTTTCTGGATTCTGGCGGTACACCTGGTCTTTCAAGTGTCCCCACAGAAGGAAGTCACAGGGGTTCATGTCTGGCGAATAGGGAGGCCAATCCACGCCGCCTCCTGTATGTTTCGGATAGCCCAAAGCAATCACACGATCATCGAAATATTCATTCAGGAAATTAAAGACGTCGGCCGTGCGATGTGGCCGGGCACCATCTTGCATATTCCACGAGGTGTTCGCAGTGTCGTCTAAGGCAGTTTGAACCGCCACAAATTCACGAAGAATGTCCAGATAGCGTGATGCAGTAATCGTTTCGGATCTTAAAAATGGGCCAATGATTCCTTTGGAAGAAATGGCGGCCCAGACCAGTACTTTTTGAGGATGCAGGGACGATGGGACTGCAACATGGGGCTTTTCGGTTCCCCATATGCGCCAGTTCTGTTTATTGACGAAGCCGTCCAGGTAAAAATAAGCTTCGTCAGTAAACCAAATGCTGCCCACATGCATATCGCCGTCATCAATCCTGTGCACTATATCGTTAGCGAATGTCTCTCGTGCAGCAATGGTAGCGGCGTTTGAATTTTGTATGGATAGAAGTGTAAACTCTGGCGCATGAGATGATACGTGGACGTTGGCGTCATTTGGACCGCAGCTGCAACACGGCGAACGGAAACCCGAGGCCGCTGTTGGATCACCTGCTGCACTAGCTGCGCGTTGCCCTCTGTGGTTGCCGTACGCGGTCGCCCTACCTTTCCAGCACGTTCATCCGTCACGTTCCCAGTCCATTGAAATTTTTCAAACAGATCCTTTATTGTATCGCTTTTCGGTCCTTTGGTTACATTAAACCTCCGTTGAAAACTTCGTCTTGTTGCAACAACACTGTGTTCTAGGCGGTGGAATTACAACACCAGAAAATCCTCTGTTCTAAGGAATAAACCATGTTATCTACAGCACACTTGCACGTTGTGAACAGCACACGCTTACAGCAGAAAGACGACGTACAGAATGGCGCACCCACAGACTGCGTCGTTTTCTATATCATTCACATCACTTGCAGCGCCATCTGTTGTTGAAAATTGTAACTACTGTAATTTCGAAAGTTTGTCCGCCTGAAAATGTACTGTTGTCCCAAGCATATTGCAACAAACGGTGTATTTCTATCGCTGCTCGTTTAGTTTTTATTGCCGTTTCAAATATAGCGGTCATTTTTGAAACACCCTGTAGATACAGCAAATATGTCGTTAACATGACGTAGCGAAAAAAATGCAACATCATGACGTAAGTAATACCTATTATATTAGCTAATATTATTATTTTTTATTTATTACTCGTTTAGCTACTGTAATTGACTGTTGGTGTCTGCCGTTACGAGAATGTACGTTCTCAAGAAGACCGGGCACCTGACGGCCACGTAGCGCTACTGAAACGGAAGACCATCGTGTTCGGCTACATCTGACCAGGAACAACACATACCAAAATCATTCACAGGACTAATAATAATAATAATAACTGGCACTAATAATCTGCATCCACATAGATACACCGCAAGTCACCGTGAGGCGCTTGGTGGAAGGTACCGTGTACCACTCCTTGTCATTTCCCCTCCTGTTCTACTCGCAAATAGAGCGAGGGTAAAACGACTGTCTGTACGCCTTCGTATGAGCCCTAATTTCTCGTATCTCATCTTCGTGGTCCTTACGTGCGATGTATGTTGGCGGCAGCAGGATCGTTCGGCACTCAACTTAATAACAATGATAATAATAATAATAAACGGCATTAATAATAATATGGATTAATTTAGCACATTTGGATACATGTTTGGCATTACAGAAGCGGAATGGGTAAATAAAGAGGAGAAGAACGAAATGACTGTGACATTGGCTGATACGGAAGAACAGAATTTAAATAAGGTACTCTCCCAAAATGCGGGAGGGAAAACTTGGGGGGGAGGGGGAGGAGGGGGGGGACATTGACGAGAGTGACCTGCAGAATTTTATATGGGAGAGATGGCTACTGTGATAGAACGTGGGCTATCAATCATCTGTTGAAGTCTGGAAGGAATTTGATTTCTCTGACTGAACCAAATGATGTTAAATCTTTTCGTCTTACAAATGTTTCAAATGGCTCTGAGCACTATGGGACTTAACATCTGAGGTCATCAGTCCCCTAGAACTTAGAACTACTTAAACCTAACTAACCTAAGGACATCACACACATCCATGCCCGAGGCAGGATTCGAACCTGCGACCGTAGCGGTCGCGAGGTTCTAGACTGAAGCGCCAAAATCGTTCGGCCATGCCGGCCGGCCTTTCGTGTTACAAGAAAGGACAGAAAAATAAAATAACCATAATTGCAAATGTTGTTCCGTTATACACTGATGGAAAATAGGGGGTGATCGAGCAGGCCAAGACAACATGTCGACTCTGTGTAGAGTTACAGCAGCGATACGTGGGCGAGCGGTACCACCTCCTAGAATGATGTTCATGAATGGCAGCACAACACATCGAATCAGCAGACTGACGTACAAATTTGCAGTCAGGTTGCCTGGAATAACTACGAGATTTCTCCTGGTGTACCTCTAAATCGCATCCCAGACCATAATTCCAAATGTAGGTCCAGTGTATCTAGCACACAAGACAGGTTTGGGTGCACACCCTCATCTGGACCCCTGCTAACAACCACACGGCCGCGGAGGCAGACACATGGTTTATCAGAAAACACAACGGACTACCACCATGCCCTCCACTTATATCTCACTTGACACCACTAAAGTCGCAAACGGCGGCCTACTGCAGACCGACACTTAAAGGGACACCGAATACAAATCGACATCGAAATAGAGGCCCTGTCATATGACAGGCGCGGTGTATACGCTGAAATTAAAATTTTTTGTGAGCTAGGCTCTACTGCAGTGTCACACACGACGCGTAAACAGGGAAACAGTAGAACGTCTGTGTAGGGTCATTTGGCTAAATGTGTATAAGGCTCTGCGGCACCATGTAAACAGAGCCAAACCGTCACAGAAGCTGTGTCTCGCTGATAAAGGCACGCTGGAGGGCACCTGGCTCGGAGCTGTCCTTGAAGTAACGGATTTTTAACAGCTCGTTGTGTCACTGTGGTGCCAACGGCTGCTCATATTGCTGTTGCAGACGCAGTACGACGCGCCAGAGCCATACGCCGAACACGATGGTCTTCCCTCTCGGTAGTGTTACGTGGCCATCAGGAGCCCGATCTTTTTGAGACAGTACATTCTCGTGACCACGCTGCCAACAGTGAAGTACAGTGGCTACATTCCTGCCAAGTCTTTCCGCAACATCGCAGAAGGAACATCCAGCTACTCGTAGCGCTATTACATTACCACGTTCAAACTCAGTGAGGTGTTCATAATGGTGTCTTTGTCGCCTTAAACGCATTCTCGACTAACGTCAACTCACTACGTCCGATCAAAGGGTAAGTAACGTTCACGATCGTTACACCGTGTATTTAAAGGAAACTTCATTTTCATCCTTATGCCACTGGCGCGAAATTTGAATAGGCATCAGCTTTCAGATATACAGGGTGTTACAAAAAGGTACGGCCAAACTTTCAGGAAACATTCCTCACACACACAAATAAAGAAAAGACGTTATGCGGACATGTGTCCGGAAACGCTTAATTTCCATATTAGAGCTCATTTTAGTTTCGTCAGTATGTACTGTACTTCCTTGATTCACCGCCAGTTGGCCCAATTGAAGGAAGGTAATGTTGACTTCGGTGCTTGTGTTGACATGCGACTCATTGCTCTACAGCACTAGCATCAAGCACATCAGTACGTAGCACCAACAGGTTAGTGTTCATCACGAACGTGGTTTTGCAGTCAGTGCAATGTTTACAAATGCGGAGTTGGCAGATGCCCATTTGACGTATGGATTAGCACGGGGCAATAGCCGTGGCGCGGTAACTTTGTATCGAGACAGATTTCCAGAACGAAGGTGTCCCGACAGGATGACGTTCGAAGCAACTGATCGGCGTCTTAGGGAGCACGGAACATTCCAGCCTATGACTCGCGACTGGGGAAGACCTAGAACGACGAGGTCACCTACAATTAACGAGGCATTTCTTCGTGCAGTTGACGATAACCCTAATGTCAGTCTGAGAGAAGTTGCTGCTGTACAAGGCAACGTTGACCACGTCACTGTATGGAGAGTGCTACGGGAGAACCAGTTGTTTCCGTACCATGTACAGCGTGTGCAGGCACTATCAGCAGCTGATTGGGCTCCACGGGTACACTTCTGCGAATGGTTCATCCAACAATGTGTCAATCCTCATTTCAGTGCAAATGTTCTCTTTACGGATGAGGCTTCATTCCAACGTGATCGAATTGTAAATTTCACATTCAACATGTGTGGGCTGACGAGAATCCGCACGCAATTGTGCAATCACGTCATCAACACAGATTTTCTGTCAACGTTTTGGCAGGCTTTGTTGGTGATGTCTTGATTGGACCCCATGTTCTTCCACCAACGCTCAATGGAGCACGTTATCATGATTTCATACGGGATACTCTACCTGTGCTGGTAAAATATGTGCCTTTACAAGTACGACACAACATGTGGTTCATGCACGATGGAGCTCCTGCACATTTCAGTCAAAGTGTTCGTACGCTTCTCAATAACAGATTCGGTGACCGATGGATTGGCAGAGGCGGACCAATTCCATGGCCTCCACGCTCTCCTGACCTCAACCCTCTTGACTTTCATTTATGGGGGCATTTGAAAGCTCTTGTCTACGCAACCCCGGTACCAAATGTAGAGACTCTTCGTGCTCGTATTGTGGACGGCTGTGATACAATACGCCATTGTCCAGGGCTGCATCAGCGCATCAGGGATTTCATGCGAAGGAGGGGGGATGCATGTATCCTCGCTAACGGAGGACATTTTGAACATTTCCTGTAACAAAGTGTTTGAAGTCACGCTGGTACGTTCTATTGCTGTGCGTTTCCATTCCATGATTAATGTGATTTGAAGAGAAGTAATAAAATGAGCTCTAACATGCAAAGTAAGCGTTTCCGGACACATGTCCACATAACATATTTTCTTACTTTGTGTGTGAGGAATGTTTCCTGAAAGTTTGGCCGTACCTTTTTTGTAACACCCTGTAGAAACACGCCTACCAACTTCCGTTTACGTCGCATAACTACTTCTTGGTGTTGCGATATTTTTTCCGTCAGCGTAACATTCATATTTGCCGTTGAAAATCAGGCGGCTACAGTAACTTGTGTATTGGTCGGGAAAGGCAGCCTATCGCATATGTTGAGCAAGGTACGAATGTATAATAAAACACGTATAGTTCTCTTAGACAAATTGTATCACATAGCAGAAACATTCAAAGGATGCAGAATTAATACGTTAATGCTTGTTACATTTGTCTGCGACGTTCCATCCATTTCGTCCAGAATAGGCAAGAAGTGTTGTTTGTACTGCTGTCAGTGTGTTGCTGTCACAGTTTTTATGTTTCCAACACTAAAATGTCTGTCAAAACACTTTCACTTTTCTTTTGTACGGAGCTGACAGATAAATATATCACACAAAGTCTATCATTTATTTCATTCCTTGGCTATATTAGCAAAAACAACCTCAAAAGCCGAAGACAAGCCGTCAGCCTGTGCCTATGGGAGAGACAAAGAAACACGTTAAGTATGATATCCACGAAACTACTAGTTATGCAGATTAATATAGACCGCCAGGAGTAGGGAGACTGGTGATATCACGGACCTTTCAACGGACAAATATTACACAAACGTACAATCTGGCCTCAGTACTAACCTAGGCTGGCACTGTGTGTTTTGGTAGATGGAAGACTGCGGGGAGCTAGGTGAATCACAACAGTGTACTTACCTGTTTCTGTGAAAGGAAGAGATAGTTAGATGCCGCCATATGAACCACGAAGTCTTCAACGAGGATATCGGATGCTTTTAAGGTCGATGTGAACAAACAAAGAGTGTGAGCTAGCGAATACAATAACACACCTTTGCGATATTCTTTCACTGTTGAACATTTTTCCGGCACGAACGCTTTTTAAGAGTTCCGTGGATGTCAGATTAGTATCGGGTGCAAGCATAATTTTATACCTCACAGCGAACCTTACTCACTAAAATCTTAAATTTCACTGATCCATTTTGGTTTCTAAGGAAAACCACATGCGGCACACGTACACAGACTCCACAGCTTTATACGACGATGTTTTTTTTTTTTGTTTCTTTTTTTTTCTGGCGTCGTTGTTGTCCATTAGTACAGGGGAATGCAGACTCTGTGTCCATTTTTGCAAGACTTCTTTTCTGCAAGGTCAAATAACTTTACTGCACTTAACTCCGGGCGCATTAACATATGCAAGAGTCCTGTAAAAATTCCGGTCCCTGTAAGCTGACATGCATTACCGGTCTTAAATCCACCGGTCTCTTTCGCTTAAGTCATTTGTCCAACGGGGCGTACTCGTTTCCAGACTTGCCAGCGGTACAAAAGGAGGAAAGACTGCGGTTAAGCGCCCCGTCCATGAAGAGGTCATTGGAGCACAAACTCGGATTAGGTTAAGAAGGGAAGATGGAACCATCCCAGTATTTGCCTCAATTTGAGGAAATCCTGTACGTTTTTATGGCTGGACGCAGATTTGAACCGTTGTCCTCCCGAACGTGAGTTCAGTTTCTAACCACTATGTTATATAAGTCGGTGCCAGCAGTACAACCGCATCAAGGTTTTTCTTTTGTTCTCCGATAGTTAACTTGCGAATGACACAGCACATGTGATACTAAGTGATCCTTACGTTGAGAAAATGTTGTAAAAATTTACGATTCTTGGCATCTTTTCCTTTTCCTTGGCATTTTTTCCTTTACCTGTTTGGGACTGTTTCTGAGCGATTCAACTCATAAAATGGTTGCAACTGGAATGCAATTTCATTCTGAGAAAAGTTCAGTATCGTTCTTGGGTCTATATGTTCTCTGTCTGATGTGCATAAAGGCGCTACGATAGTCGAGTTTGTACGTTAACTCTGTTGCAAAGAGTGAACTGTTGCTGCTAGCCGAGAGCCTCTGGGAGTGTCTCTCAAAGAACAACGCCTCAGACACATTGCATCTCGGAAGATGTCAGCTGAAAAGTAATAAACTATGTCGGAGTGAATTACCAAAGTATTTATGCGAAGGTGAAAAGAAGAGAAGTAAATGACATTGCGGTTCCTTTGCCAGTGAATCGTGGTTTACGAATATTTGTAGATGAGACATTGTCTGCTCAAAAATCCATTGTCACCTCTCCAGTTCTGTCTGTTCGTCAGGGAGGATTTATATACACTGCCGAAAATTAAATGGATCAAGGATAATGTTAAGTAACTGACAATTGATGCGACATGTAGTTCATTGTTGTAGGAGTATATGATGACAGATTATGACCAAACGAAACACATGTCACCGTAAAGGGTGCCAAAACAATCGCATCAGTAAACATTGTACTCCTCTCCAGCGGCAACGCAACCGTGTATTCACGCATGCAAACCATCATAAAGGTGCCTAATGGCATCCTGCGACAGACTGGCAAAGCATCTTACGCCCTTTTGTGTTGCAGGCTCTGGAGAACGTGTAAGTTCCCACTTCATCGTGTCCCAAACGTGTTCAGTTGGCGAGAATTCTGATGATCTCGCTGGCCAGGTCAGTTGAGCACCTCGCTTCATAGCAGCCGTATGTGAACGTGCACTGTCCTACTGGAAAAGCACATCACCTTCCTGTCGAACAAATGGCAGTAGCAGGCGGATTACAACCCGTACAATGTAGCTTCGATTGGTTAGTTAACACTGAAGAAACACCAGATGTGACTAGTTGTAACTGTTGCCCCCTAACCATGAAGGCTGGAATGTATGTCGTGGGCGAATGCATACTGGAACAGCTAGCCCACCATGTCTACGCATCATACTTGTACGTGTACCGCTCGCATGCAGACAGAACCTGCTTCCATCACTGAAAAAACTGAGCACCATTCCACTCTCCAGTCAACTCTTGGCGGTGTAGTGGTAACAGTGGTAGCCTGGCCAGAGACACAGGTCATCTTAGTCGTGCTGCGAGCACAGGGTTCTCGATGGTCCTTGGTAACACATCAGGTGAAACATGTGCCCGGATTTCGTCCCTGCATTATGTTCGGTCGGCCATCATTGCTCGCACAGAGCGTTGATTTTGCCGCGCGTCTGTACTGCACGGACGTCCAGGAACTGGTCTAGAGGGATGCGAATCTTAAAGAGTCCCCTGTTGAAAGCAGCGATACAAAGCCGATACTGTGTCCAGCATGTGCAGCAATCCGTCGATAGGTTCATCCAGAATCCCGCAAGCCCAAAACGCGATCGCGTTACATGGCTGAATCAGTTGAACAGGAGTACGTACTAGTCGGTGGGCATGGTTGTACCCTAGAATGAACGTTGCAAACACTGTTCACCTCTGAACGCAGCACAGTTCTGCCTCAGAGTCAAATCTATAGGGTGCACAAATAGGCGTTCTGAGATCCATCTGATGGACCAATGACTGTTACAAATGGATCACAAACACAACCACTCACGAGTATGGACAAATTATACACTGCTGCCACAAAGCACAGTCCTTCACGGTGTAGTATTTTTTTAGGCCTTGTATACCTTACTCATATTTATATAAGAACTAATAGTTACAGCGTTAACCTTCATACTGCCTTGAGTACGGCTGTACTACCCATTATTGTGACCGTTTTGGAGTAAACTACAGGAGTTGTTGTAGGTCAGTCGTGTTGCGCCAGAATTGAATGCTATCCGAACAGGGCTTGAAGGTCCAACAGTACCGACCGACCGCCGTGTCATCCTCATCCCACAGGCGTCACTGAATGCGGATATGAAGGGGCATGCGGTCAGTACACTGATCTCCCGGCCATTGTAAGTTTTCGTGACCGGAGCTGCTTCCCAACCGAGTAGCTAGAACCGCTCGGCCACCGCGGCCGGCTGTTAGGACCAAGTTTTCATGTAGAATCACTGAGTAACATCCTTGTCTGCGGCAGAACCCAACAACGTCACTAAGCCTCGCCACGGTCGGTATCCATAAAAAGTCAACGTGTAGCGTCTATCAAAGAGGACCTCGCGTCATGGACGACTGCCAGCCGCAGTCGGTACAACACAGCGAGATGCTACGGCCTACAGGCTAGGTAACGCATCATCTTCCACTGTTACTACTCATTGCTAGCATTTCTCTCTCTAGCTCGTCTCGGCCTTATAGGCGCTTCTTTAATTCCTTTTCTGTTGCTTTGCAAATCTTGAATGCACAATATACCTCATTTAAGTAATTAATTTGGGCTCTTCCCGTGGTTATGTTTGTGGTTCTGCCCTTCCTCTTCACCTTCATCGCCTTGATTAGCTTCGATTAGCGTGTGTTCAAAATGACAGCTTGATTCACACCTACAAACAGGATCGAGTCAGGTACTTCCAAGGCTACGTTGTATGGCATCCTCTCCGTTGTCAGTGGAAGAGGTGGGCAGGCCAGGTGTAACCCCACGCATTCAATAAAGCTCACATTTGAACCCTTCAAATAACACCAAATATGATGGAGACTTGTCCCTACAGTAGAAACGGTATTGCGCTCATTCGAACCTCGCCACGGAAGAAATTTTAGCTTCTTGTCTGCAATTTAGAGGCGTTGTTCTTTTTAGGTAAAGGCGCAAACTGCGTCTGTGTCAAAGTAGTTGGTGATATGCGTGTCTCTGTCTTGACAAATGTCCTTTCCTCCTTTCTGTCAACTTGAGCAGATTTTTGTTTTCCTTATTTTAGATTCTAACGAGAAGGAATTAAATGCACTAAACGGATCGATGGGCGTTCATTTCGCACATCCGTTGTGGCAAGCTAAGTCACAGTCCTTCACAGACTCCGCTACCCCAATGGAAGAATCTCCCGCTAGCAGTGATCGGAAATTTTTTTCGGAAAAATCACTAATAGAAAGGCCTGGAGACGCGCTCAGGTAACATACTGGTTAAAATAAATAATCGCGAAATGCAGGAAATCCAGAGTTCGAGTTCCGCTCTGACACAAATTATCAATTATCACTATGTATTCGATGAGAAATATGCTAGGATGCACTGGAGACGCAGTCATAACTCGTAAAACGTCTAATCCAACTGAGGGCTAGGTCAGTGAAACTATAAGGTTTCACTGTCCTACGATCCCTCGTTTTTCAAGGGGGCTCTCTCGAGGAAGTTTGATTATAACTACTCTGTATTTAACACATTGACTCATTTGTAATCAGGCGTTTGAAGCTCTTTTATGTACTGGAGTTAGGTTCTTCAAAGAATCGGAGGGTGGGGATTACTGACAGAACACTATACAAGGTTGTAGAGTGGTGCGAAGGCTATAGATATACACATACTGATTTTAAACTGAAAATTTTTCAAAATTATCTGTTGTAATACCCTTTTTCTTTGTCGTTGCAACTTTCTTCCTTTGTTCCTTACCTTGAGTAAACGTTCTACAATTCTGAGAATTCCATCACAATAACTCTACGAAAGACACCTTTACAACAACAAAGGACACAGTAGCTGTGCGCGGAGGAATCAATTGAGAAAATGATAGCACATCTAAGTCACAAACTGGGTGGATAGGTTGAACTGAAGAATGCTTTCGAGCAAACGGTGGAACGGAGAAAAAGGATGTCAGGTACTTTTCCAAGGCAAGGTAAAATTTCAGATGTGATGTTGGGTGAATGCGGAGAAGCTGGGCCGACAGAAGCTGGATCATTTCCCGTGCTGGAACCGTAACCAAACTCGACAAGACTCTCGAAGGTCAGCCAGTAACGGTAGAAAGCGCCTCAGTTTAGTTGGTGGCCAGTTCTTACTGTGGACAAGCCAAGGTGCTATCATCTTCCGCAGCAAACTGGGGAGAGAGAACGGAGAGTGAATGTCAAAACTAAACGTGAAAAGGGCAAATAAAACTCATCCAGGTAAGGTATGGATGTTTTATTCTGCAACACTATTGTCACATTATAGCGGAGACTGGTGATCCTTTTAAAACTCCCTACGTTCTTTCACTGTGTCAAAGGTTCGACATATTTGTACTTACACAAGAAATAAGAGCTCTTCTGTGCCCATGAATTGATCTCATAGTCAGGAAGGACATGTAGTTCTTTATTTATTTTGGCATGAGAAAGCACTTCTGTAGAAATTTTTACTCCACAGTTCCAGAACCGTGATTAAAATTGAATGCCAATCCCAAATTATCTCTCCGCGTTACGTATAGGACTGCACTGAAGTCATGCTTCAAGGACGCTTGTCTCACAGAGCAGAGGCGGATTATTGGTGGGTCAGTAGTTGAAATAAAGTATTAGTAGATGAAATATCTCAGACTCGATCTATGATTACTATAGATCTTTTACGGCACCTAACACATTTACCACAGCCAGTACTCTGTAGATGCAAAAAATACTATGTGCTAGTGTGGTTCCAATTAGACACTAGACAGTATATTGCCACGTAACCACTCGGTTCTCCGGAAGCAGGGGGGATGTACAACTTGTTAAAATAAATCTTCCGATTGAGAACAGCTTTGTACACTGGAAGAATGTAATGTCTCTTAATATGTAACATGGAATCGATACTCAGTACCGGCAAAGGTGTGCAGGGGAATTTCAGTGGAGATTAGAAGCTACAAGCTAGCAGAAATGAAACAGGCCATGAACTGCGTTTGGATAGCTTAGTCGGTATTATCATTACATACAAGAGCTAAGAATCAGGATTAAAATACCGATGCGTCGCACTGCTTTAATCTGGCAGAAATTTTGAGACTGAATAAAGTACAAGATGAGAATAAAGTCTTTAGTTGATCTATTCCTAAAGAAGTATGCTAGATACAGCTATATGGTTTGTTGCAGATGTTAGTTTAAATCACAAAGGTTTATATGATAAACTTCCACATATCCACTGACTGCATTTGATTCCTTTTCTCTTTCTTTCTCTCTCTCTCTCTCTTATTACAGGTACCGTAATTCAGGAGTGCTGTTGTCGCATTCATTTTTGTTCGCCAGTTCTTGGGTGAAATCTTTCCAGATAGCTGGATCGGCAGAGACGATACAACATCAAGATTACCACGTTCAACAGACATACATTGAAGAGCCAAAGTAACTGCTACACCTTCCTAATATCGTGTAGGGGCCCCGTGAGAACGCAGAAGTGCCGCAACACGACGTGGCATGGACTCGACTAATGTCTGAAGTAGTGCTGGAGGGAACCAACACCTTGAATCCTGCAGGGCTGTCCATAAACCCGTAAGAGTACGAGCGGCTGGACATTTCTTCTGAGCAGCACGTTGCAAGGCATCCCACATTTGCTCAATAACGTTCATGTCTAGGGAGTCTGGTGCCCAGCGGAGGTGTTTTAAAGTCAGAAGAGTGTTCCTGGAGCCACTCTGAAGCAATTTTCAACGTGTGGGGTGTCGCATCGTCCTGATGGAATTGCCCAAGTCCGTCGGGATGCACAATGGACGAACATGAATGCATGCAGGTGATCAGACAGGATGCTTACATACGTGTCACCTTTCAAAGTCGTATCTGGACAGATTAGTGGTCCCATGTCCGCCCCCAGTACTGAGTGGTCAGCGCGACATAATGTCAATCCTAAGGGACCCCTCAGAGACTGGGTGTTGAGTTGTCCTAATTATCATCATTCCATCCCCATCGACGCGCAAGTCACCGAAGTGGCGTCAAATCGAAAGACTTGCACCCGACGAACTGTCTACCCGACGGGAGGCCATAGTCACACGACATTTACATTTTTGTTAGCGGTCCCATGTTAGTCAAACCGCACACGCCCCACACCATTACAGAGCCTCCACCAGCTTGAACAGTCCCCTGCTGACATGCAGGGTCCATGGGTTCATGAGGTTGTCTCCATACCCGTACACGTCCATCCGCTCGATACAATTTGAAACGAGACTCGTCCGACCAGGCAACATCTTTCGAGTCATCAACAGTCCAATGTCGGTGTTGACGGGCCCAAGCGAGGCATAAAGCTTTGTTTCGTGCAATCATCAAGGGTACACTAGTGGGATTTCGACACCGAAAGCCCATATCGATGATGTTTCGTTGCATGGTTCGCACGCTGACGCTTGATAATGACCCTGCATTGAAAGCTGCAGCAATTTGCGGAAGGGTTACACTTCTGTCACATTCAACGATTCTCTTCAGTCCTAGTTTGTCCCTTTCTTGCAGGATCTTTTTCCGGCCGCAGCGATGTCGGAGATTTGATGTGTTACCTGATTCCTGATATTCACGGTACATTCGTGAAATGGTCGTACGTGAAAATCCCCACTTCATTGCTACGTCGGAGATGCTGTGTCCCATGGACCGACTATAACACCACGTTCAAACTCACTTAAATCTTGATAAGTGACAACTACGCCAGACACTTGTGTTATGCCGGCCGTGGTGGCCGAGCGGTTCTAGGCGCTCCAGTCCGGAACCGCGCTGCTGCTACGGTCGCAGGATCGAATCCTGCCTCTGGCATGGTTGTTTGTGATGTTCTTAGGTTTAAGTAGTTCTAAGTCTAGGGGTCTGATGACCTGAGAAGTTGAGTCCCATAGTGCTCAGAGCCATTTGAAGCATTTGAACTTGTGTTATATAGCCGTTGCCGACCGCAGCGCCGTATTCTGCCTGTTTATACACCTCTGTATCTGAAGACGCATGTTTGCGCTTCACTGTAGCTCCTCTTGTCGTTTTTGGGCGTTACGATAAGGATAAAGTGTTCAGTTCAGCAGTTGCTGTTGTGCAAACTGTTAAGTCAAGAATACGAGATGAAAGACATGTTGGAAAGTATGTGAAGGGAAATTGAATCTCGCCTATTCGTTCTACGGGCAACAAACGGAGCGCATTTGGAAGTGTATCCATAGGAAACTTTACGAGTTAAGCTATCATCTGCACCAAACCCCGTAGCAGTATCTAGCACAATTCCCTCGGCATAAATCTGTGCAATCGAGGAAGGATTTTACGCTCACGCTTCGTATCTACGAGTAATTGGTTGATTCAAATGGCTCTGAGCACTATGGGACTCAACATCTGAGGTCATCAGTCCCCTAGAACTTAGAACTACTTAAACCTAACTAACGTAAGGACATCACACACATCCATGCCCGAGGCAGGATTCGAACCTGCGACCGTAGCGGTCACGCGGCTCCAAACTGAAGCGCCTAGAACCGCACGGCCACATCGGCCGGCTACGGGTAATTACTTCATTTGGTACATGAAGGGCAGAAAGCATTATGAGGAGCTACGTAATAGTGTATGAGTATACTGCTTAGCCGGCCGAAGTGACCGTGCGGTTACAGGCGCTGCAGTCTGGAACCGCAAGACCGCTACGGTCGCAGGTTCGAATCCTGCCTCGGGCATGGATGTTTGTGATGTCCTTAGGTTAGTTAGGTTTAACTAGTTCTAAGTTCTAGGGGACTAATGACCTCAGCAGTTGAGTCTCATAGTGCTCAGAACCATTTGAACCATTTTTTTATACTGCTTACGCGAATGAACCGACACGAGAATGAGAATAGGGTCGGGGAGTAATGAAAAATACGTTAAAGTAAGCTATAGGAGGAAGCATCTGTCAATGAAGGCTCAAGGTGTAAGAGCATGGACCGGAAGGCGGTGTAGCGTGTTAATGTTGAAAGACGTACCTCGAAGCACAGGAAAATTAATTTCTTCGGGCGCAGAATGGAGGGGCATAAAAACGTTTCCCGCAGAGGCGACGGTGCTTTCTGGGTAGCTGGTGGCGGCGACGCGTGAATGTCAGACGGCTGGACCTTAATGGCCACTGCCCGCAGTAAGCCGCCGCTTTCCTTGTTCGCTGCGTTCCACACGTTTTGCCACGTCACCTGATGGCCGTTCCATTGCAGTAGCGCGTCTGTCATAAGACAGCGTTTTCTGAAAGGACAGCGGCCGGTCGCCACAGCTGCAGATCGGGTATTTACCGCAGCGCCTCTGTTCTTCGTCATATATGCGAGAGGCTTTCAAGATATTCAACCGTTTTCACAATATAACATCTCCTATTTGGATACAGGCAGAGGCTTGGGGTGTGAGATATCGTCCAGAGATTACGGTTTCATACCAAAGTCGGCATTGCGAATCGATATCACAGACATTAACTAAGGGTCGCTGCAGTCCCCAACAACCTCATCTACATCTACATCCATACTCCGCAATCCACCATACGGTGCGTGGCGGAGGGTACCTCGTACCACAACTAGCATCTTCTCTCCCTGTTCCACTCCCAAACAGAACGAGGGAAAAATGACTGCCTATATGTCTCTGTTCGAGCCCTAATCTCTCTTATCTTATCTTTGTGGTCTTTCCGCCAAATATAAGTTGACGGCAGTAAAACTGTACTGCAGTCAGCCTCAAATGCTGGTTCTCTAAATTTCCTCAGTAGCGATTCACGAAAAGAACGCCTCCTTTCCTCCATAGACTCCCACCCGAGTTCCTGAAGCATTTCCGTAACACTCGCGTGATGATCAAACCTACCAGTAACAAATCTAGCAGCCCGCCTCTGAATTACTTCTATGTCCTCCCTCAATCGGACCTGATAGGGATCCCAAACGCTCGAGCAGTACTCAAGAATAGGTCGTATTAGTGTTTTATAAGCGGTCTTCTTTACAGATGAACCACATCTTCCCAAAATTCTACCAATGAACCGAAGACGACTATCCGCCTTCCCCATAACTGCCATTACATGCTTGTCCCACTTCATATCGCTCTGCAATGTTACGCCCAAATATTTAATCGACGTGACTGTGTCAAGCGCTACACTACTAATGGAGTATTCAAACATTGCGGGATTCTTTTTCCTATTCGTCTGCATTAATTTACATTTATCTATATTTAGAGTTAGCTGCCATTCTTTACACCAATCGCAAATCCTGTCCAAGTCAGCTTGTATCCTCCTACAGTCACTGAACGACGACACCTTCCCGTACACCACAGCATCATCAGCAAACAGCCGCACATTGCTATCCAACCTATCCAAAAGATCATCTATGTAGATAGAAAACAACAGCGGACCTACCACTCTTCCCTGGGGCACTCCAGATGATACCCTCACCACCGATGAATACTCACCATCGAGGACAACGTACTGGGTTCTATTACTTAAGAAGTCTTCGAGCCACCCACATATTTGGGAACCAATCCCATATGCTAGTACCTTAGTTAGGAGCCTGCAGTGGGGCACCGAGTCAAACGCTTTCCGGAAGTCAAGGAATATGGCATCCGTCTGATACCCTTCATCCATGGTTCGCAAGATATCATGAGAAAAAAGGGCGAGTTGCGTTTCGCAGGAGCGATGCTTTCTAAAGCCGTGCCGATGCATGGACAGCAACTTCTCTGTCTCAAGGAAATTCATTATATTCGAAATGAGAATATGTTACAGAATCCTGCAACAAACCGATGGTAAGGATATTGGTCTGTAATTTTGAGGATCCGTCCTTCTACCCTTCTTATACACAGGCGTCACCTGCGCTTTTTTCTAGTCGCTCGGGACTTTACGTTGGGCAAGACATTCGCGATAAATGCAAGCTAAGTAAGGAGCCAATGCAGTAGAGTACTCTCTGTAAAGCCGAATTGGAATCCCATCAGGACCTGGCAGTTTATTTATTTTCAACCCATTCAGCTGCTTCACAACCCCATGGATGTCTATCACTATGTCCTCCATACGGGAATCTGTACAAGACTGAAACGGCGGTATGTTTGTACGATACCATTAGGAAACACCCCAAAAGACACGCCCTCCCTCTCAGTACACTATTACCCTCGCAGTGAGGTCAATAAAGCGTCTATCGTGCAAGAGTAGGTGTGATCAACGAGTTGTTAAGAGTTTCTGTTGAACTTCAGCAAAGGTCGAACATTGTAACTCAAGAGAGTGGTTCATTAGTTAGTGCATCAAGTGATGCTTTGTTAGTCAATCACAGTTGTAAACTGTCCAATACTCCTGCGGCAAAGAAGTGTGGCGAAGGTAAGGAAATCTTTTATTCATTGATGTAAGGAAGTGAACCAGTATTTCATGAGTTACAGTTCCTACGTGCCATGAGCTTGATTGTATGCAATCAAAGAACCCACAATTATGGCCTGACAAAATTAGTTTCATTCAGCTTACGTAACCTGAATAAAAGTTAACCTTGGTTCCTCTTGTCGTTACTGGTTTTTTGCGGTAGCTTGTATGGGTCTCCACAGAACAGTTAACTCGTTCGCTCGCTCATTAAAGTCATCCTTACACTGGTGATGACGTTGACGTGGAACTGTAGGAACTTTGTGACGTCTCTTCCTGTTATATTACGTTAGGAAGCTATTGTCTCGCGTGAAACACAAAAATAACTTCCTTGATATTTCTATAACGTGCTACAAAAGGCTGAACCAACAAGACGCAAGAACGCTCTCTACATCACAAGGAGATCTTGCGAGATACAATAATGTATTTGTCGCTTTCGGCTGAAGCCTCTATTTTGTGGGTTTTATGCTATAATTTACAGTCTACGCTGTTTAAAAGGAGCAGCTCTTTTAGGCTCTATAGAAAATGCATCGTTACTGGCATGATTTGTTGTAATAAGATAGCGCGAAACTTAATACTGACGCTTAAAGAATTTTCATATTTAGTTATTTTCGTGTTATAACTCGCCTGTTGTGAAAGTACTTCGTTTTAATGCAACGGAACATTGAAGATTCATCAAAAACGTGTAGTTCTAGGTGAAATTTGTTACAGTTAAATGCTAGTTAATAACAATTATAGCCTTCAGAAGCTCCTAACATAAAATACAAGGTCCACTGGTTGTAACAAGTTCAGTGTCGAGTAGTTTACAGAGGTATCGAGTTTCGAAATAATTAGTACAACGAGTAGTAGGTTCGTGTCTTGGTGCATCTTTTTTTTCCCTACCTTCGTTTTTTCTAAAAGGTTGTGGGGCATTCCTACTAAATTAATAAAAATATTTTCTGTAGTATTCCATGTTATGTAAATATAAATGCGCTCGCTCTCTGGAGTGGGTTTGTCCGAGTTTGTAAAGTTTTATAAGCTACGTCCTTACTGACTGGACATGATACTTTCTTTTTTGTCTTATAACGTCGTTATGAATACTGAAGTTCTCATGCATTTTTTACAGACTGAGTAACAAGATGAGTATATGGACAAGGGAGAAAAAGTGCGTTTTAATAGAGATAACGCAGGAACTTTATGCGCGCCCACTATCATAAACAAACTCTGTTGTTTTCGAGCAGCATTGTAAAACTACCGTAGGCTGCAGGAGACTACAATAAGTAAGAGTCGACTGCGATAGTTATCCAAGCAGCCTTGGTCAGTTAATACTGTAACCGTGTTACCTGTACACTAACAAGGGAACCTCCCCATCGCACCCCCGTCAGATTTAGTTACAAGTTGGCACAGTGGATAGGCCTTGAGAAACTGAACACAGATCAATCGAGAAAACAGGAAGAAGTTGTGTGAAACTATCAAAAAAATAAGCAAAATATACAAACTGAGTAGTCCATGCGCAACATACGCAACATCAAGGATATTCTGGGCTCAGTGGCGCCGTGGTCCCATGGTTAGCGTGAGCAGCTGCGGAATGAAAGGTCCTCGGTTCAAGTCGTCCCACGAGTGAAAATTTTTACTTTCTTTATTTTCGCAAAGATATGATCTGTCCGTTCGTTCATTGACGTCTCTGTTCACTGTAACAAGATTAGTGTTCGTGTTTTGCGACCGCACCGCAAAACCGTGCGATTAGTAGACGAAAGGACGTGCCTCTCCAATGGGAACCGAAAACATTTGATCGCAAGGTCATAGGTCAACCGATTCCTCCACAGGAAAACACCTATGGTATATTCTATACGACACTGGTGACGGCATGTGCGTCACATGATAGGAATATGTTGTCGACCCACCTAACTTGTACACTTGGCGAATGGGTGAAAAGATTCTTCTACCTTGCCCGATTTAGGTTTTCTTGTGGGTGTCATAATCACTCCCAAAAAAGTGATGAAAACATAACAGTTTGTCACATAAACTGCAACAAATAAATGCAACCGTTTCACAGTCGCACAGTTTTCCCTGTGCTCTGTCAAAACATGTTTTTAACGTTTTCAAATTCTTCCGTGTGTAGACCGTCAAATCCTGCATATGTCCAAGCAAATCTGAACATGTCCTGGAATTTTGGAGAGCGAAGTTGATTGTTTGTGAGTACCTGAACTTTGATAGTTGTCTCAAAATAAAAAATTAAACTTTTCACTCGAGGGAAGACTTGAACCAAGGACCTTTCGTTCGGCAGCTGCTCACGCTAACCACGGGACCACGGCGCTACCGACCCCAGATTATCCTTGATGCTATGTTGCGCATGGACTACTCAGTTTGTATATTTTGCTTATTTTTTTCATAGTTCCACACAACTTCTTCCTGTTTTCTCGATTGATCTGTGTTCAGTTTTTCAAGGCCTATCCACTGTGCCAACTTGTAACTAAATCTGAGGGGGGTGCGATGGGGAGGTTCCCTTGTAAGTGTATTGCATACGTATTAGGCGTTACCTCATTTCGATCGCTATATTTGCGTATGCGATCAGTGTCTTGTGAGATTCCCCTAGAAACCGGAAGCGGTCAACCGTCTAGAAACTGAGTGAGGATACATGAATTGCACGTCAGCTACGGAACAGTTTTGTTCTACGTTGGTATCCTCCCATCTGTTGTAAGGTGAAACAGGGGAATGTTTAGTAATTATAAAAACAATGCATATTTATTATACAGCGCTAGAAAACCCAATTAGGTGTAATAAAAAAAATGGAAACAAAAGCTTATCGAACATGGCTTCAACACTTCGTCGAGATTATATGAAACGTGTTTCTGTTATTTGTAAACAACTTTTGCACTTATCAACAGAAGCAGGAAACTCTTGCCTTTGATCATGACGAAGAGCATCCTATTGAGTACAAAATAACAACAATAAGTTATATTACATTTGAGTATTTAAACAGAACTCTCATCAAAAGTAACTGTTTCAGTTACATACAAGAACAGAATTTAGGCGAGCAGTCAATTTTCATTACTTACAAAATGTAAGTTGTATTTTGTAATGATATGAAATACACAACTGTGTAACACTGAACGAAACCAAGCGAGGTGGCGCAGTGGTTAGCACAATGGGCTCGCATTCGGGAGGACGACGGTTGAATCCCGCGTCCGGCCATCCTGTTTTAGGTTTTCCGTGATTTCCCAAAATCGCTCCAGGCAAATGCCGGGATGGTTCCTTTGAAAAGGGCACGGCCGACTTCCTTCCCTGTTCTTCCCTAATCCGATGAGACCGATGACCTCGCTGTTTGGTCTCTTCCCCCAAACAACCGAACGCAACCCCACTGAACGAAGTGCAGCTGTAATAACGTGAAAAACAAAAGCAATAAAGAGAAGTCCTCGGCTCCCAATTTCTCACACGTTCATGTACGTTTCTTTGTGTACCAGTGCCACCAATATAGCCAGTGATCCTAGTATTTACTAAGTCATTTATGTACTGTACCAAAACTACCAAACCGTAGATTTCAAAGAGCACAACTCTGTTTGCGAGTAACATACAGGCGATAGCTGCTGCTGGACAACACTACAGTCGCAAATCACGTTTAGTAGCATGTCCCATGTGGTGTGTGCATTGCGTCTCATGAGGTTGGGTTTCCCGTTCGCGTCCACGTCCACGTTAGCTGCCTCGTCCCGTATGAGGGCGGCGTAAGGTTTGTTTTGCACGACGAATCTAAATTCTGAAGCTAACAATAAGCTTCGAAACTACATTACTGGCCACTGCGCACGTGCGATTGCGCAAGTCTCCATCGAAACTGAATAGCTTTGGCTTATTCGATCTTTGGCGACCAGAAACTAGTAATTACGCTTGGTTTGGGGGTATCTGTCGTGACAGTGGCGTGTCAATGAAGTTAAATATGAAGTGGGAAATGGAGCAAATTGTTCGCTTCTCGAACAACTATGCTACTCACAGGTGCTTGCAGATTTTCAATGATACTGATTGCAGAAATAAACAGCAACGTGTTTATGCACATGGGGCCGTCCTAAGTGACGTGAACATGGATGGATTGGCGGTATATGAGCTGCAGAACAAAATTTAATCCATTAGAAATACAGACACAAATGAATTGGGAGAAATACAAGCAACTGAAACATCTGCTTGTGGAAAAGATCGCATCTACGAGACAAAAATCCCGCGGTACAAGTCGGCTGATACAAGAGGAAAAACTGAAAAAATTGGTAAGCTGAAATCTTTATCAAATTCTTATTTATCTTACGTCATATCACTGCATCACACAAATTGTAGTTATGGCATCACAAATAATTGGAGAAAATATTGGCTGATGGTGATTTTGGAACACGAAATAGAGCCTGAAGACAGATACGAATCCGTTCTTGCCAAAAAAAACGCAGCATGATCCGTAGTTCCCGTTTTGGCGACAGTCCTTCACGCATTATAGTATCTTTCGTCCTTATCGCATTATAAACGTCCTCAGATTATTGAAATAACTTCTCGGAACTTCCATAAAAATTTCTTACAGCAAGACCGCTGAGCAACCGAACTAATGTCTTTTAGTTTTTTAATCGAATCACGAATCTGAACCCGTTTCTTGCCTCATTCCTTATGCAGCTATTTTACGCAGACAAGCATTAACTCCACCATTAATCATGCAGCTGCCGAAACCATTTCAGACACGATTCCGACACAAAACAAGAAAATGAAGTGTATACCGGTGTCGCCGTTTCGCAACCTAATGTCGTCCTGCAAAACAGCCTTTCTGCGATGTGCGTCGAGTGGAGATGACGGTAACATAGGGAAAGAAGGCGTTCTGGCTTCTCCGTTTCAATAGGTGCAACACAATAAACTGCACCTTTTCTTCTAACGGGAAACTCAAGGGTCGTCCTCGTGTGCTCATTCAAGTCTTAAAGCGAACTCAAAGGACTCTTGTACGTAGTCCAAAGAAGTCTACATAACCTGCCACAAAGCCAATATTCATGTTCCCGTCAGACCTGTTTTGCGGCGAAGTTTCTGTTTCGAACCACACAAGATTCAGTTGCTACAAGCCCTGCATGATGGTGATAAACAGCCGTGTGTACAATTTTATGAACTCATTCTGGTTGCGGAGACAGAAGGTAACAACTTATTTTCCGATTTAGGTGTTCAGTGATGTGAATACCTTTAGTTTAAGTGGATAACTGAACCGCCACAACGTAAAAATATGCGAAGCACCACAGGCACATACAGTGATGCAAGACTTAAGGAGTAAAGTAACTTTAGCATGGTGTCTCGCTGACTAGTAGCATAGCTCGATGAAACTTGACCATACATAGAAAGAACTGCTACAGTACACTGAAAAAGCTAACTGTACGACACACACAATGAGACGAACAGAAATAACATTTTTATTAAAACGAGATAATTCACTTAAGGGAAGGTTTACTATCTTTGGCCCGAAAAAAGCATGTTCTTTGAGAATTTTTTTATCGGTGTGTGTTATAGATATCAATGTCAAATTTGGTCAAAATGTGTATTGATATTTCCTTTACAAACTGGAATTTTTTAGACCAGAACTGTCGAAGAGCAAAGGCGGACGTGCCGTCGGAACGAAACAAAATTTCGATGTAGACCTCCACGCGCGGTATGTCACAGGTCGGCCGGCTCGTCATGATCCCATCGAAGCAGGAGAGTATTTGATGTCCTGAAGGAGCACTTTGGGGACCGCATTCTGGCTCTGTGGTACCCAGAGGCCGCTGGCGTGGGCTTCGATTGGCCGCCATATTCTCCGGACCTGAACACATGCGACTCCTTTTTGTGGTGTTTTATTAAAGACAAGGTGTGCATTAGTAACCCCTAAAACCAACGCTGAGCAAGAAAACAACCATCTATGTTCCGAAACTTCAGCGGGTCACACAGAATTTCGGAATTCGTCTGCGCCAAATCATCGCCAATAATGGCAGGCGCATCGAACATGTGATAACCTAAATCCGAATATCTACAGTGGCGTTTACATGTTGAATAAAGTGTGTACAGGCAGTACTAATTTACGTTTTTTTCATATAGTTCAATAATTGTCGCCCCGTACATTCATGCAAAATACAGTATAGTCCTGTAAAATTCGATCAACCTTCGTGAAATACTCCGTGCAGTGGTTTCCAAACTGAGCCTTACCAAACTCCGACATCGTGTTAGAAAGTGGTAGGCAGGCAACAGTTTGAACAGGAATAGAGAACCACGCACGCTGACGGCCCGCACCCTTGCGTCGGGAACAAACATTTAAAACTGACTCTCCCACGTCAGTTGGCGGAAAGAGAAGCACACTAATTATTACAACTAACCCATGCGGTAACGACGCGCACGCAAAGCTATTGTGCAACGGGAAGTGGGGCATCAAGGGAGGGTGAAGCACCTAATGTAACAAATGGACACTGTGCCTTTCGTGTGCACTGTAGCAATGAGCATTATTACCACTATCGGCACTTGGTTACAATGTAGTAATTACCAGACTCTAAGAAAATTGCTATTGGTGTTTCGCTCACTAGATGCAGGACAGGTAGGCCTTTTTTGTAGGAGGGGGGAGTGGAGGGGGGGGGGGAAGGGAAGCTTTTAGTGTAGATGTCGTAAATGTGTTTTGCTGCTAGTTACACTGCCAGACATCATCGACAAATCTTGAATAACGCTAGGACAACGTCCTACATTTTACAAAAATGCCATCAAATGCCTCAGTACACCATCAAAAGATTTATGAAACATCTTATAATTTTTTTTTTACAAAGTTCTTTTACAGGTATTGGATGCCTTAAGGATTTCTGGAACTTTGAGGGCAGGGCTACATTTAAAACAGGTGTCCCAGGAGTAATGGTCAACTTCTAGGGATATGACAGGAATGATCATTCGCAGCAGAGAAGTCTAGTAAACCTGTGCTCTAAAGTTCTTATCTTAAGAGTTATGAGCACCATTACTCCTGGGACACGCTGTGTAAATACTGTGTTGTTGTTTTTAGAATTAATGTTTTACTTTAATTAAGGGGAAGAGCCATAATAGTAGATAATGTTTGGTTACATCTGATTAACTCTAAGAAAAGTATTTCTCGATTGATGCATAGTCTACATGGAAAGGAAATGTGATTTATTCTCCTTCAAATTATCAATCTATCATAAACACATCTAACCATTAGTTTATACGTGTACACAGAGGAGATGGCTTGATAACTGTCAGTGACTGAAATCTGCAGATTACGAAACTTTCATAATTTTTATTGGCTTTAAATGTGCAGAAACACGGCTTAGAAGGAATTTTCGACTGTAGCTGTTGATGATTTTTCCATTCACTGCATTTGAGACTTGATATTCGCCTTTCCATTGTCATCTTCTCTTCTACATAAAAAGTATCCTTAAGTCTTATGACGGTAGTTTGACATTTTCAAGCGATTGTTTTCACTTATTCATCATTTACTTCATTACATTTAACTTTAGCGTGCCTCATCATTTACTTCATTACATTTAACTTTAGCGTGCCTCTTCACCCACATAAATTTCACCTTCCATCAGAGATTGTATCATCCATGGTGACGTGCATAATATCCATTAGACCTCTTAATAATGGCTAAGGTCTGCAGTCCTTGACCACACTGCTGCAATGCTTTATGATTCAAGTATGGTTTGCTGAGCGATTCCATACGTAGAAACACATTATAGCACACGTTGACCCTGTGCCCTCCACACGTTTTAAGATTTTTTGAGGTATAAACAGAAACACCCTCCATTCAAAATGCAAAGCTTCCATAAACATCCAGCTGCAAATGAAGAGTTTTGTACCTTCTGAAAGTCCATTCACTCAGATTTTCAAATTGTTTCCAGCTTCCAGACTGTGGAATTAGCGACTCTTCCTAACTCATCTAACTTGCTCAATTCATCCCCGCCGAATCATAATCCCACTTGCCTCCTTGGCTGCACTGTTCTTTCCATTCTATTTAATTATGTAACGATTACATCGTTACATAATTAAAAACATGTAAGTGATTAATACTTTTTCGAATAACTAGTAATAGTTGTTGTTGCTTTAACATCACTAAGTCTAAAAACGCAAATCTGCACCGCTGATAGTCTACCCTCGCCTGTATGCCGAGGAAATGAAAAAATAAAAAGAACAAAAAAAAATCTGCGTCCTCTGAGGAAGGATAACAGAACCGGTATTGTCGTTTGCCACCCTACCGTTGCACAGCCGAGGTCAAAGTAAGCGCTACGTGGTAACCTAACTCTATGGCCCTAATGACTAGCCTTTGCTTCTTCCTCGTCCTTAGACGGCGGTATTCGCGTTTGGGCCGAGCACAACATCCCCTCACCTCACCCCCCTCTTTCCGTAAAAGTAAAAGCCCTATCCCCAAATGTCGAAAATTTCAGCATTATATCGCCTTTCTTCCCTGCGTAAATGACATCCCTCTTCCAGAGATAAACGCAGGAAGAAATTTCATTCGCACACTTAATTATTTATCTGTCCTTTGACCTTTATTTTCTAAAATATATTTGTGAACGTTGAGTTTTAAGTACTTTCATTTGTTGAAGTCTAAAACGACGGCTTCGCCGACACTACAAATTTTTTAACAGGTGTTTTTCTGTCTGAATGGGAACCCAAAGTTATGCTGGTATTATCTGTTCCGGATTACCAACAATTGTACAACATTTGTCATTTCTTCAACATTCTCCAAAATTCTCGAATATTCAAATAGGAATTCACATTTGTTTGGCGCGACGCACCGAGAACGCTTAATACAAAAATTTCGTGCACGATTTATTGGTTATCTAGGTAAGTCATTAGCAGTTTTTTAACTTAACGTGAGTTAAAGGAAAATGTTCTCAGTCCCATAGTTTGTTTGAGTACCACAGCGCTTTACTAGTCATCAGCTACGCCAATAATGAAACTGCTATGCTTCAGGCCTTTAACCTCAGTCAGCTGTAGGGTGTCATGGAGTTTCACCTGAGCTGCTAATCATAGTTCAACAAGGCATTTTTCATGAACATAGATCATTCCCTAAGCGAAAGAAGAGACGACTGTGAGGACAATAAGCGCCAGGCTTTTGGATGAAGGGGAACTGAATGAAGAAGACCGGGGTACTGAGGTATTGAAACGGGAACTGATCCAAGCAGTTCTGGAGTTCCAGGAAAAGAAAGCGTTGGGTGTTACAGAATACCATCTTAGGCACTGAAAGTCTTAGGTTCGCATTCAATAATCAGATTGACTGAGGTAGCAAACTGAATTTATGACATAGGAATCTGGTCTCAGAGTCTACTTAAGACCATTGCAGTACCTGATCATGCAAAAATTCAGTTCAGAAGAGAGCAATGACCATAGCATAATTATTTTTACAAATGTTGTAACGAGAGTCATACTAAGGAGAACTGAAATTGGGAAGGTAACGGAAAAAGACATGGTATAGATTCTCTGAGGATGGTTGGAGAAAGAATGACAGCAGTGAACAAGTCGGCGTATAGTTGTGTTATCGACATTGAGAAGGCTGTCGATAGAGTCAACTGGAGTATACTGCTCATAATTTTAAAAGATGTTGGCATACACTAGAGAGGTAGAAGGTTAATAAGGGAGATGCAAATAATGCAAAAAAATGGCAGAGTAGGGAATGAAGAGGTGGAAGTGGTGAGGATTGGAAAGGGTATAGGACAGGAATATTCACTGTCACAGAAGCTGCTAAACATATATGGAGATGAACTGATACGTCATGCGAAGAGGCATTGTAATTGGAGGAGAAAGGGAGAAGATTGTAAAATATATGGATGATCAAGTAGTGCTGGCGGAATAAGAACAGGAGGTACAGAAGATGCTGGAGAGTGTTACAAGAAGGGGTGACGAGTATGGAATAGGAAACACAAAAGTGATGAGAATAAGCAAGAAGATGTCTCCAGTTAACATACTGTAAGACGGAAGAAAGACAGAACGAGTAAAATCCTTTCTGAGACTGAGAAGTTTAACGACACGGAACGGAAGCTGCACAGGAGAAATAAGGAGGAAGATATGCTGTTACTAACATGTAGCAGAATCGAGCTAAGGAAAAGATCTGCTACACGTTTTGTGTGGAGTGCAGTATCATACAGCAGTGAATCATGGACAGCTAAAAACAAAAAAGGAAGATATTTAGGAAATTTTGAAATGCAGCCATGCAGAAGAGTGCTTAAGGTAAAGTGGACTGACAGATTTAAGGGTTGCGTTGGTATGGGGGAAGAGACCAAGAAGCGAGATCATCGGTCTCATCGGATTAGGGAAGGACGGGAAAGGAAGTCGGCCGTGCCCTTTCAAAGGATCCATCCCAGCATTCGCCTGGAGCGATTTTAAGAAATCACGGAAAACCTAAATCAGGATGGCCGGACGGGGGATTGAACCGTCGTCCTCCCGAATGCCAGTCCAGTGTGCTAACCACTGCACCACCTCTAAAGTACATTTAAGAATATACAAGTAATGAAGAGAAAGTGGGAAGAAAACAGTTTGCTAGAAGCGATCAGAAAGGAGAAAAAATTTGGCTGGGACATAAACTGCGTCGGGATTGTCTGCAACAAAGAGTTATACACTCATGCTCACAAATTAAGGATAATTGCAAAATTTGGTGCCACACAACGTGGCACTACACAAAACTGGCGCTTATAGTATAGGCACATAGGGAACACACACGACACAGATCTGTAAGTCCACGCCGGCCGGGGTGGCCAAGCGGTTAAAGGCGCTACAGTCTGGAACCGCGCGACCGCTACGGTCGCAGGTTCGAATTCTACCTCGGCCATGGATGTGTGTGTTGTCCTTAGGTTAGTTAGGTTTAAGTAGTTCTAAGTTCTAGGGGACTGATGACCTCAGATGTTAAGTCCCATAGTGCTCAGAGCCATTTTATTTTTGCACCAGTGTCTGTCGGAGCTCCTGATGTGTCCTAGGGGTTTGATGACGTGCAGTGATATATCGACAGAGAGCATCCCAGCCGTGCTCGATGGGGTTTAGGTCTGGAGAACAGGCAGGCCACTCCATTCGCCTGATATCTTCCGTTTCAAGGTACTCCTCCACGATGGCAACTCGGTGAGGCCGTGCGTTATCATCCATCAGGAGGAAGGTGGGACCCACTGCACCCCTGAAAAGACGGACATACTGGTGCAAAATGACGTCCTGATAAACCTGACCTATTACAGTTCCTCTTTCAAAGACATGCAGGGGTGTACGTGCACCAATAGTAATCCCACCCCACACCATCAAAACACGACCTCCATACAGCTCCCTTTCAAGGACATTAAGGGGTTGGTATCTGGTTCCTGGTTCACGCCAGATGAAAACCCGACGAGAATCACTGTTCAGACTATACCTGGACTCGTCCGTGAACATAACCTGGGACCACTGTTCCAATGACCATGTACTGTAGGAATCAGCATGGGTTTAGAAAAAGACGGTCGTGTGAAACCCAGCCCGCGCTATTCGTCCACGAGACTCAGAGGGCCATAGACACGGGTTCACAGGTAGATGCTGTGTTTCTTGACTTCCGCAAGGCGTTCGTTACAGTTCCCCACAGTCGTTTAATGAACAAAGTAAGAGCATATGAACTATCAGACCAATAGTGTGATTGGATTGAAGAGTTCCTAGATAACAGAACGCAGCATGTCATTCTCAATGGAGAGAAGTCTTCCGAAGTAAGAGTGATTTCAGGTGTGTCGCAGGGGAGTGTCGTAGGACCGTTGCTATTCACAATATACATAAATGACCTTGTGGATGACATCGGAAGTTCACTGAGGTTTTTTGCAAATGATGCTGTGGTGTATCGAGAGGTTGTAACAATGGAAAATTGTACTGAAATGCAGGAGGATCTGCAGCGAATTGACGCATGGTGTAGGGAATGGCAATTGAATCTCAATGTAGACAAGTGTAATGTGCTGCGAATACATAGAAAGATAGATCCCTTATCATGTAGCTAAAAATAGCAGGTCAGCAACTGGAAGCAGTTAATTCCATAAATTATCGGAGAGTACGCATTAGGAGCGATTTAAAATGGAATGATCATATAAAGCTGATCGTTGGTAAAGCAGATGCCAGAATGAGATTCATTGGAAGAATCCTAAGGAAATGCAATCCGAAAACAAAGAAAGGTTACAGTACGCTTGTTCGCCCACTGCTCGAATACTGCTCAGCAGTGTGGGATCCGTACCAGATAGGGTCGATAGAAGAGAGAGAAGATCCAACGGAGAGCAGCGCGCTTCGTTACAGGATCATTTAGTAATCGCGAAAGCGTTACGGAGATGATAGATAAACTCCAGTGGAACACTCTGCAGGAGAGGCGCTCAGTAGCTCGGTACGGGCTTTTGTTAAAGTTTCGAGAAGATACCTTCACCGAAGAGTCACGCAGTATATTGCTCCCTCCTACGTATTTCTCGCGAAGAGACCATGAGGATAAAATCAGAGAGATTAGAGCCAATACAGAAGCATACCGACAATCCTTCTTTCCAACGAACAATATGAGACTGGAATAGAAGGGAGAACCGATAGACGTACTCAAGGTACCCTCCGCCAACACCGTCAGGTGGCTTGCGGAGTGTGTATGTAGATGTAGATGTAGATGTACTGTGTTCTTGACACCAGGCTTTACGGGCTCTCCTGTGACCAGGTGTCAGTGGAGTGCACCTTGCAGGTCTCCGAGAGAATGAACCATGTCTGTTCAGTCGTCTGTAGACTGTGTGTCTGGAGACAACTGTTCCAGTGGCTGCGGTAAGGTCCCGAGCAAGGCTACCTGCAGTACTCCGTGGCCGTCTGCTGGCAATGACGGTGAGATACCGGTCACTTGTGGTGTTACACATTGTGGACGTCCCGTACTGTAGCGCCTGGACACTGTCTGCTGGAATCGTTGCCATAATCATGAGATCACACTTTGTGGCACACGTAGGGCCCGTGCTACGACCTGCTGTGTTTGACCAGCCTCCAGTCGCCCTAGTATTCTACCCTCATAACGTCATCAATATATGTTCTTTGAGCCATTTACAACACACAGTCATCATTAGCACGCCAGAAAACGTCTGCACACTTACTCGCTGCACCGTACTCCGACATGTACCAACACACCTCTGGGTATGTGGACTGCTGCCAGCGCCACTGTGCGACAACTGCTGGTCAAATGCACCGCACTGTCTTACCCCGAGGTGATTTAAAACCCGCAAACTGCCCACCAGACCATTGTTTCATCGTGTATCAGCATTACCCTTAATTTATGAGGACGGGTGTAGAAGGAACGAGAGGAAGAGCTAGGAAGAGAACTGGTAGACGACATTGGAAGAGAATGAAATTATGAACAGATGAAGGAAGATGCTCAGAACAGGACACGATGGACAGCCGCTTGTTGAAATCTGTCCAAAGACAGATACGCTAAAGGACAAGAAAGAAAAAGCGTGACACAGCCTTAGGGCCAAAGAGAAGCACACGTCTCGATTGACCATTAGCATCGAGCCGTTGCCCGTCTCGTGCAGCCTTGATGCTGAAGCGGCTCTTACAGTTTCTCGTTTTAGGCAGAAGCGCCCGCTTACGTCACCTTCGGACAGCAGGGCCCCTTTACAAATGGACTTGCAGCTTCTCAAGGTCCTTCACAGCTCCTCGATGAACTATGCTGTGCAATTAGCGGTCCGACAGCGTCCTTCAACCTCCCATTGCTCGCTCAGAATGGTCCTGCGTTTGCGGACGAAACCGCCCGCTTCAAAAACGGTGGAACCGTTCGCCGTGCGCTCGCGCAGACACCTTACAGCGAAGAAATATGCCCCATACAATACGTATGAAACCCACCATCAGGCTACCGCAGGAATGGGTCTCGGTACTCTGCTAATGCTAACACTCGTTCATTAGGAGACAGTGACCTTTTTTTGGTAAGCTATATTACTAGACTCGATTCCAGTTGCAGCTTGCCTAGCTAGCGGCTACCAGGACAACAAAAATTTAATTTTCAGTGTTTCATATTCACTGTCGGAAAAGAAATCGCAACAGCTATACGGAGCTGTGCGACATAAACGAAGTTGGAAGAAGTGTTTCTACATGTGAACGATAATTCTATTCGAATTTCACGACAGTCACTTAAGAGTGGCGCTAGTACCGCCACTATGAGAGTGAAAATCAGGTTTGCTTTAGATACACACTGTAATGGTAATGTTAGTTACCTCTGAGAGATGACATGGTGAGCTGATACTAGTCAAGAATGCCTTTAAGGCGACAAAGACGCCATTATCAACACCTCACCGAGTCTGACCGCGGTCTTATAATAGGTCTACGAGAAGCTGGATGTTCCTTCTGCGATATTGCAGAAAGACTTGGCAGGATTGCAGCCACTACAGATGACTGTTGGCAGCGTGGTCACGACAATGTACGGTCGCAAGAATATCGGTCTTCGGACACCCATGTGCAACTACCGAGAGGGAAGACTATCGTGTTCAGCGTGTGGGCCGGCCCGAGTGGCCGAGCGGTTCTAGGCGCTACGGCCTAGAACCGCGCGGCCGCTACGGTCGCAAGTTCGAATCCTGCCTCGAGCATGGATGTGTGTGATGTCCTTAGGTTAGTTAGGTTTAAGTAGTTCTAAGTTCTAGGGGACTGATGACCTCGGATGTTAAGTCCCATCGTGCTCAGAGCCATTTCAGCGTATGGTTCTTGCGCATCGTACTACATCTGCTCGAGCCAGACGTCCTGTAGCATTCTGCAGACTCCAAAACCATCGCCATTTGCGAGTTGAATGGCGTCAAGCGTGAGCTCGTTGGACGGCAAGGTATGGGTCTGTTGTGTTTTCTGATGAAAGCCGCTTCTGCCTCGGTGCCAGTGACGGCGGTGTGTTGGTTAGAAGGAGATTAGTTGAAGGCCTGCAACCAACCTGCCGGCGTGCTAGACACACCAGCCGTTCACCTGGACTTATGGTATGGGGTGCGATTTCGTATGACACCAGGAGCACTCTAGTGGTTATCCCGTGCACCCTGACTGGAAATTTGTACGTCAGTCTGGTGATTCGACCCGTTGTGCTGACATTCATTCCAGAGGGTGTTTTCCGACAGGATAACGCTCGACCACATACCGCTGTTGTAAACCAACATGCTCTGCAGACTGGCGACATGTTACCTTGGCCTGCTGAATCACCAGACCTCTCTCTAATCAAGCACTGGGCATTATCAGTGGTGTCAAGCTAGAGCTCATTGGACGGCCAGGTGAAGGTCTGTTGTGTTTTCTGATGAAATTCGGTTCTGCCTCGGTGCGAGTGATGGCCGTGTGTTGATTAGGAGGAGACCAGTTGAGCGCCTACCACCAACCTGTTTGCGAGCTAGACACTCTGGACATCCTCCTGGACTTGTGGTATAGCGTGAGATTTCGTATTACACCAGGAGCACTCTCGTGGTTATCCCACGCAGCCTGACAGCAAATTTGTACGTCAGTCTGGTGATTCGACCCGTTATCCTGAAATTCAACTGTTGTTAACCAACATGCTCTGCAGACTGTCCACATGCTACCTTGGCCTGTTGAATCACCAGAGAGAGATCCAATCAAGCACGTACGGGGCATCATCAGGCGACAACTCCAGCGTCACCCACAAACATTAACCGTCCCTTTATCGAGCGATCAAGTGCAACAGGCAGGGAACTCCACACCACAAACTGCCATCCGGCACCTGTACGACACAATGCATGCAAGTCTGCACGCTTGCATCCCACAGTATGGCGGTTGCACCGGATATTAATATACCAACATCTCACATGTGAAATGGCTTACCTCGCGTTTATATTAACCTGTAATCTTGCAATGTTAATCACTTAAACAAGTTACCTAGACAAAGGTATTCCCGAAATTTCATTACTCTACTTCAACTACTTTTTGGTGATGCGAATTTTTCGTTATTATAATTATTGATCGACTTTTAAAATATCACAATGTACTCATAAAGAGGTATAATCAAATTTTTCACGAGAGTTGGGCGAGGCCTTTACGTTAGCGTTGTTTTGTGACAGCTGTTGGCGCAGCGGAAAGAGTGCAGAACGGGAATCCGAAGATCGCGAGGTCGAGTCCGTATGTGGGATGTTGTTTTAAATTTTTTATTTTCAATTTGTATGTTACATAAACTTCAAAATAAACCGAAATAATATTCAATATCTTAGAGTTATTAATATTTTCATAAAAATGCTTGAAAAGGAAAGGGAAAGGCAAAATGTTGTGTCGATTCCCTAAGGTCTCGACACAATGAGTGGCTAGGTGCACGCGAAACTAACGCAGACGGGCGTAAATTCTGAAACAGGAGACTGGATGAAAAACTATAAAGAAAAGAAGAGAGATTGTCATCTACTTAACTTTTAATGATGTCTTGTTCTTGTTGAAATACATCTCTTGCATAGTAGTAAGCAATTAGCAATGATACACATGGCGCCTTGCTAGGTAGTAGCGATGGACTAGCTGAAGGCTATTTAATCTGTCTCTCGGCAATTGAGAGGAAGACGTGATACGTCTTGTCGCAAGCTATGTCGTCCGTACAACTGGGGCGAGGTCAAGTCCGTGTCTTCTGACCTGCCCTGTGGTGGCGCTACGTTTGCGAATACACAGTGGCGACACGCGGGTCCGACATGTACTACAGGACCGCGGCCGATTTAAGTTACCACCTAGCAAGTGTGGTGTCTAGCGGTGACACCACACAAAATATTGAATAAATTCGATGAAGATTCATTCCCCCACTACTGCAGTAACTCAACGTGCTGTATTCTACAACACGTATGACTAAGAATTAGTTCTAATACATGTTGAAGAGCCGAAAAGACTACGACCAGCTGGACATCTCGATAGCTTATTTTGTGTTTACCAGTTTCAGGCTGGTTTGCTCATTTTCAGACGAAGTCTAGATTATATGAAGATGGCAACTATTCTTTCGGACATGTCCGAAAGAAAAGATGCCATCGTCATATCGTTAAGGCTAACCGGCTGATGACCTTCTTCAGTGTGGATGCACACGAATTGCCTGAACTCTTACGCGACTCGGTGGATTGTCTGCCGTGAGTAATGGGTGTAATGGCAGCGGTACTACGAATGTAGTGTGTGGACTATAAGTTGAGAATGTGGGTCTCACGGGGAGCGTGGCGGCGATAAGTCCCTGCAGTCGCACTATCCTCTGTGCCCTCGGTGGCTCAGATGGACAGAGCGTCTGCCATCTAAGCAGGAGATGCCGGGTTCGAGTCCCGATCGGGGCACACATTTTCATCTGTCCCCTTTGCTGTATATCAACGCCTGACAGCAGCTAATGATATTGATTTAATTGTAATTTCAAGTCTAGATTATGTTGGAATGTGACAGTTTGGTTCTGAGTTGGCGAAACCAGCGAATTCAAAAGTAAAGCACCTTGTTCTGGTTACAGACTGATTTGTCGTTTAAGTTAGGTTGACATGTGACAGATTGGTTGTGAGTTGGAGAGGGCAATGAATGTGAAAGCAGAAAAATTCCTGAAGTGTCTTGGTCTCCGGAGAAATGTTACCACAATCAATCTCTGCACAAGTGTCGTTTCGCAGAACTGTCATAAACTCGATGAAGAGGATGGCACAGGACAGGATGTGGGGGCGGACCGCATCTAAGCAGTGAGGCGACGAAAAAAGAAAAAGAAATTTCATTGGCGTAGTACCCAGCGGAAGAGCCAAGTCTCTTGAGTTCGAAACATAACAAGGGGAAAGTTACGAGAGAAGAAATCCTGGTCGCCTAGGCGCTATGACAGCCAGATCTCGGAGGGAGGTTAAATAAAATGGCAGAGGCTCCTAAGCGCATCGGGGAAAATACGCATCAGCGGCGGCAAGGTGGCGACGGACGCGTATAGCGATAACACAACAAGATATACGAACAAGACAGATATAACTGCAGACAAGGAGCAAGGGTAAGAGAGGGACAATGGGAGAAAGTCTTTGGAAGGTGCACATATTCGTCATAAACAGCCTACAGCAGGCCTACGCCATAATTTAACAATAAACGCCTGTAGTGGGACGCGAAATTGAAGCGTCACCCATCCACCAGTGCCAGCCCAGTTTGCAGGTGAATATAAGTTTAATTTAGTGTTTTGTTTATGTATTTTGTAATATTTGTAATGTTTGTGAATTATCTAAAGTTTTGGATTTATTTTTATGTTTTATGTACGGAGAGGGCGGCGCAACGAACGGAGACAGCATCTTCACTGCCGGGACCAGAGAGAAAATTGCTGGCCACTATACGTCGCGGGTCGACAGCCAAAGAGCAACAGAAGATCCTGAAACCGAGTTGTTGCGTCGTGCTTCTAAAAACTGAAAAAATAAGAATTTGTAATGTTTCTACAACAATGACGTCATAGAAAGTTTAATCATGATGTAAATATTCAGTCCTATCTTGTCAAGGCTCATGTTCACGTCTATATGTAGTATATATGAAGATAATAAACTAGTGTCTACTACAAAAGTGTTCCGAGAATTTATTTATGAAGAATTATATTAAGGAAGAAGTATTACTGATTTATTTGACAAGATTATTAATTTTTGACAATATTCATCGCGAGTTTGAGTCTTAAACGTTTATTCAATGTGGTTTTAATATTTATTAAAGCAGATAACTTGCATTAATATAATTTCTGAGAAGAAACAAACGATATCTAAATTGAAAAAAGTTTGCGCAAACCAACTGGACTGAGTGACGTAATTCTGCGCATACGACTCAAATGATGATGTTTTAATTACAGTTTCGTTCAAGAACCATTCAGAGACAACTTTAAAAAGAATTTAAATAGTTTGGAAGTGTTTTGTGGCTGACGTAGGTGACGAAGTCTGCATATGGTCGTATGTCAAAAGAAAATCATTTATACAAAACTTACGTCGTTACACTACACGCCTCCCTCCCTCCATTCAGCCTCTGAAGAATACTTTGAGGTGACAAAAGGTGGATACCTCCTAATATCATATCGGGCCTTCTTAAGCCCGATGTAGTGCAGCACTTTTTCGCGCACAGATTCAAGTAGGAGGTCCCCTGCAATAATACAAAGCCATGTTGCCTCTATAGCCGTCCATAATTGCGAAAGTATTGAAAATGCAGGCTTTTGAACATCAACTGACCCTTCCATTATGTGTCACAAATGCCTGATGGGAAATCACGCAGGCGATCTGCGTGGCCAAATCATTCGCTCGAACTGTCGAGAATGTTCTTCAAACAATTTGAGAATGGTTGCCACCCGGAGAGACGGAGTACATGAAAGGTCTCCAAGTACACGAAAATAACCATTTCCAGTCAATAATCGGTTCAATTGGACCAGGGGACCCGTTCCATTCCGTGTGAACACAGCCCATACCATTATGGACCCACCACCAGCTTGCACAGTACCTTGTTGACAACTTGGGTCCATGGCTTCGTAGGGTCAGCGCCATACTGGAAACTTACATCAGCTTTTACCAACTGAAATCGGGACTCCTCTGACAAGATCATGGTTTTCCAATCGTCTAGTGTTCAACCGGTATGTTCACGAGCGCAGTCGATGTCGTACTTTCGGCAAAGGCACTCACGTCGGTCGTTTGCTCCCAAAGCCCATTAATGGCAAATTTCAAATGGTTCAAATGGCTCAGAGCACTATGGGACTCAACATCTGAGGTCATCAGTCCCCTAGAACTTAGACTACTTAAACCTAACTAACCTAAGGACATCATACACATGCATGCCAGAGGCAGGATTCGAACCTGCGATCGTAGCAGTCACGCGGTTCCGGACTGAAGCGCCTGGAACCGCTCGGCCCCCGCGGCCGGCGCCAAATTTCCGCGCACTCACCTATCGGATACGTTTTTCGTACGACCCACATTGAGTATTGCGGTTATTACACGGAGTATTGCTTCATGTCAGCACTGGCACCTCTACACAAAACCCGATGCTCTCGGTCGAAAAGTGAAGCCTGTCGGCCACTGCATTGTCCATGGTGAGAGTAATGAATGAAATTTAATATTCTAGGGACACTCTTGAAAATGCGAATGGCGGAAAATTGCATTCGCTAACGATTTCCGAAATGGAATGTCCCGTACGTCCAGCTAAAGCTATCATTTCGCATTTAAAGTCTGTTAAATCTCGTCGCTCGGCCATAATCACGTCAGACACCTTTTCATGTTGATCACTGACGCCAATGCACTTTCCTTTTACACCTAGCGTACGCAAAACTATTGCTGTCTGTTTATGTGTATATCGCTATCAAATGGTTCAAATGGCTCTGAGCACTATGGGACTTAACTTCTGAGGTCATCAGTCCCCTAGAACTCAGAACTACTTAAACCTAACTAACCTAAGGACATCACACACATCCATGCCCGAGGCAGGATTCGAATCTGCGACCGTAGCGGTCGCGCGGTTCCAGACTGTAGCGCCTACAACCACTCGGCCACCCCGGCCGGCTATATCGCTATGCCATGACTGTTTTGTCACCTCAGTGCACTGCACAATTAGAGCCACTGAGACGGTGGGGCGCTTCAACAACACAACGTTTCAGGAACTGGCGGAAGCACGACGCTCCGAGAGGCCTACTGCAGTCAGATTAGGAAGTTGGTAATTGCATCAGCAGAGATGCAGCCGGAGAGCGTAGCTAGGCGGGGCTAAGCATGTCGCCAAACACGGATGCGACCATCATGATGCTGTAAACAGAACCTGGATTCATCCGAAAAAATGACGTTCTGCTATTCGTGCAGCCAGGTTTGTCGTTCAGTACACCATCACAGGCGCTCCTGTCTGTGATGCAGCTGATAGTCCATGCTGCTGCAAACGTCGTCGAACTGTTCGTGCAGATGGTTGTTGTCTTGCAAACGTCCCCATCTGTTGACTCAGGGATCCAGACGTGTCTGCACGATCCGTTACAGCCATGCGGATAACATGCCTGTCGTCTCGATTGCTAGTGATACGAGGCTGTTGGGATCCAGCACGGCGTTCCGTATTACCCTCCTGAACCCGCCGATTCCATATGTGGAATCTCGACCAACGCGAGCAGCAATTGTCGCGATACGATAAACCGCAATCGCGATAGGCTACAATCCGACCAATATCAAAGTCGGAAACGTGATGGTACGCATTTCTCCTCCTTACACGAGGCATCACAACAACGTTTCACCAGGCAACGCCGGTCAACTGCTGTTTGTGTATGACAAATCGGTTGGAAATTTTCCTCTTGTCAGCACGTTGTAGGTGTCGCCACCGGCGCCAACCTTGTGTGAATGCTCTGAAAAGCTAATCATTTGCATATAACAGCATTTTCTTCCTGTCGGTTAAATTTCGCGTCTGTAGTACGTCATCTTCGGGGTGTAGCAATTTTAATGGCCAGTAGTGCATCAAGAGTCCATGCAGTTATCTGAATAATGTCAGGAGTTGTGCAACACTCGCAGTGTATGTCGTTTCAGTACTTATTCCAGCCGTACTTTTCGTAATACGAGAATTTTAACAACATAATCAGCGCAAGGCTCCGTCAATTAGGCCAACCGACTGTTTGCCTTCTTCCCGAGCCCTGTCGCACAGTCCCAAGCAACGTTCACCCTTGGGACGCGACACTGGACAACCTGCTGAAGCCAACAGAAGTGTACCTTTCGTCCTCTCTTCACGGTGTGGCAAAGTCGTTGAAGATCAAGGCCACTGCCGGAGCTACTACTAGGTGCGTGCGGCCTCCGCGGTCGCACCTGCAGCAGCCGGTCGCCATTCACTGTGCGCCTGCACATTCACGTCTGCGCACGCCGGACGCCGGCGAAGGTGACCGTCCGGCCGCTCGGCGCGGGTTTTTTGGCCGACTGGGTTTCCGCCGTGACCGGACTGCGGGGCTCGACGCCCGGACCAAGGTCTCGCGGCTCACGGCGCGCCGGCCGGCGTCTGCATTCCGCGCCAGCAGCCGGCAGCCAGCAGGTAGAGGCGGGCTCCGTCCTGCAGCCTCACCTCTCAGCTACCCGTCAACGACGCGCGCGGCGCAGGTGCCGAATACACCGCCCGACACCTGCTGTCTGCAACTGTTTCCATTCGACAAAATGCGTAACTAATACATTCCAAAACGCCGCGCAATACCTTGTGTTCTATTGGCGATAAAAAGGTAGCGTCAAGTATTTTGGATAGCCCTTTGGCTAGGAATCGTTTCTACAGGGTAAAAAGTATTTAAACCGACAAATTCTGGGAGGTTGTAGGGGACATCAAAACAAATATTTTTCCCCAATGTCATTTTTTCCTATGCGGAGTATTTAAATCGGTAGAGGAAGATTTCTCTGGCGGCAAATTAATTAAACCAACAAATACTTTTCCATTTTTTTATGACCAAGAGACAACACATTAACACAACCCAATTTCAATTACAGTCGATTTTCAAAAATTCCTGCATTGATACGTAACCAAAAGTTACACCGTCGGATCATGTTCTGTCTGACACGGGCAAAAACCCCAGGAGTATGATAAATTCTTCCTGCTGCTGCTACTATCCGGGTAGCCAGATCCTCTTCTGATGTAACAGGAGTTGCGTAAACAAGGTTGCGCATCTCTTCCCACACAAAAAAGTAAAAAGAGGGGACATATCTGGGGATCGAGCAGGCCATGGTACAGGACCACCTCTGTCAATCCACGTTTCTGGTAGTCGTCGGTCCAGGAATCGACGCGCACGACGACTGAAATGTGCTGGCGCCCCGTCATGTTGGAACCAAAGGGTTGTCTTGTAGGGAGCGGGACGTCTTCCAGCAATTTTGGCAATGCTCTAGCGAGAAAATTGTAATATTGCCTGCCATTTAAAGGCCTAGGTAGCAGATACGGCCCAATTAAACAGTCCCCAACAACACCGACCCACACATTAACGAAGAACCGCACTTGATGAACGCAAGTAACTGTGACATGTGGGTTATCCTCACTCCAAACATGCGAATTGTGCATGTTGAAGACTCCATCACGCCCGATCGTTGCTTCGTCTGTAAACAACACAGAGGATGGAAATGTAGGATGCATTTCACACTGTTCCAGGTACCACTGCGAAAACTGTGCTCTGGGTGGATAATCAACTGGTTCCAGGTTGTGGACACGCTGTAAGTGAAATGGACGTAACAATTGCTCTCGAAGGACTGTTCTTACATTCGTCTGATTCGTCCCCATGTTACGTGCAATTGTACGAGTGCTGATTGAAGGATCCCGCTCCACATGCTGCAAGACAGCTTCCTCAAATTGCAGCGTTCTTACCGTGCGACGGCGTCCCTGTCCAGGTAATCTGCTAAATGACCCGGTCTCACGCAGACGTTGGTACACGGCAGCAAAGGTCGTATGATGCGGGACACGGCGATTAGGATATTGTTGTTGATAAACCCGCTGTGCAGCTCGTCCGTTGTGGTGCGTTACGTAGTACGCACCAACCATATCAGTGTACTCACTCCAAGTGTATCGCTCCATTAGTAAACAGGGACAATGCACTACTACACTGGTGGACAGCAATTGTCTACAACTGAAGAGCGTAATACGCCCTCTAACAACTGAAGATCGTAATACGGCCTCTAACAACTGAAGAGCATAATACGCCTTCCACCGGTTAAAATAGTCCTCATAGGAAAAAATAACATTACTGAAAAATATTTGTTATGATGTCCCCTACAACCTCCCAGAGTTTGTCGGTTTAAATACTTTTCACCCTGTATACTGAAAGATCGGATTGTGTCACTATCCTGCAGTACAGGGTCAAACTATGAATATTACACACTTCCTCCTACTTAGGCAAATGGATAAAATCTGTTGCTTCTTTTTGCATTTGATATGGCCTACGGTGGGCTTGATGGGACTTACGGAGCCACCATTAGCTCATGGGCGGTTACTGCAAAACCCCACAAAAGGCTTTCTTTACTATATTTTCGGTGTCACCAGCAGACCAATACGCGGCCGAGGATTCCACGACGGCTAAGCCCAGCAAATGGCTGAAAGTTTTGCAATATACTCCTAAGATTCCGATCTCGAAGAACCTTCAAAAATTTTCTCGATATCTGTACGCGTTTCCGGTATACAGAAGTTCAAAGTTACCCTATTTGTATACGTAAAATAAGCACGTAAAACCAACTGTGAGGCGGGAAAGTGGTTTACAAAGTGACGTAGCACGGATAAATATGCTGTGAAGTTTCTCTATTATCAGCAGGGAACACCGTGTTATAGTATTGAAACACATGCAAAATTTTTTGTACGTAAAATCCGGACTGAGGTGTAAAATTAGTTTTGCGTTATTTCAATTTCTGATGAGTAAACTATCTGCATTGTAATGATCAATACGTTTTTTTCACTTGAGCTACATGTCCTGTTGCAGCAGGGAGAAGAAGGAAACAAGCGGGAAGAAATATGCCAATATGTTGCTGTTTTTTTTTAAAGGCTCTGACTGAAAATGGGGCACCAGCTACCTCAGTCTACCTTCCTCAGCTCCTTAAAGGTTTTTCCCAAAAATTTTGGCATACGAACATATTCGGGCTTCTCTTCTAGACAGAAGACAGTGCAGTGCCAAAGAGACGGAAAAGTAATAAATACTGGTAGGTAGTAGACAGTGATTGTGTTATAGAAAGAGATGTAGGTATAGAGAGAAAGACGGGATACAGTGGCAGTGGAACATAGTTGAGAGTGACAGAACAGTGCTACGAAAAGAGTGAAAGAGAGAGTGATAATGGGGAGAGGAATAAAGAGAAAAAGAAAGTTTGAGTGATAATGAGAAGGAGAGTATATGACACTGACAACTAAGAAGACAATGAGGAGAGACAGCAGCAGTAAGTGGGAAGGAATGAGATACTAGCAGTAAGAGAGAGCAAGAGGGAGACAGTGACAAAGAGGGGAGACTTTAGTAGTAGGACAGAACGATGGGGATTGTGGCTGACACAGCATTACAATGACAGAGAGGCACAAAGAGATAATGACAATGAGTTGGGCTGAATGAGTGATTGTGAAATGGCATCTGGGAGTGGATGAGTAAGAACGGCTTACGGCGATGGACTAGTGGATTTGAGTGAGTTACAGTTAGGCGAGCTTGTGGGTGTTTGAGGTGAGCCGCAACTTAAGAAAAGCGCGAATATGTTCGCATGCCAGATTTATTGGGAAAGTTTTGAAAGGTGCTATGGAAGGTAGAATGAGGCACCTGGTAACCCCACATTTCTGTTACAGTCTTTTAAATTAACAGGCACATGTTCGCAATTTTTGTGTTCCGATAGGAGTATTTTTCTACGGATACTGTATATTGCTACACTGTTTCCGCAATACGCGAATAAGACTTACTCAGTTCCAAACTTGTACTGTATATACACTATCTGGTCAAAAGTATCGAGATATCTTCACTATCTCATCAAAATTATCCACACACCTATTACTGCACGTTCATGCGGTGTGTGCCCACCCTGAACCTTTACAACGTGTGGCTGGGAACACTTTCAGCGAGGTTGTTGATTGCCATTCTTCCTCAAGAGCCGAGACCACAGAAAGTAGCTATGTTGGATGATGGTAACTAGAACGAAGTCTACGTTCTAACTCGTTCCAGAAGTGTTCCACTGGGTTCAGGTCGGAACTCTGGGCAGCCAAGTCCATTTCAGGAATGCTATTGTCCACAAACCATTGTCTCACAGATTCTGCTTTATGGTATGGCCCATTGTCATCCTGCTACAATCAGTCATCGTCCCCGAAATGTTCCCCTGCTGTACGAAAACCATAGTTCTGTAAAATGTGTTCACATCCTTCCGCATTTACCTTTATCTCAAGCGCAGTAATCGGACCACTCCTTAACCAAGAAAACCCCCTCTCGTGGTAAACCACCTCCTCTGTACTTCACTGTTGGCAGTACACACGATGGCGGGTAACTTCATCCAGTCATTCTCCAAGTCCAAACCCTTCCATCGCATTGCCACAGGGTACAGCGTGGTTCATAGCTCCAAATCACTCGTTTCCAGTCTTCTACCGTCCAAAAGAGTCGCTCTTACACCACTTCAGCCGTCGCTTAACACTGACTACAGAGCCGGCCGAAGTGGCCGTGCGGTTAAAGGCGCTGCAGTCTGGAACCGCGAGACCGTTTAAGTAGTTCTAAGTTCTAGGGGACTAATGACTTCAGCAGTTGAGTCCCATAGTGCTCAGAGCCATTTGAACCATTTTGAACTGACTACAGAAATGTATGTGTTATGAGGAGCTGCTGGACCACTTTACACCATCCTTTCTAATCCCCTACCTGGGCTACTTTGGAACTCACAAATGATTCCAACTGCCGATGTTATGTGATTCTTTTGACAACCGCTCTCCGCCAGCTGAGTGTCACCGTCCGTCAGGACATGAGGTCAGCCTGGTTTTTGAATACCCGCGGTTGTTCCTTCGCGTTTCCGCTTCTTAATCGACTTAATCAGCTTTAGAAGGGCTGAAATGTCACTCACGGATTTCTTGCCCAAGTGACATCTAACGACTATCTTGGAAGTCACTGAACACTTCTCGCCTACCCACTCTGCTGTTCCTGCTTCCCTGCCGCCAGCACCATCCTCGCCGGCTACTTTTACACTGAGGTCCATTCCGCATTACACAGCTGTTTTCGGAAACCTTTGATCAGATAGTGTACACGCCGCGAGAAACCTTAGCCTGCCTTGCATCTCGCAGGATACTGCACACCATTATTTGCGCTTTTCTGTCCTATTCCACTGAACAAGAGAGAAGTGACTGTCTCTAGCCTCTGTGCGAAGTCTTCTTCCTTCATAGCGGCGTTCAAGCTTGTCATTGGTCGGGCAATTTGTATATTGTGGATATTTTTCAGCATACTGGGGAAAACCATAGTGTCTTGAAAGGAGGATATAAGATGAACATCAACAAAAGCAAAACGAGGATAATGGAATGTAGTCAAATTAAATCGGGTGATGCTGAGGGAATTAGATTAGGAAATGAGACACTTAAAGTAGGAAAGGAGTTTTGCTATTTACGGAGTAAAATAACTGATGATGGTCGAAGTAGAGAGGATATAAAATGTAGACTGGCAATGGCAAGGAAATCGTTTCTGAAGAAGAGAAATTTGTGAACGTCGAGTATAGACTTAAGTGTCAGGAAGTCGTTTCTGAAAGTATTTGTATGGAGTGTAGCCATGTATGGAAGTGAAACATGGACGATAACTAGTTTGAACAAGAAGAGAATAGAAGCTTTCGAAAAGTGGTGCTACAGAAGAATGCTGAAGATTAGATGGGTAGATCACATAACTAATGAGGAGGTGTTGAATAGGATTGGGGAGAAGAGAAGTTTGTGGCACAACTTGACTGGAAGAAGGGATCGGTTGGTAGGACATGTTCTGAGGCATCAAGGGATCACAAATTTAGCATTGGAGGGCAGCGTGGAGGGTAAAAATCGTAGAGGGAGACCAAGAGATGAATACACTAAGCAGATTCAGAAGGATGTAGGTTGCAGTAGGTACTGGGAGATGAAGAAGCTTGCACAGGATAGAGTAGCATGGAGAGCTGCATCAAACCAGTCTCAGGTCTAAAGACCACAACAACAACAATTGGGGAAAATCACTATGGTTGGTTTCGTTTGCTAGACCTTAACAAGAACATAATGTCTGCCTTTTCCCGTGTACAATAACAGGCTTTCATTAAGCTGGTAAGTGGAAACGTAAGACTACAATGTAAAAGCATTTCACTAACGTATCAAAATCTACCCGGTAGCCGCGAGCGTTAAAGCGCCCGCTTTCATGACGGGGAGACGGGCTACTCCCGGATCCGGATTAACATGGAGGGCCGATGATCAAAGCAATCTGGATGTGGTTTTTAGGCGGTTTCTCATATCCAACCAGGTGGATGCAGAGCAGGTACCGGAGCCCTGCCTCAGATACATGATACGCAAACATTTAGAACCTTCGCACGCATGCACATAGGATGTACACTGATACCGTCCTAGAAGGAGGAATGTCTCCTTAAATCCGTAACCAGCAGCAGCAACAACTTATCGAAATATAAACTGGCTCCATTAGAAATAATGTGTGCACTGGACTTACAACTGCAAATACGGTTTATAGTAACAAAACTAACAGATGTTTAGTGCATGTTATATCCCTGCAGAATAACAAAAAATGGGGTTCAAATGGCTCTGAGCACTATGCGACTTAACTTCTGAGGTCATCAGTCGCCTAGAACTTAGAACTAATTAAACCTAACTAACCTAAGGACATCACACACATCCATGCCCGAGGCAGGATTCGAACCTGCGACCGTAGCGGTCGCTCGGCTCCAGACTGTAGCGCCTAGAACCGCACGGCCACTTCGGCCGGCTGCAGAATAACAAATGTATCCTCATTTGTGCACTGCATTCTGTAGATCGATCGTAATAGGAAAGAACTAGCAGCAGAAGAGATGTGTTTCACAGTGGAGAAGATGAACAAGTGCTCATAGCTCTTAAGTTATGATTTCGTAGTCCAAGTTTGCCTTGTTTCGGTCCCTACCAACGGGTCTTAAAACTTGGAAAACTTTTATTGATACCTTGTATGACACTGTGGAAAGTAATCGTCCCGTGCAGAGGTGCACACAGTCCGTTTTTAACCTGTCCATGCTTGCCTGTTAGCCAGGCAGGCAAGCTGCCGCAGGTTACCAGCAGAACGGGTAGCCTGCTTCACTCCAAGGCAAGCTACGCCCAACCCAAGCAAGCTAAACGAATATTGCCGTCTTTCCGCGGTACTACGCTACGTAGCAGTTTATTCCGTACGCTTTCACTGTAATTTTATGAGTGCGGTTCGGAAACTTTTTTACCCAAGTATCGCAAGACGAGGCACAATGCAATACGTATTCATTTTTGGCCACTGCAGCCCAGAAAATTCTGCATCTTATTCGTCCATTTTCTCTTTTCGGCGTATTCCGAGCTTATTTAATTATTTCGACACGAACGGCTTTCTCTGCAACTTCACCCTCTTTCGGCTGGTACTGACTACTCCCAATTCGAATCATTATGAGGTCACCACTAATACATGTTTTCTGTAGTAAGCAGAACCATCTCTAAAAATTAAGACCCTTTACATTTAAGAACAAGAAGATGCCAATTATACTGCATCGCCAGCTAAACTTAGGTTCTAGAAGTCTACCTTCTGTAATCTTAAAGTCTTTCAGCCAAGTACGAACACAGTTTCCCAGGCACGAGCACATAGATAATATTGTGGGTAGAGCTAACCAAAGACTGTGATTCATTGGCAGAACACTCAGAAGGTGCAACAGGTCTACTAAAGAGACTGATTACACCAAGCTTGTCCGCCCTGTTCTGGGGTATTGCTGTCCGGTGTGGGATCTGTATCAGGTGGGACTGACGGATGACATCGAAAAAGTAAAAAGAAGGACAGCTCGTTTTGTATTATCGCGAAATAGGGGAGATAGTGTCAAGGGGTGCAGGTATGATACGTAAATTCGAGTGGCAATCATTAAAACAAAGGCGTTTTTCGTTGCGACGGGATCTTCTCATGAAATTTCAATCACCAGTTTTCTCCTCCGATTGCGAAAACATTCTGTTGGCACCCACCTACATAGAGATAAATGATCATCACGATAAAATAAGAGACATCAGGGATCGCTCGTTCTTCCCGCGTGCCGTTCGAGAGTGGAACGGTAGAGAGACAGCTTGAAGGTGGTTCATTGAACCCTCTGCCAGGCACTGTATTGTGAATATCAGAGTAATCACGTAGATGTAGATGTAGACGTGTATTGCGTGTTCGTTGAATTCATACTAAGTGGCCCAAACAGTTCATTCTAAATCCTCCAAATGCATTTTAGCAAACACGAAATTCGTTTTTTATATCATGTTAATCTAAAAAAATACATCTCTGAAAAAAGAAGCTTTTCTTTCATACTAAGATTTCTTTGCACTACGTTGCATACCACCAGAATGTGGTATTTAATAACCACCAGAATGTGGTATTATTTAATATCCAATAAGCCATATTTTATCCACTATAGTCAACGTTTGTCCTACATTTAGAGAGCCTATACACTGCTAAATGGCCTAAAGATCTTAGCACACGTTTCCACACACTTGTGAGCCGGTAAGTGTTGGTCCTCTTTCAGGATATTTATGGAGTGAGGGAACTGTTGGTCAAATTTACAAATATGTCGTAAGATACTAGAGGTTTCCATATGAGTGTTTAATAAATTTTTACATTGCGTTGCACTTACGGATATTATATGAATGTGTGGTGTCTTCTTTCGGAGAACAGACACCACACATTCATATAATTTGATGGGCTAACTGGGCAATGAATCAATCTTCTTCAGTGTGGCCGGTCGAAGTGGCGGAGCGGTTCTAGGCGCTTCAGTCTGGAACCGCGCGACCGCTACGGTCGCACGTACGAATCTTGCCTCGGGCATTGATGTGTGTGATGTCCTTAGGTTAGTTAGGTCTAAGTAGTTCTAAGTTCTAGGGGACTGATGACCTCAGAAGTTAAGACCCATAGTGCTCAGAGCCATTTGAACCATTTTTTTCTTCATTGCGGATGAATAAATACGTCTGATCTCCTGTGGAATCTCGGAAGAGCGAATATACAGGAAATGGACAGGGGCTGAGGATAGGTGGCGCGCGATGAGACTGTGGATCGGCCCTGAGGAGGGCCGAGGTAGTCCGTGCAGTAGCGATAACGCTGCGCCCGGATGGCGCAGTGGTTACCGCTCCTGCCTAGTAAGCAGGAGAGCTACATCTACATCTACTTGATTACTCTGCAATTCACATTTAAGTGCTTGGCAGAGGGTTCATCGAACCACAACCATACTATTTCTCTACCATTCCACTCCCGAACGGCGCGCGGGAAAAACGAACACCTAAACCTTTCTGTTCGAGCTCTCATTTCTCTTATTTTATTTTGATGATCATTCCTACTTATGTAGGTTGGACTCAACAAAATATTTTCGCATTCGGAAGAGAAAGTTGGTGACCGAAATTTCGTAAATAGATCTCGCCGCGACGAAAAACGTCTTTGCTTTAATGACTTCCATCCCAACTCGCGTATCACATCTGCCACACTCTCTCCCCTATTACGTAATAATACAAAACGAGCTGTCCTTTTTTGCACCCTTTCGATGTCCTCCGTCAATCCCACCTGGTAAGGATCCCACACCGCGCAGCAATATTCTAAAAGAGGACGAACGAGTGTAGTCTCTTTAGTGGACTTTTTGCATCTTCTAAGTGTCCTGCCAATGAAACGCAACCTTTGGCTCGCCTTCCCCACAATATTACCTATGTGGTCTTTCCAAATGAAGTTGTTCGTAATTTTTACACCCAGGTACTTAGTTGAATTGACAGCCTTGAGAATTGTACTATTTATCGAGTAATCGAATTCCAACGGATTTCTTTTGGAACTCATGCGGATCACTTCACACTTTTCGTTATTTAGCGTCAACTGCCACCTGCCACACCATACAACAATCTTTTCTAAATCGCTTTGCAACTCATACTGGTTTTTGGATGACCTTACTAGACGGTAAATTACAGCATCATCTGCGAACAGCTTAAGAGAACTGCTCAGATTGTCACCCAGGTCATTTATATAGATCAGGAACAGCAGAGGTCCCAGGACGCTTCCCTGGGGAACACCTGATATCACTTCAGTTTTACTTGATGATTTGCCGTCTATTACTACGAACTGCGACCTTCCTGACAGGAGCCGTGCGGTTAAAGGCGCTGCAGTCTGGAACCGCAAGACCGCTACGGTCGCAGGTTCGAATCCTGCCTCGGGCATGGATGTTTGTGATGTCCTTAGGTTAGTTAGGTTTAACTAGTTCTAAGTTCTAGGGGACTAATAACCTCAGCAGTTGAGTCCCATAGTGCTCAGAGCCATTTGAACCATTTTTTCCTGACAGGAAATCACGAATCCAGTCGCACAACTGAGACGATACCCCATAGGCCCGCAGCTTGATTAGAAGTCGCTTGTGAGGAACGGTGTCAAAAGCTTTCCGGAAATCTAGAAATACGGAATCAACTTGAGATCCCCTGTCGATAGCGGCCATTACTTCCTGCGAATAAAGAGCTAGCTTTGTTGCACAAGAACGATGTTTTCTGAAACCATGCTGATTACGTATCAATACATCGTTCCCTTCGAGGTGATTCATAATTCCAGGGTTCGAATCCCGGTCAGTACGCATTTTCACTCGTCGCCGCCTATTCCGCGTAATGTCCCAATGCAGCTGACAGCAGTGATCCCTCTCCTTCCTTTCCTTCAATTTCCATACACCTACCGATATATTTGAACCTGCCTCATAAACGCACAAAAACGTTTCCCCACCTGGGCTTCGGCTCTGTTTCGTGACTGGTATATATTCCCCAATACTTAACTGCTCCTCGGTCTCCTTTACATATGGTTTGTTCACCTTGCTGCTTCCACCGTTACACAGGCAAATGCCTGACTACTCTGTAGTCATGCTGGAGTGACAGCATGTGCAGCTGGCTGAACGGGTCCCGTGAAGCTTGCCAGGCTTTCGGAAACCGAAGCTGGTCTGCTTTAACCACTGTGCTTCAGTAAGTGTGTACTCTTCTGTCTTCGTTGCGGCAGGTTGAGCTGCTTTAACCCTTTCGGGATGCGAGGCCCGTATACGTGGCCCGACTGTCGCGTCAGAAGCCATCCATAATTTGTGACTACACGGCAAATATGGGAGCCGTAGACAGAGCCGATCACTACTGCGCGTCGTATCATTTTGCCAGAAAATCCCTCAAATGGTGGAGGAAAATTTTCTTCTGGTTACTCGAGGTACGATATTCACTTTTCTAATAGGCCTTGGTCTACTTAGTACATTTTTATTTTGACAAAAGGGTAATTGTTCTGGCTAATTTCAGGTGGGGATCGTCAACGCTTACTTGTCATCATAGCAGAGAAAAGAGGAGAGACACCAAAGAGTCATTTCCAGTTTCGGAAGAGTCTCGTCAAGGAGCTTGTGGGCGACGTCAGGGCTTAACCAACCCCATCGAGGAAGAGGCCACGCTCTGAGCATGGTAACATACACAGGATGGACGGCCTGTAGCATGCTATCGCAAGAATGGATACCGGAAAGCAGGGTGACTGTGTCGTTTGCAGTGATCGCTCCAAGCCAGGAGGGCGAAAACGGTCGCCCTTTTTTTAGCGAAACTTGTCTGACCAACCCTTCTCTTCATGTGCCTGAGTGCTTCAACAGGTATCACAAAGTAGCAAAGTACCGAAAGGACTTGTAAAATATGGTTGCCTATCGAAAAATCGATATGGCAAAGTTGTAAAGTTTGTTTTAAGCAAATTTTATAGTTTACTGACATATATTAAATTTTTCATACCTCAAAAAGGACTTGTTATTTTCCTTCCCACGGGCGTCCCATAAGAGAAAAAATTGTATTTTATATGTCGTTTTAAAACTAAAACTTTGAAGAATAAGATACAACTAATTGTAATATGTCTAATACAGTGCATCACATCTCAACTAAAAAAAAAGCAAAAAAATCAAATTTTTCATTTTTTTCTATTTTAACACCACCACCGAGTCAAAAAGTGCGCGATACGAAATAATGAAAATAGTATCCCAGTAAAGAGCGTGTTTCAAGCTTCATCTAAAAAAAATAAAACAATAAAAAGTAAAAAACTGTAGATTTTATAAGAGACGAAAGAAACGCCGGCCGGTGTGACCGTGCGGTTCTAGGCGCTTCAGTCTGGAACCGCGTGACCGCTACCGTCGCAGGTTCGAAACCTGTCTCGGGCATGGATGTGTGTGATTTAGGTTAGTTAGGTTTAAGTAGTTCTAAGTTCTAGGGGACTAATGACCACAGATGTTAAGTCCCACAGTGCTCAGAGCCATTTGGACCATTTCAACGAAAGAAACCTAAGGGATATGGAACCCGCACAGCGCCGCTGAATTGCACCGCTTTGGGGAAACGCACTCCGTCCCGAAAGGGTTAATGATTGCGGCAGAGAAAGGGACAGGCAAGCTGGAAGGAGAATCGTACGCCTCTGGTCCTACAGCACTTCCTTGGGGTGCACTCCAATTTACTTTTACGTCAGAAGATTTCACTTCGTAGAGTATGACATGCTGTGTTCTGTTTGCTATAAACTCTCCAATCTAATCACACATTTGGTCTGATATTCCGTAAGTAAACTCGTGTTTTCAGAATGAGATTTTCACTTTGCAGTGGAGTGTGCGCCGATATGAAACTTCCTGGCAGGTTAAAACTGTGGGTCAAACCGAGACTCGAAGTCGGGACCTTCACCTTTCGCGAGCAAGTGCTCTACCAACTGAGCTACCCAAGCACGACTCACGCCCCGTCCTCACAGCTTTACTTCTGCCAGTAACTCGTCTGCTACCTTCCAAACTTTACAGCCCTCCTGCGAACCTCATATGAAGCTCGTATTTTGTTGATAAGGCGACAGTACGGAAACTGTATGGGATACTTTCCGGAAGTCAATCAACACCATTACTATCTGGGCCAGGAGTAGTGCCTCTCACAAGGGAACCTCCCCATCGCACCCCCCTCAGATTTAGTTATAAGTTGGCACAGTGGATAGGCCTTGAAAAACTGAACACAGATCAATCGAGAAAACAGGAAGAAGTTGTGTAGAACTATGAAAAAATAAGCAAAATATACAAACTGAGTAGTCCATACGGAAGATACGCAACAACAACGAAAAAGCAAGCTCAGAAGTGCCGTGGTCCCGTGGTTAGCGTGAGCAGCTGCGGAACGAGAGGTCCTTGGTTCAAGCCTTCCCTCGGGTGAGAAGTTCAACTTTTTATTTTCAGTTTATGTGACAAACGCTTATGTTTTCATCACTTTTTTGGCAGTGATTATCACATCCACAAGAAAACCTAAATCGGGCAAGGTTGAATCTTTTTACCCATTCGCCAAGTGTACAAGTTAGGTGGGTTGATAACATATTCCTGTCATGTGACGCACATGACGTCACCAGTGTCGTATAGAATATATCAGACGTGTTTTCCTGTGGAGGAATCGGTTGACCTATGACCTTGCGATCAAATGTTTTCGGTTCCCATTGGAGAGGCACGTCCTTTCGCCTACTAATCGCACGGTTTTGCGGTGCGGTTGCAAAACACAGACACTAAACTTATTACAGTGAACAGAGACGTGAATGAACGAACGGACAGATCATAACTTTGCGAAAATAAAGAAAGTAAACTTTTCACCCGAGGAAAGACTTGAACCAAGGACCTCTCACTCCACAGCTGCTCACGCTAACCACGGGACCACTGCGCTCCTGATAACACACTCTCGTTGATGTTGCTTATCTTGCACACGGACTACTCAGTTTGTATATTATGCTTATTTTTTCATAGTTCCACACAACTTCTTCCTGTTTTCTCAATTGATCTGTGTTTAGTTTTTCAAACCTATTCACTGTGCCAACTTATAACTAAATCTGAGGGGGGTTCGATGGGGAGGTTCCCTTGTGAGTAGAGCGTACTTTCGGAACATCTCGCTCCTATGCACGACTTCAGCTTTGTCCACCGCTTCCCTGTTTCACAGAAGCCCGTGTTAATATTTAACACGTGTAATTACGCCGCTGCCTGCAAGAGTCGTGGCACCGTGAAGGACCCGCGCCTCGGGCGTGAAATGTGCCGGATGTGTACGCAACGGCCAGAGATGCGGCAGCGATACAGTCGACGACGGATATCGCTGCTTGTTGCCGCAGCGCGGCGCTGCGCGCGCCCGTAAATGGCTCCACTGGGTGCTGAACACACGGCCGGCGCGCTTTTTGTCGCCCTAACGCCGTCGCGATATGCGACGTACGTGGGGCAGTAGAGGCCCTTACAGGCTCGGGAAACTGCGGTGTGCTTCTTCTTGAGGAGATAACCGGTTCGCTTCCAATAAATCACTTCTGCAGCTCTTGCGTTTTATCTGTACCACTAGACTCCAGCTGCGAAATACACTCGTGCGTAACACTTGGAGCATACATAAGAAGAAGAGCTACGGTACACTACACAAGGAAACTGCCGAAAGTACGCAACGAGACGAACAGAGAGACATTTCTATTCAAAGACAATAATTACACTGAAGTCACCATGATTTACAATGGTCCCCTGGACATGGATCTTAATACGGTGAGTTATCACCACGGACAAGAGGTGCATGCTGTACAACGTCCTCCGATGAATATCAATTTGGGACCAATTTCAGATTTCGGTTGCCATATCAAAATAACGCAACTGTTGGAAACTGCTCGTTCTTGTTCTACATCTACATTTATACTCCGCAAGCCACGCAACGGTGTGTGGCGGAGGGCACTTTACGTGCCACTGTCATTACCTCCCGTTTCTGTTCCAGTCGCGTATGGTTCGCGGGAAGAACGATTACCGGAAAGCCTCCGCGCGCGATCAAATCTCTCTAATTTTACGTTCGTGATCTCCTCGGGAGGTATAAGCAGGGGGAAGTAATATATTCGATACCTCATCCAGAAACGCACCCTCTCGAAACCTGGACAGCAAGCTACACCGCAATGCAGAAGCGCCTCTCTTGCAGAGTCTGCCACTTGAGTTTATTAAACATCTCCGTAACGCTGTCACGGTTACCAAATAACCCTGTGACGAAACGCGCCGCTTTTCTTCGGATCTTCTCTATCTCCTCCGTCAACCCGATCTGGTACGGATCCCACACTGATGAGCAATACTCAAGTATAGGTCGAACGAGTGTTTTATAAGCCACCTCCTTTGTTGATGGACTACATTTTCTAAGGACTCTCCCAATGAATCTCAACCTGGTGCCCGCCTTACCAACAATTAATTTTATATGATCATTCCACTTCAAATCGTTCCGCACGCATACTCCCAGATAGTAACAGCTACCAGTGTTTGTTCCGCTATCATATAATCATACCATAAAGGATCCTTATTTCTATGTATTCGCAATACACTACATTTGTCTATGTTAAGGGTCAGTTGACACTCCCTGCACCAAGTGCCTATCCGCTGCAGATCTTCCTGCATTTCGCTACAATTTTCTAATGCTGCAACTTCTCTATATACTGCAGCATCATCCGCGAAAAGCCGCATGGAACTTCCGACACTATCTACTAGGTCATTTATATATATAGTGAAAAGCAATGGTCCCATAACACTCCCCTGTGGCACGCCAGAGGTTACTTTAACGTCTGTAGACGTCTCTCCATTGAGAACAACATGCTGTGTTCTGTTTGCTAAAAACTCTTCAATCCAGCCACACAGCTGGTCTGATATTCCGTAGGCTCTTACTTTGTTTATCAGGCGACAGTGCGGAACTGTATCGAACGCCTTCCGGAAGTCAAGGAAAATGGCTTCTACCTGGGAGCCTGTATCTAATATTTTCTGGGTCTCATGAACAGATAAAGCGAGTTGGGTCTCACACGATCGCTGTTTCCTGAATCCATGTTGATTCCTACAGAGTAGATTCTGGGTTTCCAGAAACGTTATGATACGCGAGCAAAATACATGTTCTAAAATTCTACAACAGATCGACGTCAGAGATATAGGTCTATAGTTTTGCGCATCTGCTCGACGACCCTTCTTCCTCGGAGAGGCGTAGTAATACAATGTGAAATGCGTTGCTAACGGTTGTAACAGAGCCGGCATAGGAAACCTCTGTCGGCAAAAGGACGTGAACGGATGCTGTGTCTCATCAACTCCGAGGCGGACCAGCAACTGCACCTTTGTCTCCATTACGGACGCGCCTTGCTACAGGCATTCGTCGCCTTTCGGATAGTAGCACATTAGCTGTTCGTCAGATTGAAGAGAAACAGGGATGTCTCCTAAGCTCGCCTTTTCGTTTGCACAGAGAACGCAAGTAATCCGCACCGCGACCGCAAACCAACGCTGCCAGCTACGTTCTACTCTCTTCGTTCAATACTCTCTCTCCCTGGCTTGGTCGTAGTTCTGTGTCCCTGGCCGTTCTTTTCAATACATGTGCTCTGTGTCGTTTATCATTGCACAACTTCACTGACGGCTGTCCCTTGGCTAAATATTACGTTTTTCTTCATTCTAATTTCAGAATGTGTCAATACTTTTGGTACGCCTTGTTTCTTTCTTATTAAGGGCAGTGATACCCAAGAAATCGTGGGCCACCTGCAAGTAGGGACTTTGCCGACGCCTTACAAATGGTTCAAATGACTCTGAGCACTATGCGACTTAACTTCTGAGGTCATCAGTCGCCTAGAACTTAGAACTAATTAAACCTAACTAACCTAAGGACATCACACACATCCATGCCCGAGGCAGGATTCGAACCTGCGACCGTAGCTGTCGCGCGGTTCCAGACTGCAGCACCTAGAATCGCACGGCCACTCCGGCCGGCCGACGCCTTACAGAGTTGAATATTGCACAGGTAATCAATTTAAAAATCCCGGGGGCCAGAAAACATTTATCGAGCCTGGAAACTGTGACAAACTCCCCTTACTTTCGGCGGCTGGGATGGGATTGCAAGAGCTGTAAAAAAACGGTCTACGCAGGTATTTGCTCCACGGACTAAGGCGCGTACACACTACACACTAGGCCAACGAACTGCAACCAACCGCTTCGTTGTCCGACGTTTTCTTAGTGTGTACCGGCGGCAAATCGGAGCCAACGATGCGGTTGACTTTGCTTGCGGTTCGGTCTGCTGGCGGTAACATCACAGCGTTGGCGGTTCATTAGCTTTGGGATCCCTCTCTTATGCGGACTACAAGTCGAAAGTTCGTTAGTTGAGAAGAGCTTGCTTGTGTCTCTAAAACAAGTGCGTATTTAAGTTTTTCAGGAGAGCCAGAAGTCGCACTTAGTTTCATTGAGCGGTTTCGCTTCTTAATTTAACTAGAGCATAATCAGAAAATCTGTAACTTACAGTTTAAAGTACAGTAGTTGGTTCTTAAATGAAACATACTGAGTGAGACTTGTGACTGTCCAGGAACACTTAATTTCATCAGTTGCTGTTCCCCCGTAGGCAGTCCCTGCTGTCGCTATGGGTGTGTATTTATTGTGTTCAAAAATACTGGAGTACGGAATCGAATATGGTGAGTGCATTAAAGCTGACAGAACTTTATCGTGAAGGGGTGTGTTTATGGGCCCCTAAGAACTGCGACTACAAAAAGAAACTGAAAAGACGATTGGAGAGAAATAAATTACCTATTATAACGTGATACGCACAGTGTGAAACAGGAAATGATGGCTTCATTGACGTCTTTTTTGCCGTGAACTACAAACAGAAACAACCAAATGATAATTAATTGAAACCCCCAGCTGCCAACAGGTGTTGTTGACATACCTCGATGGGGACAGCTGAAAATGTGTGCCCCTAGCGGAACTCGAACCCGGGATCTCCTGCTTACATGGCAAACGCTCTATCCATCTGAGCCACTGGCCAATGACCTTCGTCTGTGCGAATGCGCAAAGGTTGCCCAAACTCTTACGGGAATCGTCACCTTAGTGGGCGCGAGTAATGAGTGGATGGGCAAAGTATCTATTAGCAACATTACGTGTGTAGATTGTGGACAGTTAGGAATGTGGGTCTCACGAGAAGCGTGCAAGAGATAAGTCCCTGCAGTCGCGCTATTCATCTGTGTCCTCGGTGGCTCAGAGGGATAGAGCGGGTGCCATGTAAGCAGGAGATCCCGGGTTCGAGACCCGGTCGGGGCACACACTTTCAGCTGTCCCCATCGAGGTATGTCAACAACCTCTATTGGCAGCAGAGGGTCTCAATTAATTATAATTTATTCTAGAGAAGCTGCACGGTCATCAATGGTACCTGTTCCTTCGAGAACAGTTACTATCTTCATATATAGAAACAACCAAAACAGGGAGTTCAAAATGGTTCAAATGGCTCTGAGCACTATGGGACTTAACATCTATGGTCATCAGTCCCCTAGAACTTAGAACTACTTAAACCTAACTAACCTAAGGACATCACACAACACCCAGTCATCACGAGGCAGAGAAAATCCCTGACCCCGCCGGGAATCGAACCAAAACAGGAAGTGACCTTCCCGCTGCAGGTACAGTCTGCGTAAAAGAGATGTTACCTCTACAAGTTTTAGGGCCTAAACAATTCATTAACAATTCAAAGTCTATAGCTTTCATTAGGGAAAAAAATTATGCAATATCCCATTTTCCAAAGCAGCTTTAAGATCAGATACTTTGTCCTACCACACTTCTCCCTACTATTTACAAGAGAGGTCGTCCACCAGCGCCGTTTCTCCTTCTTCTTCTTTTTCTAATGATTACCTCCTTGCAGTAAAACAAATACTGCACACGCGACGACTGCTAAACCCTCTTCTTCGATCATAGCATCGGCCGGTGAAATTGTAATTATAATGCTACTTTATAACAAAAAAGAAAACGGGAGCAACGTCGGCAAGTTATCAGAGCAAACTGCAATTCGACATGACCGAATCCCTAGGCTCCAAGCCCTTCGTTTGGTGTGGATGAGAAGCCGAACTCCAATGCATTGGCGACCAACGTTCGGCCGAATCCAGCCTCAAACATTCGTCGGCCTAGTGTGTACTCGCCGTTAGATAAGTGTTCTCGCATCATCCCCCTAACTGGACGGGGTTCACGCACCATCACTCCAACTGGACGGGCGAGGTGCCAGGCTACACGGCCCCGGCTGCACAGTGACTTTTCTCGGTCTCGCCGGCGACGTGTACAGAAGAGGAGAGGACGGGGCGGTGGCCGTCCGGCAGTGCGTGCTCGAGTGGCTGGTCGTGGTGCTGGTGGTGGTGGTGATTTATTCAGGCGTCGCTACCTCGCCTCTAGGGAGCGCGACGCGCCGATACATAAATAAGACGCGCCGCTGCGCAGGTCGCATTGTGGCGCGGGAGGATTTCCACTGCGTGCGCAAGCGCATCGAGCGAGACACCGGCATAAAAGCTGAAACACCGGTGGCCGCGGCTCGGCGCCCGCTTATCAACAGCACACAACACCAAAACACAACACAGCACAACACGCACGGGCCGGATGCGGGCGCTTCACCTGCTGCTACCTGTAGCTTAAGCAGCTGGCACAAGGACCCGTGCTTTAGAAAGTCAGCGTTGAGCGTGCCGAGTTCTACGTGACGTTGACCGTTCAAAACCTTGTGCATACCCAGCGAGGTGGCGCTGTGGTAAGCACACTGGACTCGCATTCAGGAGGACGACGGTTCAAACCTGCGTCGGGCCATACGAATTATCACTACTGGCCATTAAAATTGCTACACTACGAAGATGAAGTGCTACAGACGCGAAATTTAACCGACAGAACGAAGATGCTGTGATATGCAAATGATTAGCTTTTCAGAGCATTCACACAAGGTTGGCACCGGTGGCGACACCTACAACATGCTGACATGAGGAAATTTTCCAACACATTTCTCATACTCAAACTGCAGTTGACCGGCGTTGCATGGTGAAACGTTGTTGGGACGCCTCGTGTACGGCGGAGAAATGCATAGCATCACGTTTCCGACTTTGATAAAGGTCGGATTGTAGCCTATAGCGATTGCCGTTTGCCGTATCGCGACATTGCTGATTGCGCTGGTCGAGATCCAATGACTGTTGGCAGAATATGGAATCGGTGGGTTCAGGAGGGTAATATGGAACGCCGTGCTGGATCCCAACGGCCTCGTATCACTAGCAGTCGAGATGACAGGCATCTTATCCGCATGGCTGTAACGGTTCATGCAGCCACGTCTCGATCCCTGAGTCAACAGATGGGGACGTTTGCAAGACGACAACCATCTTCACAAACAGTTCGACGACGATTGCAGCAGCATGGACTATCAGCTCGGAGACCATGGCTGCGGTTACCCTTGACGCTGTATTACAGACAGGAGCGACTGCGATGATGTACTCAACGACGAACCTGGGCGCACGAATGGCAAAACGTCATTTTCTCGGATGAATCCAGGTTCTGTTAACGCGGTGAACGCACGTTGGAACCGTGTATTTGTCATGGCCATACTGGCTTATTACCCGGCGTCATGGTATAGGGTGCCATTGGTTACACGTCTCGGTCACCTCTTGTTCGCATTGACGGCACTTTGAAAAGTGGACGTTACATTTCAGATGTGTTACGACCCGTGGCTGTACCCTTCATTCGATCCCTGCGAAACGCTACATTTCAGCAGGATAATGCACGACCGCATGTTGCAGGTCCTGTACGGGCCTTTCTGGATACAGGAAATGTTAAACTGCTGCCCTGGCCAGCACATTCTCCAGATCTCTCACCAATTGAAAACGTCTGGTCAATGGTGGCCGAGCAACTGGCTCGTCACAGTACGCCAGTCACTACTCTTGATGAACTGTGGTATCGTGTTGAAGCTGCATGGACTGCTGTACCTGTACACGCCATCCAAGCTCTGTTTGAGTCAATGCCGAGGCGTATCAAGGCCGTTATTACGGCCAGAGGTGGTTGTTCTGGGTACTGATTTCTCAGGATCGGTGCACCCAAATTGCGTGAAAATGTAATCGCATGTCAGTTCTAGTATAATATATTTGTCCAATGAATATCCTTTTATCATCTGCATTTCTTGTTGATGTAGCAATTTTAACGGACAGTAGTGCAGGTTTTCCGTTGTTTCGCTAAATCGCTCTAAGCAAATGCCGGGATGGTTCCTTTGAAAGCGCGCAGCCCTTCTGAAGGTGGTATACGCGATCGCAGCGCGCTCCAGCGGCAGCTACCGGCTGCAACTCGCTCGCATATCATACTGTTTACGAAAGTATTTGTGTGTTGATGATACTTAGTCTGTGGGACGCTCAACTACGTGGTTATCTGCGCCTGTACAAATTCCCAATCTTTTCACTATCTAGTCTAGCCACTTTCCCGAATGGTGACGAAATGATAATGACAGCACAAACACCCAGTCCCCGGGCAGAGAAAATCCCCGACTCGGACGGAAATCAAACCTGGGATTCCGTGATCCAGAGGCGCCAGTTTACAAAAGGGACGGGCGTAAAATTGCTACGTTACCTATTAAAATGCACATTTGCTCCCTTGTCCATAGGCTAGTAATGTTGTTCTGTCTGTAGTATACATACAGGGTGTTTCAAAAATGACCGGTATATTTGAAACGGCAATAAAAACTAAACGAGCAGCGATAGAAATACACCGTTTGTTGCAATATGCTTGGGACAACAGTACGTTTTCAGGCAGACAAACTTTCGAAATTACAGTAGTTACAATTGTCAACAACAGATGGCGCTGCGGTCTGGGAAACTCTATAGTACGATATTTTCCACATATCCACCATGCGTAGCAATAATATGGCGTAGTCTCTGAATGAAATTACCCGAAACCTTTGACAACGTGTCTGGCGGAATGGCCCAACAAACCGAATGGCCCAACAAACCGAAGTCCACCATTCGCCTTTTCTACCACCGGTTCTGACATGCTCGTTCCATTTCATATCGCTTTACGCCCAGATATTGAGACGACGCATGTGTGTCAAGTAAGACACTAGTAACGCTGCATCCGAACTTTACGGATTTGTTTTTCCTACTCATCCTCATTAAGTTACATTTTTCTACATGTAGAGCTAGTTGCCATTCATCATTCCAAATAGAAATTTTGGCTACGTCTTCTTGTATTCTCCTCCAAGCACTCAACTTCCGACACCTTACTGTATGCCACAACATCATCGACAAACAGTGACAGGTTGCTGGCTACTCTGTCCGCCAGATCATTTAGGTATATACAGGGTGTTTCAAAAATGACCGGTATATTTGAAACGGCAATAAAAACTAAACGAGCAGCGATAGAAATACACCGTTTGTTGCAATATGCTTGGGACAACAGTACATTTTCAGGCAGACAAACATTCGAAATTACAGTAGTTACAATTTTCAACAACAGATGGCGCTGCGGTCTGGGAAACACTATAGTACGATAATTTCCACATATCCACCATGCGTAGCAATAATGTGGCGTAGTCTCTGAATGAAATTACCCGAAACCTTTGACAACGTGTCTGGCGGAATGGCTTCACATGCAGATGAGATGTACTGCTTCAGCTGTTCAATTGTTTCTGGATTCTGGCGGTACACCTGGTCTTTCAAGTGTCCCCACAGAAAGAAGTCACAGGGGTTCATGTCTGGCGAATAGAGAGGCCAATCCACGCCGCCTCCTGTATGTTTCGGATAGCCCAAAGCAATCACACGATCATCGAAATATTCATTCAGGAAATTAAAGACGTCGGCCGTGCGATGTGGCCGGGCACCATCTTGCATAAACCACGAGGTGTTCGCAGTGTCGTCTAAGGCAGTTTGTACCGCCACAAATTCACGAAGAATGTCCAGATAGCGTGATGCAGTAATCGTTTCGGATCTGAAAAATGGGCCAATGATTCCTTTGGAAGAAATGGCGGCCCAGACCAGTACTTTTTGAGGATGCAGGGACGATGGGACCGCAACATGGAGCTTTTCGGTTCCCCATATGCGCCAGTTCTGTTTATTGACGAAGCCGTCCAGGTAAAAATAAGCTTCGTCAGTAAACCAAATGCTGCCCACATGCATATCGCCGTCATCAATCCTGTGCACTATATCGTTAGCGAATGTCTCTCGTGCAGCAATGGTAGCGGCGCTGAGGGGTTGCCGCGTTTGAATTTTGTATGGATAGAGGTGTAAACTCTGGCGCATGAGACGATACGTGGACGTTGGCGTCGTTTGGACCGCAGCTGCAAAACGGCGAACGGAAACCCGAGGCCGCTGTTGGATCACCTGCTGCACTAGCTGCGCGTTGCCCTCTGTGGTTACCGTACGCGGTCGCCCTACCTTTCCAGCACGTTCATCCTTCACGTTCCCAGTCCGTCGAAATTTTGCAAACAGATCCTTTATTGTATCGCTTTTCGGTCCTTTGGTTACATTAAACCTCCGTTGAAAACTTCGTCTTGTTGCAACAACACTGTGTTCTAGACGGTGGAATTCCAACACCAGAAAAATCCTCTGTTCTAAGGAATAAACCATGTTGTCCACAGCACACTTGCACGTTGTGAACAGCACACGCTTACAGCAGAAAGACGACGTACAGAATGGCGCACCCACAGACTGCGTTGTCTTCTATATCTTTCACATCACTTGCAGCGCCATCTGTTGTTGAAAATTGTAACTACTGTAATTTCTAAAGTTTGTCCGCCTGAAAATGTACTGTTGTACCAAGCATATTGCAACAAACGGTGTATTTCTATCGCTGCTCGTTTAGTTTTTATTGCCGTTTTAAATATACCGGTCATTTTTGAAACACCCTGTAAATAAAAACCTCAATATCCATAGACATGTTGTAAGGCAAAAATGGAAAAGTACCACTTCCATTCAATAAGGACATCATCTTATAAAAGTTTAATGACATACAGTACTGTACAAATCTGCACTAGTTCTCCACATAAGGTAAAAATTATTTCATCGTTCTCACATTTTAGTAAAACACTAAGGTCATTGTTACTTGATCACTGTCTCTATTCAGCAGCAGAATCTTTACAACATGCGGAATATAAAACAATACAAGGAAGTGCAGAATATCTCACTACAAGTAATGCAAGCTGTCTTGTAGGTTAAGCCAATCGAACAAACTCACTCCTTCAAAGAGCACACTTATATTTACGTAACATGGAATATTACAGAATATACTTTTATTACACTAATAAGAAGTATAAGAAAGTGTTAGGAAACTCGAAGGTTAGTAAAAGAATTTCTCCATCCACTGAGACGCGAACCAGCAACGCAGTGCATAACAACTTACAGTTCTGCAAACCTAGTCATTGCGCTGTACCGACCGTAGCTGTAATACGACCAATCCTTGCATCTCACGGTCTCCTAGAAGCTTTAATCGTAGATATGTTATAACTACCATTTAATTATAACAAACTGCATTTCTTATGTGTCCTCCGTCTGCCGTTGCCTTGAAACGGTCGACTTTCAAAATACGAAAGTTACAATAATTCTTTTACCACCACTGTAACGTTTCCCGCCATTTTATTACAATGAATCATACAATTTCCAAGAGATCTCAATGTAATGATGCTTAGAAACGCCATATGCACGGGGGGCGTTCAGTAAGTAATACAAAACTTTTTTTTTTTTTTTCCTGAAAGCAGCTTCAGTTCATCCAAGATTCCAATACGCCATACTATTCGCCACTCTTTTGGCTACAAAATCCTATTTTTCTCAGTGTCATCTCCATTCAATGCGATGACGCTTAGCCACAGTAAGTGGGGTGTGTTTACCCGCATGGTACCACACTACTAGCCGGCGTCGGATGAACCGTTGCTGTATCAATAACTTCCCCATCATCCGCGTCTCACTGGATTCATAAACTGTTTTGATGGCCTTCGCTTCTTCTAATAGGTTCTGATGGTTTCTTATTAGTCTAATAGAAGTATATTCTATAATACTCGACGTTATGTAAATACGAGGTGTGGCTAGAAAAAAACCGGACTAGTACTGGTGAAACAATAAAACGAATGCAATAAGGCTGAAAGTCGCGTGGCCTGTCACGTGACTCTCTCTCCGCCTACTGCTCGAGTTTCATCTGCCTCCTGCACTCAGTCTGCCCGTGGCGTCTGTTTTAAGTAGTTGACGTTTTGTCTGTGCGTCGGAAAATGTTGAGTGTACAGAAAGAACAGCGTGTTAACATCAAATTTTGTTTCAAACTAGGAAAATCTGCAAGTGAAACGTTTGTAATGTTACAACAAGTGTACGGCGATGATTGTTTATCGCGAACACAAGTGTTTGAGTGGTTTAAACGATTTAAAGATGGCCGCGAAGACACCAGTGATGACACTCGCACTGGCAGACCATTGTCAAATGGTTCAAATGGCTCTGAGCACTATGGGACTCAACTGCTGTGGTCATAAGTCCCCTAGAACTTAGAACTACTTAAACCTAACTAACCTAAGGACAGCACACAACACCCAGCCATCACGAGGCAGAGAAAATCCCTGACCCCGCCGGGAATCGAACCCGGGAACCCGAGCGTGGGAAGCGAGAACGCTACCGCACAGACCATTGTCAGCAAAAACTGATGCAAACATTGAAAAAATCGGTAAACTTGTTCGACAAGATCGCCGTTTAACAATCAGAGCAGTGTCTGAGTTAACAGGAGTTGACAAGGAAAGTGTCGAACAAGTTTACCGATTTTTTCAATGTTTGCATCAGTTTTTGCTGACAATGGTCTGCCAGTGCGAGTGTCATCACTGGTGTCTTCGCGGCCATCTTTAAATCGTTTAAACCACTCAAACACTTGTGTTCGCGATAAACAATCATCGCCGTACACTTGTTGCAACATTACAAACGTTTCACTTGCAGATTTTCCTAGTTTGAAACAAAATTTGATGTTAACACGCTGTTCTTTCTGTACACTCAACATTTTCCGACGCACAGACAAAACGTCAACTACTTAAAACAGACGCCACGGGCAGACTGAGTGCAGAAGGCAGATGAAACTCGAGCAGTAGGCGGAGCGGGAGTCACGTGACAGGCCACGCGACTTTCAGCCATATTGCATTCGTTTTATTGTTTCACCAGTACTAGTCCGGTTTTTTTCTAGCCACACCTCGTATAAGTGGTATCTTTCCGAAGAGTGAATTTGTTCGATTGGCTTAAATGTACGAGACAGCTTGCACTACTTGCAGTAAGATATTCTGCACTTTCTTGTGTCATGTTTTGTATTTCACTTGTTGTAGACATTCTGCTGCTGAACAGAAACAGTGGTCAAGAAAGAATGACGTTGCGATTTAACTAAAAAGTGACACTGATGAAATATATTTTACCTTACACTTAGAACTATTGTAAACATGTATAGCTCTATTCATAATGGAACTTTTATAAGCACATGTCCTTACTGACCGGACATGGTACTTTCCTTTTTGACTTATAGCCTGTAAATGGATATTGAAGGTTTTATTTATGTACACTGCAGACAGAACAACGTGACTAGCAAATGGACAAGCGATCCTCTGCCGGCACCAGTCGAACCGTGCACGTCGATGTTGTTGCCTGAGTGGAAAACAAGCTAGAGATATGCGTGCCTGTAATCCCACACCTACTAACTGGTTCGCAACACTTCGCGTTGATAAGTCGGGCCTCACAAACTATGGTTGCTGTACGGTCTGCCACTGCTGCCCTTAACAATACGACGTTTCTGGCGGGCGTCTGTGCCGCGTGGGGACGTGAGAGTGTTCACGTGTCCACTGATACCACCATCGTTGCACAACTGTCGCAGCACGTCCAACTTGTGAGGCAATTCTCCGAAAGAACCATCACCGTCACTCGTAAGGCTACAATTTGACCACTTTCGCACACGCTCAGTCGCTGTAGGAAGCACGCTTGTGTTTCCGTGTCATGGTTGCCTGCTTGCTTCACACATTTGCACCACACTGAGCCTGTTGGCTAGGAGCTAACAAGGGAACCTCCCCATCGCACCCCCCTCACATTCAGTTATAAGTTGGCACAGTGGATAGGCCTTGAAAAACTGAACACAGATCAATCGAGAAAACAGGAAGAAGTTGTGTGGAACTATGAAAAATTAAGCAATATATACAAACTGAGTATTCCATGAGCAACATAGGCAACATCAAGGGCAGTGTGAGCTCAGGAGCGCCGTGGTCCCGTGGTCAGCGTGAGCAGCTGCAGAACGAGAGTTCCTTGGTTCAAGTCTTCCCTCGAGTGAAAAGTTTATTTTCGCAAAGATATGATGTTTCCGTTCGTTCATTGACGTCTCTGTTCACTGTAATAAGTTTAGTGTCTGTGTTTTGCGACCGCACCGCACAACCGTACGATTGTTATTGAAATCGCGAGCTATATTTGCTGGATTCATATTGCCCACGGAATACATCTAACGTATTTAGTGCACTCTCGTCCAAAGTAGCGAACAGTCAACTGCCAGCCAGGGAGCCTCGTTAGCACGAATACTCTCTTCCGTGCGCTGTAGTCGACTGACGTCGTGTGTTTCGATGTTTGTTTAGGTGTAGCGTCCCCATACTACGGCGCAGTTACCTCGCATCGGACGGACGGACCGACAGATAATAACTGTCTGAAAATAAAAAATTAAAGTCTTCACTCGAGGGAAGACTTGAACCAAGGACCTCTCGGTCCGCAGCTACTGACGCTAACCACAAGACCACGGCACTCCATAGCTCAGGCTATCCTTGATGTTGCATATGCAGCACGTGGACTACTCAGTTTGTATATTTTGCTTATTTTTTTGATAGTTCCACACAACTTCTGTTTTCTCGATTGGTCTGTGTTCAGTTTTTCAAGGCCTATCCACTGTGCCAAATTATAACTAAATCTGAGGGGGGTGCGATGGGGAGGTTCCCTTGTAAGAAAGGGTAGACACAAATGGTGCTCTGGTAGGTATGCCACCACGGAATCTGTTGCGGACGACGTCGAAACCAATACCAATACATCCACTATCCTCCAGGTGGCATATGTGGTCATCGGAGGGAAATGGAGATCGTCTTTCAAGGTGTACTATTTTTTTTTTCGGCAGCGTATGTCACACGTCTGACAACGGGAGCGATACTCAGTCTGCAGTGAACATTACAAATGCATTCGGGTCTTGGCAGCGAACTGCAGTCAGGTTAGGGGGGACGACACGAAGAGGGAGACTCCAGCTAGAGCACACTTGTCCGACACACTGGCCGGACACGCGGTGACAGCGCGGCATCCCCGCAAGACGGGAAGAGGGGCTGTCCGTCCGAGTGGCGTGCCGGATGCTAATTGCAAAATCGAACAAGCAAACAGGGCAGCGGAGGGGAGTGGAGGGAAAGGCGGGTGGGGGGAGGAGGGAGGAGCAAGAGGAGGCAGAGGGTCGCACAGTGTCGAGCGGCCGTGATTAAATTGTCGGCCGTGACGGCGCCGGCGCTAGCGTCGGCGCGCGATTAATTAGGCCGGTCGCTGGCTTAGCCCGACCTCCGACCGCCGCCCATACACTAATTGCTAATTATAGGGGGGGGGGGGGCGGGGGCCGGGGGAGGGGAGCTTCCGCGTTTAGTGCCCCTCCCACAGTGCGGGGGTGAGTCGGGACACAGCGCGAGCTGCGCTACTTCTGCGCTCTGCCTCTGGTCCGCTAGGGAGTAATCTACATCTACATCTAAGTAGATAGTCCAAAAGTCACCGTAGTACGTTTCGAGGCGGAGGGTACCCCGTACCACTACTAGTCATTTACTCTCCCTTCCCATTCCCAAATAGAATGAGGGAAAAAAGACAGTCTACATGCCTCCGTGTGAGCCCTAATGTCTCGTATCTTCGTGGACCTCACGCGCAGTGTACGAGGTCTGTTCAAAAAATTCCGGAACTTTGCCCACAAAATATTTCTACCCTTGCCTTTTACTTACTGTGTATCGTCTCCTTCTAAACACTCTTCTCCACATTTGTTACACCGCTCCCAACGCCGTTTCGACTCCGAATTTTCTTTTACGAGGGTCACTCCAAAAGAAATGCACACTATTTTTGTAAAAATACGGTTTTCATTCTGCATATGTGAAAGTTTTACAGTCTGTAGATACATCCCTCCTGCTTGTTTTCAAACTCAGTTCAACCTGTTCCCGTGAGTGGCGCCGTCACAGCATGTCTTCAAGATGGCTGCTACACTTGACGTTCGTCAGAAGCAACGTGCTGTCATTGAATTCCTGTGCTGTGAAAACGAGACTGTGGGAAACAGCCACAAGAGGTTGAAAAAGGTGTATGGATATGCCGCCGTCGATCGCAGTACAGTTAGTCGGAGGGCAAGCAGGTTACGTGATGAAAGCGGGCACGGCAGTATTGTGGATTGTCCTCGCAGCGGGAGGCCTCGTACTGCACACACTCCAGACAATGTGCAGACAGTTAACGCACTGGTGACTGCTGACAGACGCATCACGGAGAACGAATTGTCACCCTACGTTGTGATAGGGGAAGGAAGTGTTTGCAGAATACTGAAAGTGTTGGCGTTAAAAAAAGGATTGTGCCAGGTGGGTTCCCAGGATGTCGACAGTGGCTCACAAAGAAACAAGAAAAACGGTATGCAGCAAACTTTTGGAACAGTACGAGAATGGTGGAGATGAATTTCTTGGAAGAATTGTGACAGGTGATGAAACATGACTCCATCATTTTTCACCAATGACGAAGACGCAATCAATGGAGTGGTATCATGCAAATTCACCCAAGAAAAAAAATTCAAAACCACACCATCTGCTGGGAAACTTATGGCTACGGTGTTTTTCGATTCCGAAGGACTCTTGCTTGTGAAGATCATGCCAAGTGGAACCGCTATAATTTGTCATGCGTATGATACGACACTGAAGAAACTTCAAGCTCAACTGAATCGTGTTCGACCACATCGGCAAAAGCAGGATGTTTTGTTGTTGCACGACAATGGACGGCCACATGCCAGTCAAAAAACCATGGAAGCGATCACAAAACTCGGATAGACAACACTGAAACACCCTCCTTACAGTCCTGACCTGGCACTGGGACACTGAAAGACTCTCTTCGTGGAAAAAGGTTTGAAGATGATGACTCCCTTGTGCACGCTGCCAAACAGTGGCTGCAACAAGTTGGTCCAGAATTTTACCGTGCGGGTTTACAGGCGCTGGTTCCAAGATGGCGTAAGGCAGTTCAGAGGGATGGAAATTATATGGAGAAATGAAAATATTGTTCCTAAAGGGTGTATCTACACACTGTAAAACTTTCAAACATGTAGAATGAAAGATGGATTTAAAAAAATAGTTTGCATTTCTTTTGGAGTGACCCTCGTATCTCGTCTATCGTCGCAAATCTTCGTCCTTTCAACGGGGTTTTCAGCATTGGAAATAAGGCTTCATGCATCATTTGGTGTTTCCCTATAAAGGTTGTCTTACTGTTTCACACAAAAATTAATGGAGACGCATTGCTCCTCTACCAATGCCATCTCGAAATTCGCAAACAGTGCGACACAACATTCTACTGAATACAGCACTGAGCAATAACTAACAGACATTTACCAGTGGAAGTTCCAGCATTTACTCATGAAACACAGGCGTGCAGGGATGACAGCTACATTTCGCTCCAACACACCATTGGCGCGAAATTACGAATGTTACGGAATTGTTTGAACAGACCTCGTATGCTGCAGGAAGTAGCGTCGTCCTGCACTCAGCTTCAAATGCCAGTTCTCTAAATTTTCTCACCAGTGCTCCTCGAAGAGAATGTCTCCTTCCTTCCTGGCATTTCCATTTGAGTTCCCGAAGCATATCCGTAACACTTGCGTGTTGTTTGAACCTACCAGTGACAAATCTACCAGCCCATCTCTGATCTGCTTCAATGTTTTCCTTTAATCCGACCTCGTACGGATCCTAAACACTCGAGCAGCACTTTAGAACACGTCGTAGTAGCGTCCTAAACGTGGTCTCCTTTACAGATGAACTACACTTAGAGACTTAAAACTTCCGGGCTGATAGGCCGTGGTCGAAGTATAAAACTGTCTCATGACGTTTCGTCTCCGACTGCGGGAGACATCCTCGGAGGTAAAGCGGCGAACTGCGAAGAAAACTCGAGGAAGCGCTGATTATATAAGCAGTACAGAGGGCGCCACAGTCGATCACGTGGCGTCGGCTATGAGATTGTCTCTGGTGATGCCAACATTCTCGATTGAAAGTAATCGACCGTCACGCTTGCGGTGCAATGCTGACATCCAAATTTTATCCAGTTTAACACCTTCGTCTTTCCTGTTGAAATTATTACGATGTTTATCAATCTCAATAGCCTCTCTATACAATCGTGCATAATAATGCGAGGTGTGGTCTATGGCGCCGGATACCGCGCTTTCCCGACTGCAACGTCTCCAAAACAAAGTATTCCGCGTCATGTCTGGCGCTGGCAGATACGCCCCTAACACACACATTAGAGACCTCCTAGGCCAACCCACCATCTACACAATCATTCAGGAAAAATCCACAAAACACACAAACTTCGCCCCACTTTCTCATACAATATGTAGGAAACGAACCACCAGAAGCTTCTCAGAAACGTCCAAAATTAACCCTTACATGCCTGTTTAGAGACCTATAACACATACATAAAACACCACGCACAAACCGCATTCCGAAGTCAGACGGGCACAGCCCAGTGGCATTTCATGTACAACAAGAATACACATAGCCTCGTCGTTCCGTTTCGTATCGCTTTGCGACGTTATGCCCAAATACTTAAACGACTTGACTGTGTCAAGCAGAACACTACTAAGGCTTTATCTGCACATTACAGGTTTGTTTTTCCGACACATCCGCATAATACTCGATTGATTGGCAAGTAGTGAAGGCAGCCAGCCGGAACATAACCTGCAGACGCAAGCCAATGACAGAGATCTCGTGCTATCGGCTACTACACCTGTTCCGTGGCAAGAGTTCCGTAATATACAGTCGTTATATAGTACTGCAGAAGGTGAAATTTCAAGTACTGCCGATGGACACATTTAAAATTACAAATACAACAAAGCTTTCTGTTGTGTACATAGTTCCGCGTAGTCAGCGCGTACACAACTTTCCCACTAGAGCGCACCCCGCTAAGCACAACAGCGCAGGCGCAGCGCTCGTCCGTCTCCGCACTACGAGATGGCGCTGCCATAGAGACGGACCAAATTCTGCTTCCGCCGATTCGCGTATTAATATGTAACGCAGCCAATGAGATTGCTGCTAACGTAGAACCTTTTCTCCTCGCGGATCACACTCGCGCAATGATACATGAACGTGCGAGGTATTATAACGAGTGTACAGACATCCGATTAGTCAGTCTGCATTTGTCTGCACCAGTCTCTACCAGTCAGCATTAGTCTGTACCAGTTCTACATTTGTCTGTACCAGGCTATAGTCAAGTTTCAGTCTGCACCCAATAAGATGCCCATACTCCTGTACATAGCCATGAAGATAAATGTATAGATACTTTTGTCAAGTATCAGAGATATATGTGAGAATAAGATTAACGTTAACGTACCAATACCAAAGGAACTTCAGATTGTCAATTGTAAATAGCATCCAGAACCAAGTTAAGTAATTTTTGTGCTTGTTATTATTTTAATAAATGCGTGTGAAAATTAATCAAGTTCTGTTTAATGTTGGTCACCGTCAATCTGCTACTCTAAGCGTGTAAGTGGCATTTCTATCGTCTGACCTAACGGCAGAAGATAAACACGCCACGATAAGACCACGAGACATATTGCTGACACTCGCCTACTTCGTTAGAGTGACAAGTCAAATAATCTGATGGTGTCTGTACTGAAGGTCTACAGTACGCTCACCACACTTTCGGAACTGTTTGCCTGGAATTACGTGACTGGGGCAGTATGTTTTCACCAAAATTTATAAGGGGCATACAGAAAAATGCAAGTAAACTGTCAATTATTTCAAAAGTAATAGCCATAATTATTAATACATTTACCGTAGTGTGGGACAAGACGGCGAACGCCTTCTCGGAAAAATGTTTGCGGTTTGAAGAATGACTCTACACAGAAGTGCACATCTTCGCCCAAAGCAAATCGACGCCCACAAATGTCTTTCTTCAGGGTTCCAAAAATATGGAAATCACATGGGGAGAGATCGCGACTGTATGGAGAATGTGTAAGGGCTTCCCAGCGAAACGTCTGCAGCATAGTCGAAACAATTTTGGAAACATGTGGGCGGGCATTATCTTGCAACAGAAAAATGACTTCCGTCAACTTCCCTGGGCGTTTGGACTTGATGGCGCGCTTCAATTTTTGCCAAAGGTCCACGTACCACTGAGCGTCAACTGTGGTGCCGTTTTCCTGAAAGTAAATGAGGACAAGGCTCTAGCAATCAAAGTAAAAGGTCATCACGACTTTCCCGAAACTGGTGAGCCTCTTGTTTCGACTTCTCTGCAAAAGTTTCGATGGGAAACCCTTATACATCACCATATAGTCCAGTCTCCCATATGCGATTTCCATATCTCTAAAGCCCTGACCGTCGATTTGCTATGAGCGAAGAGGTGCGTGCCTGGGTACAATCATAGCTCCGTAGGCAATTGCAAACATTTTTCCATGAAAGCATCGACCGTCTTGTCTCACAGTGGGATAAGTGTATTAACAATTATGGCGATTACTTTAAACAGATCCCTTACTTTTTTTCGACCTGTCACGTTTCCATGTGGCTGCCCCTTATACATCTCGTGGTTGGTGAGACTGACTATGCAGATGGCCACATTTATTTCATTGACACGTGACGTTCTTCGTTAAATGTAGTTCTCATAAATGTCTCGTAAGTCTCTTCCGAGCTGTCCGTTATAGTGACAAGAATGTCGGTTTATATGGAATTCGTTTTCACATGTCGTCCCCTTTCACAGCACAGTGGTCGGCGTTTTTGGCTGCTATGTGCAGGACCTGTGTTCGATTCTGGGTACTGCCAAGGATTTTTTCTTGGTGAGAAGGCTGGAACGCAGTGCATCCAGACTCGTGATGCGAACTCAGGAGCTGACAGAGTGAGAAGTAACCACTCAGAATTCAAAGAAAGCCGAAAACGGCCGGGAAAGCGGTGCATCTACCGCATTGCCCCCCAAATGCCAAATGGCGCCATTGGCAGAGGATGACACAGCGGTCGGTCGGTACCGATTCGCCCGTTTGGGCCAGAACGCAGGGCTTTGCTTTGCTTTGCTTTCTACATATCAGGCTTTGAAATAACTGTTGAGAAAATAGTATTTGTGCCTTCTGTTTGAAAACAATTGCACTGGATTATAATATATGTATAATGAATGACACAATTAGCTTCCTTTAAATATTTGATTCATTACTCACGGCAGATACTGTATGGAACTGGTCAAAATATGATTCTCTTAGAGCAGAACTGGTGTAACATTGTTTTTCTTCTGAGATAATTAATGGTTTAGCTCTCACCAGAGTGTTTGTAGCAGAAATCTGTGATGCTATCTATGCGACTGCTATGCGAGTCACGAATTACACCATTTGCTCTATTAACAGAATGCCACTTGCTCAGCAAGATCCCAACTCTATCTAAAAAATAAGTGAAAGTGGATTACAGCACTTGGGCTCTAAAGAGGCTCAAATGTCAAGATAGAGAATCGATTTTTTAAAACTGTAAATAGTTTTTAAGAAATAAGAAGGTTTAATCTGACAGCTCCCAATAAGTAAAAATTTATTACTGTCGTGACATAATAAATTAGTTAATTCCTCCGGTGCTTGTGGGCTCTTGTTCCTTTGCTGTTTTGCCTTTTAATTTAGTACTAACCTTTTATTATTTTATAGAGCTCTGGTAACTCGAGTGTTGTTGCACTGTATGAATTAACTATAACTTTTTTTTATGTAACCGTAAATCATTATACAGGCGTGCTACCAATTTCAGTAACATTACTAAAACAATTTAAAACAGATGCTAGGTCGCGGAATAATGGTCACTCGGTGTTACTAAAAGATTTTCATTTTTCCATCACGCTTTTCGGGCGCTGCCCGTCTTCAGAGGATCTACTAGCTGTTTTAAATTCTTTTAATAATTTTACTGTAACCTGTTGAAACAAGATGAATCATATTGACAAGGGAAACTTCCAGTCTCAGCCCCTCCCCAACCCTCCCCCTCAGGTGTAGTGGTAAAGTGTCCCAGGAGATAGCGCCTCAAAAACTGAATAGAGATCAGCATGAAAACAGGAAGAAGATGTAAGGAACTGTGAAAAATGAGGCAAAAATAGAATTAGTGAACGATACAAGCTCAAGATATGCAACATCTAGCGACAAACAAGTACCAGGACGCGACGTTTTTGAATGCCAAAAGTTCTCCCACACCGTACTTAGGTTTTTGTCCCCCCACCCGCAATGTGCTCAAGTGGGCAAATACCAGAACTACATTTTCCTGGAGACATATTGAGTCTCAACTTCATCTTCGATAAATAATAATAACTCAGCAAATCTGGGAAAATCAAGATGGGCTAAGGCATGAATTTAAGTTTGTTTTAGGGACGGCACTGGATTAAAGTAATCTGAGCAGCTTTCTCGCCCCATGCCAAGATGGTGTAGTGGACAACACGTCTGCTTTGTAAAAAGACGATACTGGTTCAAGTCCCACCCGTGGCACAAATTTTAATTCATTACTTCAGTTTCTATCCTTATCGAAAATAACGGAGAGTAAAAAAAATCCTAAAAGCATACAACACAAAGTCTACAATGAATCACGTAACGAAATGGATTAATTTAAGTCACATTTGGGACTAGGTATAACATCACTGTTTTACCACTGTTGAGCCATTGTTACTGATATCATTCCACAGCTATGGCATATTTATCGATTTCAACCTCATCCAACCATTCAGGGAAAAATCAGTTATTGTAACACTGTGACTGGTCCCATAAACTACCTCCAATTTAAATTTTCTAGATATACATCGAATAGCATTGGGATCAAACAGGAAAGAAATCGTGGACGCGGCCAGTCTCAGAGCCCTGAGAGCGTACTGTGCGCTTGCAGGCACACAACGCACTCGCCGATGTTCGCACAAATTTCGTGGAGTCGTCCAACGATGCTGAGTCGGCGGCCAACCGGGTACGAACTCAGCGAAGGCCGAATCGGACCTGACGGCAGCTGTGCGACCGGAACAGAGGGTCCCTTCACCACAAGAGAGCGCCCATTTCTGTGAGGTGAGTCCTCTTCCATTGCAGGCCTAAATGCGTGAGGACCCCACCCTGGTCTAACAATAACTTCTTTCTTGAATGCCCAAGGTCTCTCACGAGCTGCGTGCGGCAGTCGAGCTCTGCTGCACCCAGTGGCATAGAGGAAGATCTCGTGTGAGAGGCAGTTCCAAATAAAAATGACACTGCGCGAAAGTCAGATTACAGAAAAATAAGATTTACAGGAAGATTTGACGGTCAGTGGAAGGAGCGAATGGAAGAGAATGGGGAAGGGGACAGTTGGCTCCGTTATGATCCAACAGCGCGTTACAGCATTTCTGGCGCCAGACGTCGACGACCGATCTAGCGGCAGGTTTTCACATATTGCGCAAGGGGAAAAGGGTCTGGAAATGGTTCAAATGGCTCTACGCACTATGGGACTTAACATCCGAGGTCATCAGTCCCCTAGACTTAGAACTACTTAAACCTAACTAACTAAAGGACATCACACTCATCCATGCCCGAGGCAAGATTCGAACCTGCGACCGTAGCAACCGCGTGGTGCTGGACTGAAGCGCCTAGAAGCGCTCGACCACAGCGGCCGGCAAAAAGGGTCTAGAGAAGGCTTTCTTCTCAGGCAACTACGATTTTGTATAGCGTATAAAACACACAACGCAGACGAAGTGCCGGCCGAAGTGGCCGTGCGGTTAAAGGCGCTGCAGTCTGGAACCGCAAGACCGCTACGGTCGCAGGTTCGAATCCTGCCTCGGGCATGGATGTTTGTGATGTCCTTAGGTTAGTTAGGTTTAACTAGTTCTAAGTTCTAGGGGACTAATGACCTCAGCAGTTGAGTCCCATAGTGCTCAGAGCCATTTGAGCAGACGAAGTTTGTGTTAAGAATACGTTTTTGGATGTTTTTACCTCAGGCTTTCAAACTGTTTAATGCTGCTTTAAGGAAGGATCAGCAACAAGAAACGAAGTAGGTTTTCATGAGTTGAGACACAGTAACACCAGAGTACTCCTTGTTACTCACCATTTTTAAAAAATTCATTTCGGTCCGTAATGACCAGCCCTGAGTATGTATATATGTATGTGTGTGTGCGTAAAGTGGATTTTTTGGGAGAGACAGGGCGGATTTGTGTCGTATATCCCTTTCGGCAATACCTGTAAGCAGAGTAAACTGTCATCTACTTGTGAACTACGTCGACTATGCATTTGCAAAGGCCTCGGCTTTTTTTGTTTTCCTTAAGATTGCAAGTGCGATCTCCTGTTAACATGTACCAGTATGCTATTAGAGTACACACACAACCTCATTCTTTAGAATCGAACTTCCATGTATAAAACAGCTTCAAACGTCAGATTATTTTACACATTGGTCAGTCTCTTAAATGCTTGACATTAAGCATGTAAAAACTTCATGGTTGAAGATACGAAACCCAAATTACGTTGGTTTTATTAGTGTCGGACTATCAACGACGGCCTAATTAAAAGCCGGCTGCTGTGGCCAAGCGGTTCTTGATGCTTCACTCCAGAACCGCGCTGCTGATACGGTCACAGGTTCGAATCCTGCCTCGGGCATGGGTGTGTGTGATGTTCTTAGGTTAGTTAGCTTTAACTATTTCTAAGTCTAGGGAACTGATGACCTTAGATGTTAAGTCCCATAGTGCTTACAACCATTTGAACTAATTAAAAAGTCAAAACCGAAACTGGTAAAAGAAAAAAGTGGCAATTACGTCATAGGTTTGTGTAGAACCAATTTGGCAAATAGTGCTCAGTGTCAAACCGTTTATTTTAGGCCTGATCATATCAAAAGAAAGTCGTAAAAGAATAATCATTAAATTACAATTTAACAATATAATTTCGTGTACATATTACGGTACCATTTTTTAAAATTTACATGTAAGTAAGAGGAGAAAGAAGAATTAAAAAATATCAATGTGTAACTTTCGAAACTAAAAATTTCCTTAACTTATTTCAGGTAAAGGTTCTGATACAGTAGAAAGTGTCCAAAAACAGTTATCCTTTGATTTGAAAAATGTTTAAAGTTAAGATTTTTAAGATTTGTTTTAAAAGCAACTATATTTGTCCAAAAGTTAAATCATCAAAAATTCCTGTGGACACAATAATGGATGATGATGATGATGATGTTTGGTTTGCGGGGCGCTCAACTGCGAGGTCCTCAGCGTCCGTACAAAGTCCCAATGTTTACCCAGTCCACTGTTAAGAATGATAATGATGACTACAACACAAACACCCAGACCCCGGGCAGAGAAAATCCCCAACCCGCCCGGGAATCGAAGCTGGGACCCCGTGATCCAGAGACTACAACGCTAGTCACTAGGGCACGAGCTGTGGACAATAGTATATGAGTCTTGAATCAGCTTTCCGTGGTGAGGAGCGAGTAAAACCTTCATTTTTACGTCACGTGTACGTCGAATGCGACGAACTGGGTGAATGTAGCCTGTGTAATTTGCTCGCCGTGGGTTACTTACGCTACCTCAAGACTTGAGATAACGACCACGAAGCTGAACCTAGCCTCAGTGACGGATAAGCATTTAATTTGGTTAACAGGCAGCGTCAGTGAAACCATGCTACCGTGCTGACATCTGGACTATTTGCCTCACTCTTAGCTAGTAAGATAGCAACCATCAGAATCAGAAGTAGCAACCAAATGTCTGATCGATGAAAAGAAGGCAGCTCGTAAAAATGATGCCAATGTGAAAGGTGGTATGTACGATGGAAAAAAAAAATCAAGTGATTCTGCTGGGATTGGACGGAGGAGGGCGTGGACACGATAGGGACACATTACGAAAAGAATGACAGCAGCATTGAGTATACAGGGTGATTCAAAAAGAATACCACAACTTTAGGAATTTAAAACTCTGCAACGACAAAAGGCAGAGCTAAGCACTATCTGTCGGCGAATTAAGGGAGCTATAAAGTTTCATTTAGTTGTACATTTGTTCGCTTGAGGCGCTGTTGACTAGGCGTCAGCGTCAGTTGATGCTAAGATGGCGACCGCTCAACAGAAAGCTTTTTGTGTTATTGAGTACGACAGAAGTGAATCGACGACAGTTGTTCAGCGTGCATTTCGAACGAAGTATGGTGTTAAACCTCCTGATAGGTGGTGTATTAAACGTTGGTATAAACAGTTTACGGAGAATGGGTGTTTGTGCAAAGGGAAAAGTTCTGGACGGCCGAGAACGAGTGATGAAAATGTAGCACGCATCCAGCAAGCATTTGTTCGCAGCCCAGGAAAATCGACTCGCAGAGCTAGCAGAGAGCTGCGAATTCCACAATCAACTGTATGGAGAGTCCTACGAAAAGGGTTAGTTATGAAACCGCCAGGCAGCCCGTGACAGAGCACTTCATCACTGGCCTCCAAGAAGCCCTGATCTTACCCCCTGCGATTTTTTCTTATGGGGGTATGTTAAGGATATGGTGTTTCGGCCACCTCTCCCAGCCACCACTGATGATTTGAAACGAGAAATAACAGCAGCTATCCAAACTGTTACGCCTGATATGCTACAGAGAGTGTGGAACGAGTTGGAGTATCGGGTTGATATTGCTCGAGTGTCTGGAGGGGGCCATATTGAACATCTCTGAACTTGTTTTTGAGTGAAAAAAAACCTTTTTAAATACTCTTTGTAATGATGTATAACAGAAGGTTATATTATCTTTCATTAAATACACATTTTTAAAGTTGTGGTATTCTTTTTGAATCACCCTGTATAACAACCAGTATAATGACGAGGCAGTAGGGGAAGTGCTGGGAGAACAGTAGCGGACTACGTAGGCAGGGAGCTTCCGAGACAGGCTGTGTGTGTGTGTGTGTGTGTGTGCTACATGCCAGCACGACTGGTGGCGGTCCAGAAGCGACCTCTCACCTCCTGGCACGAGGGATACCGACTCCCACACCAGAGGGCTCGCAGTGGTAGCGGTGAGAGCGTGATGCACAGGCGCCCGGCACGCAAACACGACAAATCGCGGCGCGAACAGGTTTTTCCGCCGCTGGTGCTTGCTGGCACCAGAGTGTATAAGATATCGACGTTCCGGTTCTACCACCTACGGACACCGTGTGCACCTAGGACCGTCAGCGTGCTCGATAACTGAGATGCGAGATTTGGCTTTCTCTCTCTCTCTCTCTCTCTCTCTCTGTGTGTGTGTGTGTGTGTGTGTGTGTGTTTACAGCAGTGTGCGATTTGCAGGGGGGGGGGGATGGGGGGATTTCCCCCCCACTGCATCAGACCATCCCCTCCTCTGGTTTTAGTTTATGCATCCCAACCTGGGATGTTTATTTCCCACGCACTGGAGTAAAACTTTATATATAATTTAAATTTGTGGAGCCGAACACTGAAAGTTTTTAACACAGTCTTACTATTAATACTACACTCCTGGAAATGGAAAAAAGAACACATTGACACCGGTGTGTCAGACCCACCATACTTGCTCCGGACACTGCGAGAGGGCTGTACAAGCAATGATCACACGCACGGCACAGCGGACACACCAGGAACCGCGGTGTTGGCCGTCGAATGGCGCTAGCTGCGCAGCATTTGTGCACCGCCGCCGTCAGTGTCAGCCAGTTTGCCGTGGCATACGGAGCTCCATCGCAGTCTTTAACACTGGTAGCATGCCGCGACAGCGTGGACGTGAACAGTATGTGCAGTTGACGGACTTTGAGCGAGGGCGTATAGTGGGCATGCGGGAGGCCGGGTGGACGTACCGCCGAATTGCTCAACACGTGGGGCGTGAGGTCTCCACAGTACATCGATGTTGTCGCCAGTGGTCGGCGGAAGGTGCACGTGCCCGTCCACCTGGGACCGGACCGCAGCGACGCACGGATGCACGCCAAGACCGTAGGATCCTACGCAGTGCCATAGGGGACCGCACCTCCACTTCCCAGCAAATTAGGGACACTGTTGCTCCTGGGGTATCGGCGAGGACCATTCGCAACCGTCTCCATGAAGCTGGGCTACGGTCCCGCACACCGTTAGGCCGTCTTCCGCTCACGCCCCAACATCGTGCAGCCCGCCTCCAGTGGTGTCGCGACAGGCGTGAATGGAGGGACGAATGGAGACGTGTCGTCTTCAGCGATGAGAGTCGCTTCTGCCTTGGTGCCAATGATGGTCGTATGCGTGTTTGGCGCCGTGGAGGTGAGCGCCACAATCAGGACTGCATACGACCGAGGCACACAGGGCCAACACCCGGCATCATGGTGTGGGGAGCGATCTCCTACACTGGCCGTACACCACTGGTGATCGTCGAGGGGACACTGAATAGTGCACGGTACATCCAAATCGTCATCGAACCCATCGTTCTACCATTCCTAGACCGGCAAGGGAACTTGCTGTTCCAACAGGACAATGCACGTCCGCATGTATCCCGTGCCACCCAACGTGCTCTAGAAGGTGTAAGTTAACTATCCTGGCCAGCAAGATCTCTGGATCTGTCCCCCATTGAGCATGTTTGGGACTGGATGAAGCGTCGTCTCACGCGGTCTGCACGTCCAGCACGAACGCTGGTCCAACTGAGGCGCCAGGTGGAAATGGCATGGCAAGCCGTTCCACAGGACTACATCCAGCATCTCTACGATCGTCTCCATGGGAGAATAGCAGCCTGCATTGCTGCGAAAGGTGGATATACACTGTACTAGTGCCGACATTGTGCATGCTCTGTTGCCTGTGTCTATGTGCCTGTGGTTCTGTCAGTGTGATCATGTGATGTATCTGACCCCAGGAATGTGTCAATAAAGTTTCCCCTTCCTGGGACAATGAATTCACGGTGTTCTTATTTCAATTTCCAGGAGTGTATTAATATGTATGCTTATTAATTTTGAAAATGTGTTATGTAGTAGGTAAGCATTTCAAAACATTCAGAACTAAACGACAAGATGACGCACGCCATATTTCCGTAGCATGCCACAACGTTGCAATGCGTCGCCCCAGCGTAAACGAGGCTTTAGAGACAGGTCTGTATTGTATGGTGGATGTGATGTGTTGCGTACGAAACTAAAACCTGCAATCAGATCCAAACGTAGTGGAAAACTGTGAAGAGGTGTCACCCTGCAGCAAGATAACGCTCGCCCACATTCTGCCAAACGGGCAGCCGACGCAATAAAGGAGTTGAGATTCGATGTGCTGGAACATCCACCGTACAGTCCACACCTGGCTCCAAGCGATTTTCACATGTTTGGATCCTTAAGGGAAGCAGTGCAGGGAAGAAGGTTTGAAAGTGGTGATGATGTCATTGCTGCGGTGCAAAATTGGTTACAGATGCAACCGATAAACGTATTTTCTGATGAAATAATAAAACTCGTAAACCGTCGGGAAAGCTGCATTGAAGTCCAGGGAGTTTACGTAGAAAAATAACGCATGTTTCAGTTTTCTATCATCAGAATAAGTACAGCTTTTCACAAATGTGCCTTTACTTTTTGAATTCCCCCCGTACACCTGTATGTAGATGATTTTGTAAATAAGCTTTGCCTATAATGTACTTTTAAAGATGTAACAAGGGATGGCTTTTCTGATAGTGCTTATGCGTGAATAGTGAGTTTCGGCATTAACATTATACATAAATAACTGTTTAACCATGGGTAACACCACGGTCCAAGCTAGTAACATATATAATTGTACTAACCCCCTAAGACATCCCCCCCCCCCCCACTGGTAAAAGCATAAATCGAACACTGGTGTACAGCCACATGTACTCAATATTACCGGCCACTATCGCCGAACAATGTTTGCGGGCCGGAAGTGTTTACGCTGCGAAAAAAATGGTTCAAATGGCTCTGAGCACTATGGGACTTAACATCTGAGGTCATCAGTCCCCTAGAACTTAGAACTACTTAAAGCTAACTAACCTAAGGACATCACACACATCCATGCCCGAGGCTGGATTCCAACCTGACACCGTAGCAGTCGCGCGGTTCCGGACTGAAGCGCCTAGAACCGCTCGGCCAAATCGGCTGCTACTGCAACAAAATCGACGAACGCGACCTAGTAGAAGTGAGTGTTTACTTCACACAAGGAATAAAGAAAAGAAAGAGAAATCGGCGCTAGTGGATTTGTAATTTTTTAAGTAACAGAAGTGATAACACAGAAGAGGAATGCCTGTAAAGTATGTACATTGTCATTACGTTTATGCACATAGTAATTTTTTTTTTGTAGATCCTTTTTTACCCATTGTATGAAGCCATATGGTACAGAATTTTTATTTACTGTTTGCAGAAGGCTAGCTAATCATTTTATATGTATAGATTAGGAAGGAAATACAATACCGTTAGTTTACCAAATAACATATCTGGTTGTGATCTTTAGTTTAAATAAGTATAGTTATTTTACATGAACAACGGTACAATACTTTTCTCCATGACCGTATGTGTGCAAATACAAGCAGGTGAAGAACTCGGTACGTCGTTTCAGTGGCGCAATGATGATTATTTTGTGGGTTTTCTGACTTATCATTGATACTGCACTGCCTTCGACACAGCAGCCAGAGTAATTCACGTATATAATTTGAAAACAACGACAAGTGGCATTGACAAAAAGCGCCCAAAAGTGCGTGCAGTACATAATAATATAGACTACTCTAGCGTTTCATCTATCGGCCGATAGGGAGCAAGTGAATTTGTGCCATTGACGGACAACGGTTTAAGGAATAATAGAAGCAGCGGGTAACATTGCTAGTACCAGGATATTAGCTTGCATCGTTATGACTATTCGCGAAATGCAAGAAATCTGAATTAGAATTGCGCGGTGGCACTAATTTACAACTGTCACTATTGGTTTATTGCATGGCAGTTCAGCATATCTGAATGGTAAGCGCTGATATCAGTTCGTATCACTGCAGCTCCATTCATTTCGACCACAGCGATCCACTTTAGTGGATGTAATTCATTTAATAAAATACGTTGATTTTACAATACAGATATGCTGTACTCTGGTACCTGTCTGCAACGGAACTGGGATAAATTATCGTAATATCGTATAGTGATAGTCTTACACCTAGTGAACATGTATTTCTGTATAAGTAGTACACAATCTTCATCATATTATTTCACAGAGGGGGGGGTGACGATGTTTATTTCATTATAGCAGAGCGAAGGTACGTTATCTCCGATTAGCTATGAAAAATAAACGGCTTCTAGCTTCATGGCGCCTGCACAGTTGGAGGAGACTTTGAAGGTCGCCTTGCGTCAGTTAGCTGTATTTCGTTCGTCATCGTGTAAGCACCGATGGATTGAATTTTTCGCTGCTATCGCGTTTCCCGCCAGCTGCGAGATATGTCCTTCCATTCGCTTCCTGCAAGCAGAAGGTGCTGTGTCGTCCGAACGAGACACAGCCAGGGTAAAAGCACCGCAGGCGCAAAGATGCGAGCTGGTGCCCGTCCAATAGAGACTCGCCACTTGCACGAGTTCCACCAGCGCGGGCGGTGCTGAAGATGTCGATATCGACTTCGCCTCGGCCAACTGCTGACCGAGTACAATCCGCCACTGACCGGACGACAACGGATAGAATCCTGTTCGGAAGAGAGAAGAGCAGCTCTCACCCACTTGGTTACAGATCATCGTCCAGGGCTTAGATAGGGAAAGTCGTTTAGTGAACTCTTGGAAGTGAACAGACAGTTGTTGTACTCGTAAATTGCATTTGCCATGTTCTCTGAAGTTTACCTACGATTGTTTCACCTAACCACTGAGGACCTTTTCATGTTGTATCACAAGCAGTGTTGCAGATTTCATTATTCAACTACTCACAAAGACAAGGAAACTTTTTAACTCGTTTGTGTGACTTTGTTACTAATTTGTTGGAGTACTGCAAAACCTTCGTTCTCCTATCCTGTTACCCGAAGGAGGGCTCGAACCTCCGACGGGGGTAGCCGCGCGGACCGTGACAAGGCGCCCTAGACCGCGCGGCGGACGTTCGTATTCACGCGACGTGTAGTCAGTTTGTTCTGCGGAAATGATTAGCATTTCAGTCACCTCGGTTCAGCATGTGTCCTGTTGCCTAGCAGTCACAGGGACCGCCATAGGCCCTGATAACATTTCCATGAGTGACAGCATCGAAGCATATAAGGCGCGAATGGCATTCTGTGCTGTAGCCATGCATGCTGCATTCACTTGGTTCAAAAGTTCTTCTGTAATGGTTGGCATTGGGTCACAGCAATGCCTCGTCATTTCACCATATCCCACACATTTTCGATTAGGGCAAGTCAGGTGATCTGGAGGGGGGCAAGCCAAATGGCTGATATCCTGTGACACCAAGAAGGCACGTGCATCAACACGTGTTAGTGCGTTGTATTGCCGAAAAATGGCGCCTGGGGTGTTGTGCAGAAATTGTATGGCTACGGATCGCAGGACACCATTCACGTAGGTCACCCTGGTGACAGTGCCCTGGATACGCACCAATTGTGAGTTGTGGTTGCACCCAACAGCATCCCATACCATACCATACGCCTGGTGCTGTATGTCTTGCGTGAATGCAGTCACTGCGACGCCGATCCGCCCGTCTGCGGCTGGAGTCATCTGAAAACACTACCTGATGCTTCCTCTCCCCATTGACGTCGTTCCATACACCATTGCCGTCTGGCATATTACTGCATATTCGTCAAAAGTAGACGGAGAAATGGACGACGCGCACGTAACCCGGGTCGTAATAGCAGGCCGCGGTGGTCTAGCGGTTCTAGGCGCTCAGTCCGGAGCCGCGCGACTGCTACGGTCGCAGGTTCGAATCCTGCCTCGGGCATGGATGTGTGTGATGTCCTTAGGTTAGTTAGGTTTAAGTAGTTCTAAGTTCTAGGGGACTGATGACCACAGATGTTAAGTCCCAAAGTGCTCAGAGCCATTTGAACCATTTGAACGTGCCGTAATAGACGGCGTCGGATTGTCACCCCTGATAGTGTACGATATGTTATACTGTTCTACTGTTGCACCACAGCCGAGGAGGACGCAGATAAGTCCTGCAGTGCCATTCGAATGAGGTGTCGATGTTGTCGTGGGGTGGTCTGGATCGTGCGACCTGACGCATCTTGCCGTGTTCTGCACACACCCGTCGCGCTGCCGAACGCTTCGTCCCACATGAGGAACAATTTCCCGGATGGATGTATCATATTCTCGACGGATTAAAACTGTGTGCCGGACCGAGACTCGAACTCGGGACCTTCGCCTTTCGCGCGCAAATGCTCTACCATCTGAGCTACCCAAGCACGACTCACGCCCCGTCCTCATAGCTTCACTTCCGCCAGTACCTCGTCTCCTACTTCCCAAGTACAGCACTTGCCAGCGAAAGGCAAAGCCCCGAGTTCGAGTCTCGGTCCGCACACAGTTTTAATCTGCCAGGAAGTTTCATATGAGCGCACACTCCGCTGCAGAGTAGAAATCTCATTCTGCTATCATATTCTCTCATGCCAATAATGCGCCCCCTTTCAAACTCGCTGATTTGACGGTACGGCTCGCGCATACATCTGCGTGACATCCTGCACGTCCGCTCAAGTTACACTGGTCCATTACCTGCGGTTTATAGCGACAACGACAGCCGCAGGCACATTATACCGGTAGCTGGTGTTGCGCAGGGACATCTATGTTGACACTGAAGGCGCAGGCCGACATCGTTCAAATGCTAATGTACCTGTACATGTCCTGTGAATCTGAACGTGCTGTCGCTAGTCGTTCAAGGTGTTCTCTTTTTTTTTCTGAACATGAGCGTAATATGCATTCAGCAACAGCCGAATCCAAAAACGTCAACTAACTTTAAGAACTTCTTAAGAGTGTAATTTTCAAGCTCCATACTTTCAGAGACAATTATGTTCGAGTATAATGACTTTTCTGGAAACTAGAAGTCTACTCTGTAGGAATCAGCATGGGTTTCGAAAAAGATAATCGTGTGAAACCCAGCTCGCACTATTCGGCTACGAGACTCGGAGCGCCACAGACACGGGTTCCCAGGTGGATGCCGTGTATCTTGAGTTCCGCAAGGCGTTCGATACAGTTCCACACAGTCGTTTAGTGAACAAGGTAAGAGCATATGGACTATCAGACCAATTGTGTGACTGGATTGAAGAGTTCCTAGATAACAGAACGCAGCATGTCATTCTCAATGGAGAGAAGTCTTCCGAAGTAAGAATGATTTCAGGTGTGCCGCAGGGGAGTGTCGTAGGACCGTTGCTATTCACAAAATACATAAATGACCTTGTGGATAACATAGGAAGTTCACTGAGGCTTTTTGCGGATGATGCTGTAGTATATCGAGAGGTTGTAAAAATGGAAAATTGTACTGAAATGTAGGAGGATCTGCAACGAATTGACGCATGGCGCAGGGAATGGCAACTGAATTTCAATGTAGACAAGTGTAATGTGCTGCGAATACATAGAAAGAAAGATCCTTTATCATTTAGCTAAAGTATAGCAGATCAGCAGCTGGAAGCAGTTAATTCCATAAATTGTCTGGGAGTAGACATTAGGAGTGATTTAAAATGGAATGATCATATAAAGGTGATCGTCGGTGAAGCGGATGCCAGACTTTCATTGGAAGAATCCTAAGGAAATGCAATCCGAAAACAAAGGAAGTAGGTTACAGTACACTTGCTCGCCCACTGCTTGAATATTGCTCACCAGTGTGGGATCCGTACCAGATAGGGTTGATAGAAGAGATAGAGAAGATCCAACGGAGAGCAGCGCGCTTCGTTAGTAATCGCGAAAGCGTTACGGAGATGATAGATAAACTCCAGTGGAAGACTCTGCAAGAGAGAAGCTCAGTAGCTCGGTACGGGCTTTTGCTGAAGTTTCGAGAACATACCTTCACCGAGGAGTCAAGCAGTATATTGCTCTCTCCTACGTATATCTCGCGAAGAGACCATACGGATAAAATCAGAGAGATAAGAGCCCACACAGAGGCATACCGACAATCTTTCTTCCCACGAACAATACGAGACTGGAATAGAAGGGAGAGAACCGATAGAGGTACTCAAAGCACCCTCCGCCACACATAGTCAGGCGGATTGCGCGCCTTCCCCATTCTACACACGGACAGCACGCTCACTGATACTACATGCACAGTGCGTGCGCCTGACTAGCCGTCATTCCTCGCCAGGTGATAGTATGCCGGTTGTCATAATGTTCTGTCTGATCAGTGTAAATATGGTACACTGACAGTTCTTAACCAATGAATCGTCCGCTCACACAGACACCACAACACTTCGCCAGCGTTACAACTTCGGGGCCGACCGGAGTGGCCGTGCGGTTCTAGGCGCTACAGTCTGGAACCGCTACGGTTCGAATCCTGCCTCGGGCATGGATGTGTGTGATGTCATTAGGTTAGTTAGGTTTAACTAGTTCTAAGTTCTAGGGGACTTATGACCTCAGACGTTAAGTCCCATAGTGCTCAGAGCCATTTGAACCATTTGAACAACTTCGGGGTCGCTTAGGGCGTCAGCAATAAGAACAGTCGACACGAAGTGTTCCGAATAGTGGCGACTCTTAACGATCAGTACCAAAGGGTCGGTGGCCAACTTATCGTGCCCTTAGTGTAAATTAGACCCTTACAGGATACTAATTTTTTTAGGTTACCAATTAATAACAAGATCGGTACACATGCGGCCAAAGGCGCCGGCCCACAATTTCAGTATTGACCCTTGAGCAAAGAAGTTTCACTTATTCAGAAGCTTAAATTTTTCTGTGCCGCCAAGGGACCGAAGTCCTTCGTATTTGACATAAATTGCAAGTTGTTACCTTTACCCGTGCCTGAGAAAAAGAGTTCTTAACAAAGCGATAGACAGACGAACAACAAAGGGACGTTATACGTTAAGTTAAAAATGAAAAAAACAATTACCATCTCTGGTTCTCTGCACCCTATTGTGGAAGAGTGCGTAGCGGTACAAGACTGTTGTGACATCATGGGAAGTGCTGGCAGCGACCACGCCGCGACAATGCCAGTCGCTCCGGAAGCGCATAGCTGGCCGTTCCGTTGCGAAGGAGTTCGTGGCGACGTGACGCACATAGTTGCGTGGGTATGGCGGGTGTATGCGGGTGTGTGTGTGGGGGGGGGGGGGGGAGGAAGGCGAGGGTGTTAGGGGGTGCGTCACTCTCCAGAGAGAACACAACACAGCATCCGCCGTTGCAAAACTCGCAGAGCTTTTCAAATGTCACAGTCCACATTTGTTGGGTGACGAGCACATGTCGCACTTGTGGACGCCGGGAGGTATATGAGACACTCTACTGCCACTCGGAGGGTAGTGCCCGAAATGCAATGTATCTGGGAATGTGACGCTTGCAGCACATATTCCTTAAAAACGTAAACTCATTTCGCGAATGATGCTGTTCTGTACCAGGTACAGAACTATGAAACTGGAATTTCACTATAGACGTTGCTAGTGGTCAGTGTAGGACCAGTGATACTGTCTCCGCAGCGCCATCTGCTTCCTGTAACGGCTGAGACGAATTTCAACACACAGTAACCCAAGTTACGTACATCGGTATCTGTTCCAAACCCGTAAACACGTCGAGTTTTGTTCCTACGAATTACGATTTGCATACAGGATTGGTTTTCTGTTATCATTTGAAGAAATCTGCTGCAGAATCGCATAGAATGCTTGTCGAAGCTTTCGACGAACGTGCTCTTAGGTAAACACAATGCTTCGAGTGGTTAAAAAAATCAAAACTGGTGAGTTTGACGTGAGAAACGAACCACACCGAAAAAGTTCGAAGACAACGAATTGCAAGCCTTATTGGATGAAGATGACACTCAGCCTCAACAGGAACTCGGGGAACAATTGATTAAGACGCAGAAAGCCGTTTCTCTTCGGTTGGAAGCGATGGGAAAGGTGCAGGAAGTGGGAGAATGCGTTCCGCATGAACTGAATGAAAGACAGCAAGAAAATCGAAAGACCACTTATGAAACGCTGCTTGCCAAATAAAAAAGAAAGTCGTTTCTCCTTAGTGACAGGTGATGAAAAATGGAGATATTTTGAGAATCGTAAGCGTCATAAATCACGGGTGAATCCAGGCAAATCATCGACATCCAGACCAAATCGCTTTGCAAAGAAGACAATGCTCTGTGTTTGGTGGGATCAGAAATGTGTGCTGCTAAAACCTGGTGAAACCATTAACACTCATCGCTACCGAAAGCAAATGATCGATTTAAATCGAGCATTACGTGAAAAACGACCGGAATATGGAAAAAGGCAACACAAAGTCATATTGCTCTATGATAACGCCCCATGACACACAGCAAAATGGGATCAGTGAAACGATCTTGGCGTTCAGTTGGGAAATACTAAGGCATGCGGTTTATTCTCCAGACTTCACCCCCTCCCCCCCCTGATTATCATTATTCGCATCACTGGGACAGGCTCTCGCTGAACAACGCTTCAGTTCGTATGAAAATGTACGAAAATGGCTCGGTGACCTGTTACCTTCAAAAGTAGAACTGTTTTCTTGGCGTGGCATTCATAGCCTGCCGGATAGTTGGGAGAAATATATAAATAGCAACGGAGATTATTTTGAATAAAATATTGTTTACCAGTTTCAAACAACAGACGTGTAATTATTGCAACCAAATTCCGGTTTCATACTTCTACACCTGAGATATAGAAGTCGCAACGTTAGGGAATTGTAAGACAATGCAGGACCTGCACAGTATCGACGCTTGGTGGAGTGCTCGGCACTGAACCTCAACAAATGTAAACATAACGTGTAGTTCATAAATAGGCAAAAAGACCCATTATTGTAGGAAGGGACTTATTGCTATAGATCAACTAATTTTTACAAAACGCTGCACTACACTTCAAAACTGATACAGAGACGCGATACTTTCCTTCAACACAGCAATTAAGTCTCTGTAAACAATGGTCGAAAGATTCTAACAAGTGTTCAGTCTGTTGAGGATAAAAATTCGCTCCTAGATTACGGAGCTGTTTAGACACCCACTGTTTGGACATGCTCATAGTCGGAAACTCTGCGATTGCTGCGAATACAGTTCCTCGATTAGATGGACGTTGCGGTCTGTGGTCGATATCAATGGCCTTTCTTTCCGATCAACATCATCCACGTCCGTGCGTTCTTTGTAAGACTGTTGACACCATTTCGCAAACGGCTGTACGCGACAGTACATTTGTTCCATAAACCGCCACAATTTCACGGCGAATTTGCGTGCAATTTATGCGCTTTTTCCACGATAATCGCACTGCCTTGCTTACTTCATATTTGGTGTACGCTTCCAGTTGCCGCGCTATTTTGCTCCCACACCTGTTACCCGTAACGCAGCGAAACTGTCTGCACGAAACCCACAACAAGTAGGGGACAGTGTTGTAGGTAGAGCACGTTTTCTGCTCGGTACTTCTGCCTGTCTAGTAACTGACTAGAATTACAAGAAGGAATGTGCACTAGAGAACGCCATAAGCTGTTTCTTCCATATATATATATATATATATATATATATATATATATATATATATATATATAGCACTGTTTTGAGCAGTATTTGTAAATATTTCGCGTTCTACACATTTAAGTCTTGTATGGTACATTAAAGCTATTTGGGATACATTGTTAATTCTTCAGGTACGTAACTGTATGGTGAGTAAATGGCTACATATATATAGAATCACTTACATAACATGTGGAGCGTTAATCCATGCTTCGTCGATAGTGCACTACTTTCTATTTTGAAACAGAAGAACGTCTTTTACCAGGAACATGTGGTACTTGCAAATGAACTGCGTTTCTTTAGTGTAACAAAATGGTTCAAATGGCTCTGAGCACATGGGACTTAACATCTGAGGTTACCAGCCCTCTAGAACTTAGAACTACTTAAACCTAACTAACCTAAGGACATCATACACATCCATGCCCGAGGCATGATTCGAACCTGCCACCGTAGCGGTCACGCGGTTCCAGACTGAAGCGCCTAGAACCGCTCGGCCGCCCTTTAATGTAACAGTTTCACCCTTCTTAAAGATGGAAATGTGTGTTAGTTTCCAATAACTTTAATTTTAAAATGTATTTAATCGTAACTGGTTTTTGATCACGTGTCTAGGAATCCTCCACTCAAACAACTCGTATTAATGAGTTTTATTACAAGACAATTACAATACTTAACTTTGATAGACGTGTGGCAAGCAATGGGCGACATACAAAATAATCAGTCTTCTTCAGAACAGACAAACACAAGTCTGTGCAACGTAGAGGGTACCAATGATATATGCTACGATGCGTCAGCTAACGAAATGGCTGACGTTGAAGCTGCTACCGATGTGGGCCGCCACAAGTCGTGCGCGGTGCTAATGTTCTCTTCACCTAGGGGCCGCTGCTGTCACATTGTCGTCCTGGAAAAACCTTAATTTTCTGTAATATCTTTCGTAATTTCAGAAAAAGTCTGCAGCACACAGAAAGTAAATGGCATCATTTAAAACTGGAATAAGAAAATATATTACATTTGTTTGACAGGGCTCACAAGAGGAGAAACTCTTAACAGTAGCCGGCCGATGTGGCCGAGCGGTTCTAGGCGCTTCAGTCTTTAACCGCGCGATCGCTACGGTCGCAGGTTCGAATCCTGCCTCAGGCATGGATGTGTGTGATGTCCTTAGGTTGGTTAGGTTTGAGTAGTTCTAAGTTCTAGGGGACTGATGACCACAGATGTTAAGCCCCATAATGCTCAGAGCCATTTCTTTTTTCTTAACAGTATAATAAGGTACAAAACACTCCCCAACTCTCCTGACAACGTGCCACTCTTGTTATACAGTGGTGTTAGCGAGGGACTATACGTGTAAACTTACTTTTCGAAGCTCTCTATATGATTACACATCAGCAGAATAATCGCTTGAACAAGTAAAATTCATTAAATATCTGGAGTAGGCGTACGGAACGGTTTAAAGAGAAACGCCACATAAAATTAGTGGAAGGTAAGCCAGATAACACATACTGTCTTTGGACGAATCATCTACATCTACATACATACTCCGCAATCCACCATACGGTGCGTGGCGGAGGGTACCTCGTACCACAACTAGCATCTTCTCTCCCTGTTCCACTCCCAAACAGAACGAGGGAAAAATGGCTGCCTATATGCCTCTGCACGAGCCCTAAACTCTCTTATCTTATCTTTGTGGTCGTTGAGAGTTGGCGGCAGTAAAATTGTACTGCAGTCAGCCTCAAATGTTGGTTCTATAAATTTCCTCAGTAGCGATTCACGAAAAGAACGCCTCCTTTCCTCCAGAGACTCCCACCCGAGTTCCTGAAGCATTTCCGTAACACTCGCGTGATGATCCAACCCACCAGTAACAAATCTAACAGCCCGCCTCTGAATTACTTCTATGTCCTCCCTCAACCCGACCTGATAGGGAACCCAAACGCTCGAGTAGTACTCAAGAACAGGTCGTATTAGTGCTTTATAAGCGGTCTCCTTTAGAGATGGACCACATCTTCCCAAAATTCTACCAATGAACCGAAGACGACTATCCGCCTTCCCCACAACTGCCATTACATGCTTGTCCCACTTCATATCGCTCTGCAATGTTACGCCCAAGTATTTAATCGACGTGACTGTGTCAAGCGCTACACTACTAATGGAGTATTCGAACATTACGGTATTCTTTTTCCTATTCATCTGCATTAATTTACATTTATCTATATTTAGAGTTAGCTGCCATTCTTTACACCTATCACAAATCTTGTCCACGTCATCTTGTATCCTCCTACACTCACTCAACGACGACACCTTCCCGTACACCACAGCATCATCAGCAAACAGCCGCACATTGCTAACCACCCTATCCAAAAGATCATTTATGTAGATAGAAAGCAACAGCGGACCTGCAACACTTCCCTGGGTGCTCACCTCCGATGAACACTCACCATCGAGGAAAACGTACTGGGTTCTATTACTTAAGAAGTCAATCCTCAGGAAGTATATCCCACGACGAGGGTGGCTTACAAAATCCCCGTTCGACCGACGCTTGAATCCTGCTCGACCCTCTGAGATCAGTGCCAGACAGGACTGGCAACAAAGACAGCGCGCTTCGTTATAGGTTCAGTTAGCGAGTGCGAATGCGTTACCGAGACGCTCACACAACTCCCTGTGGGAGACGCTACAAAGACAGCCGTTGGCAGGAAAAAAAAGAATCTTTGTAACCGAGCTAGCATCCTGCCCGGCCATACAAACAGGCGTACCGATCCAATATCATTTTTTAAATAAATCCGGAACATGATCTTTTTTTTTTTCTTTTCACCGCAATTCTCCCTGTAACTGACAATGACTGCTGGATCTGCCATCTGAAAGCTTCCAATAGCGCTGTGTCTTCCATTCGCTAAGTTTTCCTGTCTTAATTAGTCTATACGGAAACTGATGTGTTGGTGATTGTGCCAACACCTTGTAGATAGAGGAGGCCGAACTGCACGCTATCTAACGCAGACGGGCGTGAATTCTGGAACAGGATAAGTAGTGAATTCTAATAAGAAAAGTATGCAGCTCCTCTAATACTTAACTTTTATTTATCCTTGTTGTGAATACAGCATTCTTGAGGAGACATTTCATACGATAACTATCAAACTATGTACGGCTAATGGCGCCTTGCTAAGTCGTAGCCATTAACTTAGCTGAAGGCTATTCTGTCTCTCGGCAAATGAGAGCAAAGGCTTCGTCCGTATAGGCGCTAGCAACGTCGTCGTACAACCGGGGCCGAGTTCTCGTACGTCTCTCGAGACCTGCCGTGTGGTGGCGCTCGGTCTGCGATCACACAGTGGCGACACGCGGGTCCGACATGTACTAATGGACCGCGGCCGATTTAAGCTACCACCTAGCAAGTGTGGTGTCTAGCAGTGACACCACAGAAACTTCTACGGAACTTAATATAAAATGTATTCACATGTATACATGTACCTCAACGTTAAGTGCCTGACACCATATACCAACATACTATATACAAATCCCAAACGAACTATTCTCTCTCAAATATGTACAATGTACGTAGCAACTACCTGTTACACACACATTAAAAAAAGTTGTACATCACCTTGCTTCCGAGAGTCCGGCCCCTGTACAGAAAATTGGAATAGATATCAACATAAACATCATTTCCGCCGTTTTTGTCACTCATGAAAACCACACATTTCATGTTGTACCACCATACAGTGAGACTTTCAGAGGTGGTGGCCCAGACTGCTGTACACACCGGTACCTCTAATACCCAGTATCACGTCTTGCATTGATGCATGCCTGTATTCGTCGTGGCATACTATCCACAAGTTCATCAAGGCATTGTTGGTCCAGATTGTCACACTCCTCAACGGCGATTCGGCGTAAATCCCACACAGTGGTTGGTGGGTCACGTCGTCCACAAACAGCCCTTTTAAATCTATCCCAGGCATGTTCGATAGGTTTCATGTCTGGAGAACATGCTGGCCATACGCGAATTGTCGTCCATGAAGACGAATGCCTCATCAATATGCTGCCGATATGGTTGCACTATCGGTCGGAGGATGGCATTCACGAATGGTACAACCGTTACAGCGCCTTCCATGATCAACAGCGGCGTACGTCGGTCCCACATAATGCCACCCCAAAACAGCAGGGAACCTCCACATTGCTGCACTCGCTAGACAGCGCGTCTAAGGCGTTCACCTGACTAGGTTGCCTTCAAACACGTCTCCGACGATGGTCCTGTTGAAGGCATACGCGACACTCATCGGCGAAGAGGATGTGATGCCAATCCTAAGCGGTCCATTCGGTGCGTTATTGAGCCCATCTGTAACACGCTGCATGGTGTCGTGGTTCCAAAGATGGGCCTCGCCATGGATGTCGGGAGTGAAGTTGCGCATCATGCAACCTATTGCGCACAGGTTGAGTCTTAACACGACCTCCTGTGCCTGCACGAAAAACATTACTGAACATGGTGGCGTTATTCAACAAGGTGGTGTTGCTGTCAGGGTTGCTCGGAGCCATAATCCATAGGTAGCGGTCACCCACTGCAGTGGTAGCCGTTGGGCGGACTGAGCGAGGCATGTCATCGACAGTGCCTGTCTCTCTGTATCTCCTCCATGTCCGAAGAACGTCGCTTTGGTTCACTCCGAGACGCCTGAACACTTCACTTGTTGAGAGCCCTTCCTGGCACAAAGTAACAATGCGCACGCCATCGAACCGCGGTATTGACCGTCTAGGCATGGCTGAGCTACAGACGACACGAGCCGTATACCTCCTTCCTGGTGGAATGACTGGAACTGATCGACTGTCGGACCCCCTCCGTCTAATAGGCGCTGCTCATGCATGGTTGTTTACATCTTTGGGCGGGTTTAGTGACATCTCTGAACAGTCAAAGGGACTGTGTCTGTGATACAATATCCACAGTCAACATCTGTCTTCAGGAGTTCTGGGAACCGGGGTGATGCAAAACATTTTTTGATGTGTGTATAATGGTAGTACCCGTATGTTTAGAAGTTAAAAATGTAGTTTTTCAAGGGTTTTTAATTTTATTTTGTAAGAATCGCGCTTCTTTTCCTCCACAGCCCCCTTTTTTCCACGAAACTAATAAGAGTTTTTACCTTTATGGTTCAAATGGCTCTGAGCACTATGGGACTTAACTTCTGAGGTCATCAGTCCCCTAGAACTTAGAACTACTTAAACCTAACTAACCTAAGGACATCACACACATCCATGCCCGAGGCAGGATTCGAACCTGCGACCGTAGCGGTCGCGCGGTTCCAGACTGAAGCGCCTAGAACCACTCGGCCACTCCGGCCGGCTACCTTTATGGCCCCCAATTTCCCCCCCCCCCCCCTGTCAACTCATATATTTAATGGCGGGGACAAAGCATCGTGGCGTGGACTCCGTGACACCTCAGTTGTGTCGCGGAGCCACCTTGATCCACGACGACTCAACTGCTGTCCAAAACACTGAGTTCGGAGGCAGATGGAAGCGATACGCATTCATCTCAGTCGATGGTGTCTCCTATAACGATAGGCTCCGGGGACTGAGGTCAGGCGACCTGGAGAGAGCGGGATATGTAAGGACCATTATTTTTGTAGAAGAGTTTCTCGAACCTTTCAGACATATCCGGAGCGATGGAGAGGTGCCCTGCGGTACTGATGGCAGGACTTACTTGCGGAGTGCCGTCGAAGACAGTAGGTTCCCACACCGTTCAAAGATGAAACACAGCTGCACAAGTATTAGGGTCGCTATTGCATCTCACGCTAGCACCTCCCACGGCGGAATATCCCCTCGACCTTGGCTGATCATTGCCCTATCAGCAAGTATCACGCATGACGCTCTCGACGCCCTCATAAGCTACCACAAGCGTGTACCATAGTGTGTCGCGATGCATCAGTGATGGCTTAGGAGAACCTGTGGCCATGTTTCTGCGGCCATGTTAATCTCTGTTCGCTCTGCCGCGCGCGGGGCAGAGGTGCACTTCTCGGCCTGTGGTCAGCGTGTCTCTTAGCTTGCCGATGTTGTCCAGCTAGTGTTGGTTTTATTAATTTCGGATTATTCGCCCAATGACTAATGAAGACGACAGAACCAAAAAAGTTACAAAGTGTAATCGAGATTTTTTTTTAAATGGTTGAAATTAAGTTTAAAGTTTGTTGGAAGTAGCTAAATGTTCTCATTCTCAAACACTGGATGGGTATAGTCTGTATAATTTGCGCTCCATTTTAAGAAAAGCCAGTTTTTCATGCATCTCAATGTTTATGACGTTATACCTCCTGAGCTATGTGTCGAACAATAATATGATTTATTAGGTACGTTCAATGGTATATTTAGATGCCGTACGTACAATCTGTTGCGAAGAAAAGTGATAGTAATGATGTAACTAATTATAACGTCATACCTGATACTTTAATTTTCCTGCATGAATATCAGTCAGGCTTTCGAAAGCACCTTAGTACAGCAACTACATTAATCAAAGTAACTGATGACATTAAACATGCTATGGACAGACGTGAAGCTACCATCCTAACGCTGCTTGACTTTAGCAAGGCTTTTGATACAGCTACCTCAAAAACAGAAGTCAACAAGTCATTTGTGGGTCGGAAAAGTCATCATGGAAAAACGTGCGCTCTGGAGTTCCCCAAGGCTCCGTCCTTGGTCCATTACTCTTCTCACTGTACATTAATGATATTTCTTCAGTGATTCACTCCTGCAACTACCATCTATATGCCGACGACATCCAACTGTACATAAGTGCAAGCCCCAAGAACATTGCTGACGCAGTAGCGAGTATGAACGCAGATCTTTGCTCTGTTTCTCGATGGGCACAGAACCTAGGTCTCAAACTAAACCCCAAGAAATCCCAGGTCATACTTATATCTCATCCCAAGTTAATCAGTCGGTACTTTCGCGAAACAGTCCCTCAAATACTCCTCAATGGTACCCAACTACCATACCAAAAAACAGTAAAAGACCTTGGAATTATCTTGGATGAACACTTAAACTGGGAAGAACAAACAGTCACAGCTTGCCGGAAATCGCTCTCCTCCCTACATGCAATTCAAAAATTTAGAAAAATATTTCCAACCCATGTTAAACAAAAATTAGTCCAAACGCTAGTCTTGCCTAATCTTTACTACTGTGATGTAGTTCAGCACGGCACAAATAGTGAAAATTCTAGATGCCTCGAGCTGGTGATGAATGCTTGCATTACATACGTGTGCAATATACGGTTGTATGATCATATCAGTCCTTCATACTCCCAGCTAGGTTGGATATGCCCACATAAGGCACGCGATCTCCACACGATGTGCTTACTTCATCGATTTCTTAGCCACTGGTGCCCCCAATACTTATCTTCTCACATTAAACACCTATCATCATTCCACAACCGCAATACCAGATCGGATACGTCTAGCATCTTGGCTGTACCTTTACATAACACAAAATCTTTCTCCGTGTCATTCTCCATCTCAGCCATACGACTATGGAACGCGCTCCCCTGTGATCTGCGTCGTATCCAGAACCACTCAACATTCAAGAGGGAACTCAAGACTTACATATTAGGGACGGTATAGCCACCATTGTTGTGCCCCTCTCATCTCTTTCTTTCTCCTCTCCATCATAGCTTCGAATTTTACCATTCTATTTCTCTTCCTCTAACCTACTACCTCTTCTATATCTCTTTCACCCCATTCTATCGTCTTATGTCTCTGCTTGATGAGAATAACTCACAAGCTGCAAGAATATATAACGAGAAAATTCCCAACTAGCAATAGGACTGACATTCATAAAAGAAAAATATGTTTACTTTCACATACATAGTCATTACTATTATTATTATTATTATTATTCTTGATTGTTATAATTATTTTTTGATTGTTATAATTATCATTGTATTACTTTTATAATCTATATTTTTTTTTCTTTAACATTAATACTGTAATAACATGTTATATGTCCTTAATGTTCTGTAGAAACAAATTTGTTGAATCTGAGTATGCCTGGTTAGGTGTAAGAGAGGGCCTGAAGGCCCTAATCTTGCCAGGTAAAATAAATGCATAAATAAATAAATAAATTTCCTGCATGAACGGAGAAAATTTGTACGTTAACCTCTTTTCGTTTCATTATTTTCTGGGGAAGGGGGAGAGGTAGTGAGAAAACGTTGCGAAATAGTTTGAAATAATGTGTAAAGTTTGTTGTTCGTCGCTAAGTGCCCTCGGTGTCAAAAACTGGATGACTATATTCTAGATAACTTGTGCACCGTGAGTTACGTAGCACCGAAAACTGCAGACAGTTTCTAACTTCAATGCTTGACTTATTGTGGTAAACCTTTAACGTAAGATTACACCTCTTAAATTCGATCAAGTTTTTGTTGCCCCTGGGAGTCGTCATACCGGCAACCTGCAAAGGGGATAGAGTGACTGGTTTAGTACTTCAGGAATACAGATGTGGCCAATTTATGCTTTGTTAAAACTGTAATCGATGGCTGCCCATGACATCAACACGCCGTTACGCACGGCAATTCGCTCTGGTGGTGGTGGTGGTATTCCCCACATAGAGATACCCATCGCACACTCTTGACACCTTGGCACTTGGACAGCCCAGTGATCACACGACGTCGGAGAGTGTAAGCTGCATGCGTGGCGCACCTACGCACTGGTCGCTATCTGACTGGTATCGCGCTGCGTGTTTATCTTAGAAATAAGTCGGCACAGGTAAGAAACAACAAATCCTACAACGAAAATTCCTGGTAGATTAGAACTTCGTGCGGAACCGATACTCTACTCTAGACGCTGTAACTTACCCATCCATGCACAACCCACAATCTGCCCTCACAGCTTCACTTTCGCGACTACCTACTTCCACATTATGCTTCGCAAGGCACCTTTCGGTGTGTGGTGGAGGGTACTTTGCACACCGCTGCCCCTTTCCCGTTTCAGTCGTACATGGTCCGCGGGAAGAACGACTGCCGGAAGCTTCCGTGTCGGCTTGAATCTATCTAATTTTACCCTCATAGCCTTTTCGTGAGGTGTATCTAGGAAGATGGAACGCACTGGTTGACTCTTCTGGAAACATGCGCTCTCGAAACTTTTGACAGTAAAGCACACTGTGATGCAGAAAACCACTTTTGCGGTGGCTGCCACTGGATTGGTTGATCATTTCCGTGACGCTTCCTGTCTTACTAAATGAATCTGCAACGAAACTCGCTGCTCTGTTTTGGAGCTTTTCTTCTTCTTCTATCAATCCTATCTGGTACACCTACCACACCGAAGACCAATATTCAAGTATTGGTCGAACGAGGGTTCTGGCAGCTAACTCGTTCGCTGACGAACGACATTTCCTGGGGATTCTTCAAATGAATCTCAGTCTGGCTTCTGCCTTACCCGCGACTAATTTTATATGGTCGTTCCACTTAAACTCGCTCCGTACGCAGACTCCTACATGTTTTCTGGAACTATTTGCTTTCAGTGATTGTTCTGCAACCGTGTAATCATACAATAACGGGTCTTAGGCTCTATGTACGTTACATTTGTTTATGTTGAAGTTCAGTTGCAACTCCCTGCACCAAGTTTTGAATCTCTGCGGGTCTCTCTTCTTCTTCCCAAACTTCTCAGAAGATCTTCAACGCATGTTGCGGGACTAACACTCTTGGATACCACGGAGAACTGGCTCAGCCACAGCGTACGAAGATGCTTCCAGAACGAATATTTTACTCTGTGTAGATGTGTGATGTGGAGTCGAAAGTCGTGTCTGCATAGCTCATTAGACAAGAACATTGTCTTTGGAAGGCAGGGTTCCATGTTAGAGGCCCGGATCGGCACACAGTTTTAACGTCAGAAATTCTGAAGAACAGATCTTACTCTACTACACTGCGATGGACTGATTCTGAAAAACTTCAGTATTTCCTACTCCTTACATCAGTTTCTCTATAAAAAAAAATTTTTGGTTGCACAGAGCGGGCAGTCCGATCCTTCCAACCTCTTTTCATCCAACCCCTACATCTCGGCACAATTCTGACAATAATCTGCCTCTTGTTCTACACTGGGATAACATAATGAACTGCGTGAGTTTTCACATTTAAGGAAGTAGGAATCGATATCGTCTAAATTAGTTTAATACAGGAACCACAACACACTAAATCACAAACACAAATATGTAGTTTAGATCAATACTAGGAACGGCACTGTATACTTGCCCGCTAGAATCCAGTCTTAGCAATACTTTACTTGGCTGTTTGCGGAAGGTTATAGGAGGGTAGTTTGAAAAGTTCTTGGAGCGGAATAGAAACAAACGATTTAACTCACTGATACTTTTTTTATTTTTCAGTTCAGTCTCCCAATGCACTAATGCACTTGGTCCAGCGATATTACAGTGCCTTTATCCGATCTCGAAAATTAAATTCGAATAGTCCTGCAGAATATCGCAAAATACCCGTCAACTTCGACAGTCAGTTCTTCGTTTGAAGAGAATCTTCGTCCACCGAGGAAAATTTTGATCTCATAGAAGAGATGGAAGTTTGATAGACCCAAACCAGATGAGAAAGACGAGTGCGGCAACAATTCGTATCTTCTTTCATACGTTTCTGCCGTGGCAACGACACATGCCCCGGCGTACATTATCTGGATGAAAGATGACTTACTTACTTATTTACTTCCTTGCCAATCTTGGTACATTTTCGTGGGTTTTTGCTATGTTTGGCCCAGGGGTTAGTGAAGCATTATCCCGTAATCGTCTGACCAGTGGAAAGATAATCTATCAGCAGAATCCCTTTCGCATCCCAGAAAACTGATGCCACAACCTTTCTGGCCATACTGCATTTGTTTTCTTTGGTGAATGCGAATCAACATATTTCCATTGCTGTGACTGCTCTTTCGCCTCTGTGGTATAGTAGGGGACCAAAAGTTCAGCTATGAAAGAACAGAGTCACATATTGTGTCCTGAAAATCGGCTTGAATTTCCTTTGCTTTCAAACCGTTCTTTACGAAGTGTTTAATCACTGCATGTCCGAATACTATTGGTAAGCGCTACCAATATTTTAACTTTCGCGAACTGTAATCAATATATGCCACTTAATTGCACATTCATCCCGGAAGATAAAATCCAGGAGCATAAAATTAAATTTAAGAACTTACATACCACACCATACGACAAAATGGCCTCTCTCTAAAACCCGTTCTCTTTATAGAACCCATTCAGCTTCTTCCAAGTTTTCTTATTCACTTTTACAGGTAAAAAAAAAAGGCTGAACCAACGCTCAAAATTAAATTTCGCGAATAGTACGAGTAAACACTTCATTTGATTTTGGCCATCTTCCAAACGATTTTGTAGGTCAACTGAAATACACAAATAATAAAAACTTTCCACTAAGCTATTTTTTTTTTCTTTTCAATTTAAGTAAACCCACCTGATGAACGCAGTGGAAAAATCAGTAAAAAAGACGTTAAAGTTATTGATTTACATCAGCTGATACTAGTAACAGTCAGAGGCCTAATCTAAAATATGCCCTGAAATGGAACACGCGACTTGAGTGCCTCCCCCTCTCCAAAAGAGTGTGTAACGAAACGAACTCTCATAGCGGCTTTTCAAACAAATTTTGTTCCTAAAAAAACGTAGAATATGTCCTTCACTTCTTCTTCATGTATCGGCGATGTAATGAACATTCGCCGCGATGGTTTTTCTGATGAAAAATATCAGACTTATTACTTACAGCACAATGCTCAGGCGTAAGCTTGTCGAAGAAGAACAAAGAAAAAGGTCATATGTCGTAGTTGGAATGATATACTGGATGTGACTCTGCACAATTGCAGATCGTATCTCTTTTCACCAACTGACAACGTCAGCGCGGCACAGAGAGAAGGAAAACTTGTTTTGAAACCCTGCCTCAGGCGGGTGAGCTACCAGCAACGTAGCAACAAGAGATACGGACCGAAGGCGTCGCTGCTGTAACGCCGGAGATTAAGAAATAAAATGTCGTATCACACTGCTGGCTAACATGCCCTGAGGACTTGTCCGGTCTCCTAATAAAAAAGGTCTTTTTCTTTCTTCTGTGCACAATGGTCCGTTTACGGGTAGAGCCGTGTCTTACCTTTACTGTACATAGGCGACTGGAGTAAGTGCGTGTGTGCAGTGTGGTGTGATGTTTGTTTTGTATAATGAGCAAAGGGACAAGGTGTAAGGTGCAAGGCGCAAAGAGAGCAGCTTATCATACAACCGACTCGCGAAAACAAACTGTTAAATCTCCTGGTTACCAACAGGCCCGAACCTTTAGACTGAGCGTACGACAGGAAATCGCTGATCATAAGGCCGGTACAGCATATCTCAATACGGTTGAACATAGGAATATAAAGAAAAGTAGAAGATCTTTCTGCTTAGCATGCGCGGCAAGAAACAGATTTCAGGTTACCTGAGCGACCAACTCGAAAATTTCACTTCCAGCACTGACAATGTTGAGCATCCACAGACAAAGTTCAAGAGTATTCTACAATACGCCTTAGACAGGTGTGCGCCGAGCAAAGGTGCGAGGGATGGGGAAATCCCGCTGTTGTTCGACAGACGTTCCAGAAAGCAACCATGAAAGTAGAGAGAATCTCACCGCATATTTATACGTAGCCAAAGCCCCACAAACAAAAGAAAACTGAACGAAACCAAAATTAGCGGAAGGAAAGTCGCGCTTGAAGAGTCCGACAAACTGGAAACTAACATCCTATTTACCGACTTGGCGAAAAATCCTAAGAAGCTTTGGTTTTACGCTAAATCGCTAACGGGATCGAAGCCATCCGTTCAGACACTGTGACCATAGCGGCGTCAAAACAGATGATGACACAGAGAAGGTCGAAATACTAACGTCTTATTTATTGTCTCTTGGGCCCGCAGCATGGTACATGTCTTGCAATGACATAATAAAAAAACGGCAATGTATGAGAATGCTGCTATAATAAATGCTACACGTTCTGCATTAGCAATAGCCCTATTTCGCCACTGTCGCCATTTTCAGGCTGTTTCCATACTGCATCGTAACGCTATCGCTGTATTATAATCTTATTGCTGCATAGGGCGTTTCCAAATGCAGCCATTTTTTAAAAATATTTAACTTATTATCTCTATTAATGACTGTTATTCGCAAATGTAAGCTAGATCTTTTGTCGCTTGTATATACTGTTGTGATTTGAGAGTTACGACTGACAGCTAATCCAGCGACGCTGTATGCTTACGATTGTAAGACAGCGACAGCGCCACGATGCAATATGGACACACGTCTAGCAGTTAACAATTATAGCTCAATTCTGGTACATTGCCGTTTTTCTGTTTTATTATTTCATTGCAGTACTAATGTCCGTTTCGAAAACTGATTCGCCGAGGAAAATCGCGCCACAGTTCCTCCTTTAAATCGTAAATGAAAAAGACACCGAAATAAGTGACCGTGGGATCAAAAAGCTACTGAAATCGCTCAATAAAGGAAAGATCATTGGACATGACTGGCCAACAATACGATTCTACAAAGGGTTTGCGAAAAAAAAACTTGCCCTCTTTTAGCGGCAATGTACCGTAAGTCGCTGAAGGAGCAAAGCGTTCCTTGTGACTGGGGAAACGAGCAGATCATCTCAGTTTTCAAGATGGGTCGTCGAGGAAACGTACAAAACTACAGGCCTATACCTCTGAAGTCCGTATGTATTAAAATTTTTGACCATGTTGTATCGTCGTGTATTGTGACATTTCTAGAGACCAAAAACTCTCCTATGTACGAATCAAAAATGTTTTGCGGAATCGACGATCAAGTTCGTCCACTAGCTCCAGAGAACGGTAGGTACTTGAGCCCAGGATGATTGTTTCTTGACTTCCGGAAGGCGTTCGATACAGTTCCGCACCGCCGCCTAGTGAATATAATACCAGTGTATGGTATCTCAGACCACTTGTGTGACTGGACTGAAGAGTTTCTAGCAAACAGAAAATAGCACGCCATTCTCATGGAAGAGGAATCTTCTGACGTGAAAGTAACTTTCGCACCTGCCTTAAGGGGCTGTTACTTTCCACAGTACATACACTATGTGATGAAAAGTAAACGGACACTCCCAAAAAACATAGTTTTTCATATTAGGTGCATTTTCCTGACACCTACTGCCAGGTACTCCATACCAGCGACCTCAGTAGTCATTGGACATCGTGAGAGGGCAGAATGGGGCGCTCCGCGGAACTCACGGACTTCGACCGTGGTCAGGTGATTGGGTGTCACTTGTGTCATACATCTGTACGCGAGATTTCCACACTCCTAAACATCCCTAAGTCCACTGTTTCCGATGTGATAGCCAAGTGGAAACGTGAAGGGACACGTACAGCACAAAAGCGTACAAGCCGACCTCGTCTGTTGACTGACAGAGCTCGCCGACAGTTGAAGAGGGTCATAATGTGTAACAGGCACACATCTATCCAGACCATCACACAGGAATTCCATATTGCACCAGGATCCATTGCAAGTACTATGACAGTTAGGCGAGAGGTGAGAAAACTTGGATTTCATGCTCAAGCGGCTGCTCATATGCCACACATCACTCCGGTAAATGCCAAACGACGCCTCTTTTGGCAAAGAGCTTAAACATTGGACGACTGAACAGTGGAAAAACGTTGTGTGGAGTGACGAAATGCCTGGTGTACGTCATCTGCGAGCGTGTGTAGTGCCAACAGTAAAATTCGGAGGCAGTGCTGTTTTAGTGTGGTCGTGTTCTTCATGAAGGGGGCTTGCACCCCTTGTTGTTTTGCGTGGCACTAGTACAGCACTGGCCTACATTGATGTTTTAAGCACCTTATTGCTTCCCTCTGTTGAAGAGCAATTCGGGGATGGCGATTGCATCTTTCAACACGATCGAGCAGCCGTTCAAAATGCACGGCCTGTGGCGCAGTGGTTACACGACAATAAGATCGCTGTAATGGACTCGCCTGCGCAGAGTCATGATCTGAATCCTACAGAACACCTTTGGGATATTTTGGAACGCCGACTTCGTGCCAGGCCTCGCCGACCGACATCGATACCTCTCGTCAGTGCAGCACTGCGTGAAGAACGGGCTGCCATTCCCCAAGAAACCTTCCAGCACCTGATTGAACGTGTGCCTGCGAGAGTGGAAGCTGTCATCAAGGTTAAGGGTGGGCCAACACCATACTTAATTCCAGCAGTACCGATGGAGGGCGCCACTAACTTGTAAGTCATTTTCAGCCAGCTGTCCGGATACTTTGGATCACATAGTGTATAAATGATGTAATGCATAAGGGAAGTTCCATCAGGCTTTTCGCGGAAGATGCTGTTGATTACAGAGAAGTCGCGGCGCTAGAAAACTCTACCGAAATGCTGGAAGGGCTGCAATTGTAAAGTATTGCGCACACTTAGGCAGAAAAGACCCGCTACTCTAAGATTACACGACTGCAGGAAAATCACATTCATAAAATACTTCGAAGTACGCTTACGGAACGACAGAAAGTCAAAGGTCTACATAAAATTAATCGCTGGTGAAAATGAAACGTCGTGTGGCTAGTGCCTCCCGTTGGGTAGGTCCATCGCCTGGTGCAAGTCTTTTGAGTTGACGCCACTTCGGCGACTTGCGTGTCGATGGGGATGATATGATGATGAGAAACAAAACACAACACCGAGTCCCTGAGAGGAAAAAAAATCTCTAACCCAGCCCGGAATCGAACCCAGGCCCCTTTGCACGGCATTCCGTCGCACTGATCACTATTTTTTTTTTTTTTTTTTTGGACTGTTCGTTGCGTTTGGCCCGCGCGGACGTCACATGACATCCATTCAAGTTGATCATTGATTCCTTTACTGAGCTACTGTGCCTGCAGCACTCAGCTATCGAGGCGGACAATCGCTGGTAAGGCATGCAAGACAGATTCATTTTAAGATTGTTCAAGAAATGTTGCCTACCCACAACAAGACACAGCATAAAAAATATCGATAGACCCATATAGGACTGACAGAGTAAATAGAGAATATCTACAGAGGAGTATCGCGTTTTGTTACAGGTTCAAAGCGTATCGGAGATGCTTATCCAACTCCAGTGGCATACACTACAGGAAAGGCGTTCTGCATCACGATATGTTTCAGTGCTAAAATTTCAGAGAGAGTACGTTTCTAAAAGAGTCAATCATTACATCTCCCGAAAAGACTATGAAAGTCCAGAAAGATTCGAATTCATAGGGACACACACCGCCACACACCGTCAGGTGGCTTGCGGAGTATGGATGTAGATGTAGATGTAGACACTTGCTCTCATTGCAAACTATTCGCGACTAGATCAGGATACAGTAAATACCATCCGCCACACACCGAATGGTGGGTTTCGAGTACAGTTGTAGATTTAGGTGAATTCCAGCGCCGGTAAACAACCTACTCCTCTCGATCAACACCGGACTTTACGTCCACAACCGACGGACAGGTCACTACGAACAATGTCACAAGTACTCACTTCGTCGCACGCTGTGAAGAGACTTGAAACTCAATCCAGCGGATGGTTTTTAGCAGCTTTACGCCAACACTTATCCTCGTCTTGCCAGGCAAAACCCGGAGGTGAATATTTTTTTAATCACCAGGATTCGAACCGGGTAATTCATAGTGATCGGCACCGGACAGCTATACGAGGGCATCTTCTGCTAAGGCTAAGGAGAACGTTTGCGACAGAGGTAGTGTTACGTGCTGAATTCACATATCCGTGTCGCGTTAAACAAGTATCTGGTCGGTCCATCAAGAAAAACGGCCTTCCTCGTACAAGAACACAACGGCGCACTGGACGCGGAGACATGACGGCTGGCGCTGGAACAGACGACGTCGCCAAAACAGGCGACTCGTTTCATGCACGCGAGACGTGCATTACGGAGCTTGCATACGCCGCCAATTAGGGGCCAGTATGAGAAATTCACCTGTCACCCCAGCAAAAAACGCTCTCTCGGCGCAACACATTTTAATTACGGTAGCCTTGCAAGGGTCATACAGCGCTGGGCATGTTTCACGACACGTAATGTGTTGCGCTGACATGCGAAAGCTGCTGAGAATCTGAGGGTCCGTGTCGCGCTCTCTCTCTCTTTAGCAATACCTTAGAGGTAACCAACAGTTTACGATTACTTCGAAATTAATTCTCTGGCTGCGAATTCCTTGACGTCAGCTGTATTAGGTGCAGCTCTACTAGCCAATAGTGAAATATGCAAATTTGTGCCGGGCCAGGACTACAACCCAAATTTCCCGCTTTTAAACACGTGGGCTATCCGTGCACGCTTCCTGGACCGACCCAAACTTCCACAGGTTCAAAATGGTTCAAATGGCTCTGAGCACTGTGGGACTAAACACCTGAGGTCATCAGTCCCCTAGAACTTAGAACTACTTAAACCTAACTAACCCAAGGACATCACATACATCCATGACCGAGGCAGGATTCGAACTTACGACCGTAGAGGTCGCGCGGTTCCAGACTGTAGCCCCTAGAACCGCTCGGCCACCCCGGCAGGACATTGGTCCAACCCTAGAGAATACCTAAACTAACTAAAACTTGCTATCACCTGAAAACAACGGGATAACTCACGGACTTTCTGAACGTGGCACGTCGCACAATTCCGCTCGTGTATGCGCAGCTGGGGGAGCTGGATCGCCGGTTCCGAGAAATACCGATAACGGCCTGGAGGTCGTGCCTCTTCTAACGCGAAGGCGGAGCCTGTGGTTTTCCAGAATCCGTCTGCAATATTCACGCCCCGTCGCTAAAATCCGCTCGTGTGTAGCAAGCCATTGTAACAATGGGCAAGAACCTAATGGAGGCGGACAGCCTTTCACAGTTCAATACAGATCGGAGGAAGGCAAGTGTGTGCTTGTCTAACGTGGATGAATGCATTTACAGAAGTGTTGTGTTGCAGATTCCGTATTTCTAGATTTTCGAAAAGCATTTGACACGGCACCCCACTGCACTCTTTCAAAGAAGGTACGAGTGTACCGGGACATGTTGCAGATTTGTTAGTGGTTCGAAGATTTCTTAAGTAGTAGAACACAGTATGTTGTCCTCGACGGCGAATGTTCATCTTGGACACTGTTTATCTTCAGGAGTGCCCCCCGAGAGGTGTGGTATCATGTATTCATACCACCCCATGGGCGTTCGTGAAGTTGGCAAAAGAACTGGAAATTTCCATCACACGCCATAGTGGTTGTACCGGATCTGGCGGACCCAATGGTACGCGCCCGCTGTGCCCCTCGTGATGACTGGGTGTTGTTTGCTGTCCTTAGGTTAGTTAGGTTTAAGGAGTTCTAAGTTCTAGGGGACTGATGACCATAGATGTTAAGTCCCATAGTGCTCAGAGCCATTTTTTGAACCCGCTGAGCCACGCCTCCAGCGGCAATGTACAGGGTGATTCAAAAAGAATACCACAACTTTAGGAATTTAAAACTCTGCAACGACAAAAGGCAGAGCTAAGCACTATCTGTCGGCGAATTAAGGGAGCTATAAAGTTTCATTTAGTTGTACATTTGTTCGCTTGAGGCGCTGTTGACTAGGCGTCAGCGTCAGTTGATGCTAAGATGGCGACCGCTCAACACAAAGCTTTTTGTGTTATTGAGTACGGCAGAAGTGAATCGACGACAGTTGTTCAGCGTGCATTTCGAACGAAGTATGGTGTTAAACCTCCTGATAGGTGGTGTATTAAAAGTTGGTATAAACAGCTTACAGAGAATGGGTGTTTGTGCAAAGGGAAAAGTTCTGGACGGCCGAGAACGAGTGATGAAAATGTAGCACGCATCCAGCAAGCATTTGTTCGCTGCCCAGGAAAATTGGCTGTTCCCTCAGCTCGAACAAGAAGCACAACAATTCATATTTCAGCAGGACGGAGCGCCACCACATTGGCACTTATCTGTCCGTAACTACCTGAACGTCAACTACCCGAGGCGATGGATCGGCCGCCAGGCAGCCCGTGACAGAGCACTTCATCACTGGCCTCCAAGAAGCCCTGATCTTACCCCCTGCGATTTTTTCTTATGGGGGTATGTTAAGGATATGGTGTTTCGGCCACCTCTCCCAGCCACCATTGATGATTTGAAACGAGAAATAACAGCAGCTATCCAAACTGTTACGCCTGATATGCTACAGAGAGTGTGGAACGAGTTGGAGTATCGGGTTGATATTGCTCGAGTGTCTGGAGGGGGCCATATTGAACATCTCTGAACTTGTTTTTGAGTGAAAAAAACCTTTTTAAATCCTCTTTGTAATGTTATATTATGTTATATTATGTTTCTTTCATTAAATACACATTTTTAAAGTTGTGGTATTCTTTTTGAATCACCCTGTACTATGCGCGCACTCTGCCGCCACGATATATGACGGCTGGTGACACTCGCCCGTGGAGCCACTTCGCTACATAAACGCTGTCCAATTTTGGCCCCCGACACCATCGGTCGTGCTCTAGTTCAGAGCGCCTCATCTCTATTTCTTGCTGCATTATTTGTAACGAGTCTTTATACACTTGGAGAAAAACAAGTCAGTCTTCTATTTAATGTCTTAACTTGTTAGCTAATCATTTCTCCTCCTGTGCAGCTTTTCTATAACGACAGTTGCTGTACCACTCTGCAGCCCATATCTTCTTACCTTTGTGTAAGAGGTCATACACAACAGGAAGCGTGATAGGACTGCTATTGTTTGCTATATACCTAAATGATCTGGCGGACAGAGTAGCCAGCAACCTGTCACTGTTTGTCGATGATGTTGTGGCATACAGTAAGGTGTCGAAGTTGAGTGCTTGGAGGAGAATACAAGAAGACGTAGCCAAAATTTCTATTTGGAATGATGAATGGCAACTAGCTCTACATGTAGAAAAATGTAACTTAATGAGGATGAGTAGGAAAAACAAATCCGTCAAGTTCGGATGCAGCATTACTAGTGTCTTACTTGACACACATGCGTCGTCTAAATACAGGGTGTGGTAGATAAGTAATGAGACTGGCCGCCGCGCGGCGCCCTAGTCGCTCGCAGGGCGGTCTCCACCTGTACGTCACGTGGTGGGGGATCTCAGCTAACAATAGAACCGGTTCGCAGTCGCGTCGGAGCTCTGGTGCAGTGAGGGTCGAGCTTCGCGTATTACGTTGTTTGTGTGCCCGTGACACTTGTGAAAACGCTGAAGATGGATCGCTCGATAGAACAGCGGTATGCAATCAAATTTTGCTTTCGCTTGGGCAAAACTGCTTCGGAAACTTTTGCTATGATTACGGAGGCCTACAAAGAAGACTCCCTATCAAGAGCTCAAGTGTTCCGGTGGTTTAATGAATTTAAAAACGGGAGGGAATCCGTTGAAGACATGGAACGATCTGGACGCCCTTCAACGAGTCGTGTGGATGAAACGGTGGCCAAAGTGAAAGAACTCCTGGACTCCGACCGTCGTTTAAGTCTCAAAATGATCGCCGATGAGGTCTCCGTGAATAAATTTACGGTTCACCAAATTGTTACGCAAGATTTGATGATGAGGAAAGTTTGCCCAAAATTGGTTCCCCGAGTGCTCACCGCCGAACAAAAGCAACAACGAGTGAACGTTTGCCGTGAGATGTTGAATGATTTGGAAAATAATCCACACTTTTTAGACAACGTAGTAACAGGCGACGAATCGTGGACATTCCAGTACGACCCGGAGACGAAAGCCCAGAGCTCGGAGTGGCACACACCGGCATCCCCGCGGCCGAAGAAAGCAAGAATGTCAAAGTCCCGCATCAAGACAATGCTGATTGTGTTTTTCGACAAGCGGGGGTTAATTCACAAAGAGTTTGTCCCTCAGGGGAAGACTGTCAATGCCGAATTCTACAAAGAAGTCCTTCAGCGATTGCACAGAGCCGTCAAACGGAAGCGACAGGACCTTGTTCAACGCTGGCGTCTCCACCACGACAACGCTCCGGCGCACACAGCGTTCCTCGTGACCTCCTACTTGACACGAATTGAAGTTTTGCCACAGCCACCATACAGCCCTGACTTGAGTCCTCCTGATTTCTTCCTATTTCCCAAGGTCAAAAGATGCCTGAAGGGTCATCGTTTCGACGATATTCCGAACATCCAACGTGCTGTCACGAAGGCACTAACTGGGATAACTCAAACGGACTACAGTGGGGCCTATGAAGCTTGGAAAACGCGCTGGCAACGTTGTGTCGACGCCCAAGGCGAGTACTTTGAAGAATATTAACGTTTTGTACAAATTGGATCAATAAATTTGTTTTTCTAGACTCTCATTACTTATCTACCACACCCTGTATCTGGGCGTAAAGCGATATGAAATGGAACGAGCATGTCAGAACTGTGGTAGAAAAGGCGAATGGTGGACTTCGGTTTGTTGGGAGAATTCCACAAAAATGTGGTTCATCTGTAAAAGAGACCGAATGTAGGGCGCTAGTGCGGTCTATTCTTGAGTGTTTGGGATCCGCACCAGGTGGATTAAAGGAAGGCATCGAAGCAGGCGGGCTGCTAAATTTGTTATCGGTGAGTTCGAACAACAAGCAAATATTGCGGAGATGCTTCGGGAAATCAAATGGGAGTCCCTGGAAGCAAGGCGCCATATTTTTCGAGGAAGTGAGAAAATTTAAAGCAGCGGGATTTGAAGCTGACTGCAACGATCCGACTGTCGTCAACAGACATTTACCGTAAGGACCACGAAGATATGGTACGAGAAATTAGGGCTCAGACGGGAGCATATACACTCTTGCTCATAAATTAAGGTTAATGCTGATACATAGTGAAACAGTGCTCTCGTGGGCGGTTTGCGGGTTAATTCCCCTAGGGGAATGACCATGTGGTGTATTTGACCCGCGGTCGTCGCACGGTGGCGCTGGCAGCAGTCCACATACGCAGAGGTGTGTTGGTGCATGTCAGAGTACGGTGCAGCGGGTAGGTGTGCAGACGTTTTCAGACGTGCTAATAAGGACTGTGTGTTGAAAATGGCTCAAAGAAATATTGATGACGTTATGAGGGGTGGAATACTAGGGCGACTGGAGGCTGGTCAAACACAGCAGGTCGTAGCACGGGCCCTCCGTGTGCCAAAAAGTGTGATCTCAAGATTATGGCAGCAGACAGGAATGGTGTCCAGGCGCTACAGTACGGGACGTCCACAGTGTACAACACGACAAGAAGACCGATATCTCACCATCAGTGCCCGCAGACGGCCACGGAGTACTGCAGGTAGCCTTGCTCGGGCCCATACCGCAGCCACTGGAACAGTTGTCTCAGACACACAGTCTACAGACGACTGATCAGACATGGTTTATTGGGCCGGAGACCTGCAAGGTGCATTGCACTGAATCCTGGTCACAGGAGAGTCCGTAAAGCTTGGTGTCAACAACACAGTACACGGTCATTGGAACAGTGGTCCCAGGTTATGTTCACGAACGAGTCCAGTTATAGTCTCAACAGTGATTCTCGTCGAGTTTTCATCTGGTGTGAACCAGGAACCTGATACCACCCCCTTAATGTCTTTGAAAGGGACCTGTATGGAGGACGTGGTCTGATGGTGTGGGGTGGGATTATGATTGGTGCACGTACACCCCTGCATGTCTTTGACAGAACTGTAACAGGTCAGGTGTCTCGGGACGTCATTTTGCACCAGTATCTCCGCGATTTCAGGGGTGCAGTGGGTCCCGCCTTCCTCCCGATGGACGATAACGCACGGCCCCACCGAGCTGCCATCGTGGAGGAGTACCTGGAAACAGAAGATATCAGGCGAACGGAGTGGCCTGCCTGTTCTCCAGACCTAAACCCCATAGAGCACGTCTGGGATGCTCTCGGTCGACGTATAGCTGCACGTCTTCAAACCCCTACGACACTACAGGAGCTCCGACCGGCACTGGTGCAAGAATGGGAGGTTATACCACAGCGGTTGCTCGACCACCTGCTCCAGAGTATGCCAACCCATTGTGCGGCATGTGTACGTGTGCATGGTGATATATACCATATTGATGGCGGGGTACATGAGCAGGAAACAGTGGCATTTTGTAGCACATGTGCTTCGGGACGGTTTTCTCAACTCATCACGAATACCGTGGACTTACAGATCTGTGTCGTGTGTGTTCCCTATGTGCCTATGCTATTAGCGCCAGTTTTATGTAGTGCCACGTTTTTATGCAGATCAGTTTTGGATAAGCACCCAGACTACTGTTTCGAACAGCACCAAAGAGGTCGCCGATGGACCGAATCACTGACCATAGTGTCATATGAAGCTTTGCGACAACATTGGGAATTTATTAATGACATAATGTGGCCGACTTCGCAACTAAATGGTCAGCGTTTGACATGCGGAAGGCCCTGTTGCAATTCCCAGTGCTGAAATGAATTTTCCCTTTATGAGAGGACCGGAACGGAGTGCGGTCAGCGTCGTTATGTCAGCTGAGCAGCTATTTGAACGAGAAGCGGCCGATCCAAGACTGATAACGGCGCGGAAGGTGGCATGCTCACGTCAGGCTCCTTCATACCGCATCTAAATGACGCCATCGGTAACAGCATGAAACGCTGGCTGTTCGGTACTGTATGTACGCGGAGCTGTTACTAGCGCACTGTCTGCCGTCTCTGCACAGGGGTTTGGAACTACATTCAGGACACTGGCGTAATGTCTGCTCATCAGAAACGTAACTCCATCACTTCTCTTCCTACTGACATCCTATTACTGCTGGTAAAAATTCCGTCGAGCATCAGGATTTGAAATGAGTACCTATGAATCGAGTGCTGCGTGAGTTAAGGGCAGCGACTGGCCAGTCATGGATCTCGATGGCTCTCCAATGCTGAACCCAAACTTTGATGCGTCGTCGCCGTCGCCACCAGAGCGAAAGTATGTGCTGAACAATACTAGGTACTGCCACTTTTCACCTAGTCATGTGACTATAAAACCCATAGTACAACGAAGAAAAGATATTCATTAAATTTAAAGTACAAAAATTGTTTCAGGTACTTTACTAGCAAATTTTTGCAGAACTATTCCAGAATACAAACTGAATTTCGCTGTAGTATGTTTTATGTTTTTTGTGTCCACACATAACTCACCACAGCCGTGGTACGCCTTACTCACGAGCAGTTACTCACCTGTAAAAAAAAAGATAGAAAAAATCAGTCACTATCATGTAAAAAAATATATAGACGTAGTGTGATACTTCTGTAAGTACCTCTAGTTCACATACAACATTCAAATGCTTTCCCAGCATCTGCCAGGTACCTAAACACACTTCCCTGCAGCACACCTCAAACTACTCACAGCTGTTAGTAACTCTCCAAACAATATACCTTGTTGTGTCGCTCCTTCCTGAAAATCCACAATCCAGTTACAAATTTCCATGGAGATCCACTATGCTCATACTTTCATTAATAAGCGTTGCTACTTTTTACGGTGTAAAGTCAAGCGCCGGCACGGCCATCGGGAACTACAAAGAAGAGATGGCTGTGAGAAGATGTCAGCCAATTGCACAGTAACCAACCCCTCTCCAGGACGACAACACTACAGCAGCAGCCCCTATGTGAAGAGGACATAAGCGCCGCGACAGATTGGCGGCGCTCCATTGGAATAGCAGCTTCAAGACTAGCGACTTGGATACAAGTGTCAATGCTCGTTACTTCGCTTGTAGCCGGCCGTTGTGGCCGAGCGGTTCTAGGCGCTTCGGTCCGGAACCACGCTGCTGCTACGGTCGCAGGTTCGAATCCTGCCTCGGGCATGGATGTGTGTGATGTCCTTACGTTAGTTAGGTTTAAGTAGTTCTAAGTTCTAGGGGACTGATGACCTCAGGCGTTAAGTCCCATAGTGCTTAAAGCCATTTGAACCATTTTTTGGTCTGCAACACACACAATGAAATCGCAATCCTTCTTTCTCACTAAACTGCGATGACATATTTATTAATGGACGCCACTAAATTCTACATTAAACGTTATCTCTGTCAAGGGGGCAAATGATCACATGCTTTTAAAAGCCAACACGGTACAAGCGCCAACATACGAGTGCCAATATACGAGTGCCCTGCACGGTTACAGCCTTTTAGTGTTTGAAAAACTCTAGGGAAACTCGTCGTTTTCTAGGCATGAACTGCAGCCTAAGCTGTTGGTGGTCTGAAATACACTCCTGGAAATGGAAAAAAGAACACATTGACACCGGTGTGTCAGACCCACCATACTTGCTCCGGACACTGCGAGAGGGCTGTACAAGCAATGATCACACGCACGGCACAGCGGACACACCAGGAACCGCGGTGTTGGCCGTCGAATGGCGCTAGCTGCGCAGCATTTGTGCACCGCCGCCGTCAGTGTCAGCCAGTTTGCCGTGGCATACGGAGCTCCATCGCAGTCTTTAACACTGGTAGCATGCCGCGACAGCGTGGACGTGAACCGTATGTGCAGTTGACGGACTTTGAACGAGGGCGTATAGTGGGCATGCGGGAGGCCGGGTGGACGTACCGCCGAATTGCTCAACACGTGGGGCGTGAGGTCTCCACAGTACATCGATGTTGTCGCCAGTGGTCGGCGGAAGGTGCACGTGCCCGTCGACCTGGGACCGGACCGCAGCGACGCACGGGTGCACGCCAAGACCGTAGGATCCTACGCAGTGCCGTATGGGACCGCACCGCCACTTCCCAGCAAATTAGGGACACTGTTGCTCCTGGGGTATCGGCGAGGACCATTCGCAACCGTCTCCATGAAGCTGGGCTACGGTCCCGCACACCGTTAGGCCGTCTTCCGCTCACGCCCCAACATCGTGCAGCCCGCCTCCAGTGGTGTCGCGACAGGCGTGAATGGAGGGACGAATGGAGACGTGTCGTCTTCAGCGATGAAAGTCGCTTCTGCCTTGGTGCCAATGATGGTCGTATGCGCGTTTGGCGCCGTGCAGGTGAGCGCCACAATCAGGACTGCATACGACCGAGGCACACAGGGCCAACACCCGGCTTCATGGTGTGGGGAGCGATCTCCTACACTGGCCGTACACCACTGGTGATCGTCGAGGGGACACTGAATAGTGCACGGTACATCCAAACCGTCATCGAACCCATCGTTCTACCATTCCTAGACCGGCAAGGGAACTTGCTGTTCCAACAGGACAATGCACGTCCGCATGTATCCCGTGCCACCCAACGTGCTCTAGAAGGTGTAAGTCAACTACCCTGGCCAGCAAGATCTCCGGATCTGTCCCCCGTTTAGCATGTTTGGGACTGGATGAAGCGTCGTCTCACGCGGTCTGCACGTCCAGCACGAACGCTGGTCCAACTGAGGCGCCAGGTGGAAATGGCATGGCAAGCCGTTCCACAGGACTACATCCAGCATCTCTACGATCGTCTCCATGGGAGAATAGCAGCCTGCATTGCTGCGAAAGGTGGATATACACTGTACTAGTGCCGACATTGTGCATGCTCTGTTGCCTGTGTCTGTGTGCCTGTGGTTCTGTCAGTGTGATCATGTGATGTATCTGACCCCAGGAATGTGTCAATAAAGTTTCCCCTTCCTGGGACAATAAATTCACTGTGTTATTTCAATTTCCAGGAGTGTATAAAAAACTGTTAGTTTTCAAATTCAGAAGTAAAGTTTAAGACGACGTCATGCCGCCATATGTAGTACACCACTATAAATCCTACGTTTTAATTTTCTATGAAGTGAAGGGACCATTACGTCACTCATCGGTTGCATAATTGGAAACGTTTCCTTTACTGTTCTCGTCTCTTGGCTCTGTGCTCCATGCAGGACCTATGTCTACCTATAATATACTCTGTACCAGAGCGTCAAATGACACCAACGTACAAGGGATTTATCATCGACACTTCGACTAATCATTAATGTTGCGCCGCTATATTGAAACCATCACTTTCACTTCCACTACTCATTCGCTGTGTCCTACAACCAACAAAAATTTCTTAATGATACCGGGTATCGAACGGGGGCCTCTCGTGAGGCAGTTTTCAGCACAATCCAACAAGGTGTATACACGCACACGTACACACACAGCTACACACACACACACACACACACACACACACACACACACAGACGAGGGTGTACTTGCAACGACCGCTCACGTCAGAGCACAGAGTGACAGCGAAAATGGCGGTCCACAAGCAACAGGCTGCAACCGGCGCGCCGTGTGCTGCTGTACTTTTGCTGTTCTTGCGTTTATGGTCCCGCATTCCAGCACTCGACAGATGCCAAACGGCCAAATCGTGACGCGAGCAACGATTACTGTCTCCTCTCCTTCCCACTTGGCCCTCCCTTTCCTCGCCTTGGTTCCACCGGTTGTGTCGAATTTCTGGTTGCTTCGCCAGAGACAAATTCCAAGATACCTACGGTGGAAAGAAGCCAACCGTCATATATACGAACGTAACTACTGAAAATCACAGACATACTGACTTCCCACGATGCTAGAATTACTAAAACTAACACAGATATTTAGTTTTGGGGAGCCTTATATTTACTACAATAAAAGGTGCTGTGTTACAGCTAGTGCATTTCATTTCGATAACTATGCCTAAGTGAAGATGATACCAAAAAAGGGCTTGAACTAGATGGCAAAAAAAGTAAACACAACCGAATGAAAAATTGATATGAAAATAGGCTGCTTCCTTCAAAACAAAATAATTTACCGCTGAAGTTCCCATTATTCAGCGTCATGAAAGCAACAAGATCATACAGACTCGTCTTTGCAGTCACGAAGAGATAACACTGAGTGCGGTGGCGTTCTCGCTTCCCACGCCCGGGTTCCCGGGTTCGATTCCCGGCGGGGTCAGGGATTTTCTCTGCCTCGTGATGGCTGGGTGTTGTGTGCTGTCCTTAGGTTAGTTAGGTTTAGGTAGTTCTAAGTTCTAGGGGACTTATGACCACAGCAGTTGAGTCCCATAGTGCTCAGAGCCATTTTAGATAACACTGAGATGTAGATCTGCTGATAAACTGGTAACGTGAGAGCGAACGTGACTGAGAAAGAGGCTCAGACTGCTCCAGTCTACGTATTGTAATATTCTATGTTCCTCTGGGAAGTTGGAGCACTTGTGCGGAGTAACTATTCTGCAGAGAGACATTTGTGCAAAGCCAGGGGCTCTTGCTGTTATAAGCAGGTAGCATTCACGCACACTAACTTCTTTCCTGTCTAGCAGTGTAGCACAGGGTGCAGTAGCCTATGACAAGAGTAACTGGGATTTTGTTTCAATATTTGTTGAAAGGTTGAAAAAATTACGACCAGCAACTTTTTATGGTAATTTATTTTGCCTTTACTAGCTTCAGGCCGATTTGCTTATCTCCAGACGAGATCTGGTTTGGTTGGAATAGGACAATTTATTTGTGAGTTAGCGAACCCAACAAATGTGGAAGTAAAACCCTAACCAAAGTGCTCTGAGCTCGGACAAGGTCTAGGTTAGGTTGGAATGGGACAGTTTGGTTGTGAGTTGACGAACCCAACGAATGTGGAAGTAAAACAATAACCAAAGTGCTCTGAATTCGGACGAGGTCTAGGTTAGGTTGGAATGGGACACTTTGGTTGTGAGTTGACGAACCCAACGAATGTCAAAGTAAAACCCTAACCAAAGTGCTCTGAGCTCGGACACGGTCTAGGTTAGGTTGGAATGGGACAGTTTGGTTGTGAGTTGGCGAAACCAGTGAATTAGGTTCAAATGGCTCTGAGCACTATGGGACTTAACATCTGAGGTCATCAGTCCCCTAGAACTTAGAACTACTTAAACCTAACTAACCTACGGACATCACACACATCCATGCCTGAGGCAGGATTCGAACCTGCGACTGTGGCGGTCGCGCAGTTCCAGACTGAAGCGCCTAGAATCGCTCGGCGACACCGGCCGGCCAACGGATTAGGAAGTAAAATCGTAACCAAAGTGCTCTGAGCTCGGACGAGGTCTAGGTTAGGTTGGAATGGGACAGTTTGGTTGTGAGTTGGCGAACCCAACGAATGTCAAAGTAAAACCCTAACCAAAGTGCTTTAAGCTTCGGAGAAGTGTGACTGCATTCGGTCTCCACACAAGTGCCATCCCAGGCAACCATCACAATCCGTACCTCTGCACGTGTCCTAATCTCACGGTCTTTATGCGAGGTGTACTGTACGATGGTGGCAGCGAAATTGTGAAACATCCTTCCTCAACAGGGGTTCTAGAGTTGGCGAGCACTACGTCGTCTTTCTTCGAAGGATTTCATATCAGCCACGGCGTCCTGTTACTGTCCCAGCAATTAATTTGATGACCACTTACTTCATAAGGCCTCCAAATAATGAGACAGTAGTCTAGAACTGGTAGCACTGGCGTTTTCTATAGATTTTCTTTTACAGAAACTGCACTCTTCTAAACCCCTTGCAACGAATCTGTCTCCCATTCGCCTTCCTTAATACTGATTTTACTTGATCCTCTGGTTTTATACTATTTGTCACTATTAAGCGCGCTTCTCTGTGAGGCTATATGATATACAGTATGACATGTTGCAACAGAGGTCACGCGACACGAAGGTTGTTCATGTGTCACTCGCATTCTCATAGCAGCGATACGACAAGAAACAAGACACAGCTTCAGCATGGAAAACTTCCAAATATGTCTCGTATTTACTAGCGACTGGAAAGCGGCATGGCTCTTCCTACAACATTAAAGACAACTGAACATGTTAGCCACATTTGGTACACAGCATTGTATCTTTCTTACTGCAAACTTTTCAAAATATGCACTATGTTTTACTTAATTTCCAAGTATCACAATAACTATGGAAAATAGCGAAAAGAAAACAAGTTCATTATCAAGCTGTGGTATCAAACTATAAGATGCAAAAAAAAAAAAAAAATTCAAGTAGTTTCCTTGAAACCGAATGAGAAAGATTGCATAGCGGAGAACATAAACGAATCTCAAAACAGTGATTTTTAATTTTTTACGCGAAAAGTAAAGCTGACTACAGAGACGGGTGTAACATTGCTTCATCTACATGGAACAATTTTTTTAAGGTGAGTTCCCCTCCCCAGATATCATATGATACAGTTGCATTGAGCAACCAGCACTATGTGTTGCGCCGGCAGATAGTACAGAGAATAGTGCCGTATCGTTGTCGTCCCAGTTGAACCAGTTAAGCCGCTTCAACTAAGTTTCTGCGTCCTCCACCAATGCACGTTGCTCGAGCATCGTATCACGAGTGGCATCGCATACAGCATCCTCATATCTCATCACATCAGTCAGAATCGCTGCTTACCCCTATATGACGAAGGCGTTCAACACTTAAAACGAAGTATGGATACAGATGTAGAACGTTGTTTCTGCAAGCGAAAAATGTTGTACAGGGATAGTAAGACTTAAATTTAGAAAATCTTGTACACTCAAATAATATACTTCAGAGTGTTCTTGAGTATTAATTGATATTTACATTAACCTGTGTCCTCTAATAATCGATAATGACCACCGACGACTGATGATACGGTGAACACAGGATACTGAATGTATATAAAGGAGGGGAGCAGGACTGTCCACAAGCTTGTTTCATACACGGAAAAGCGTCACGAAAATGCTGAAAAGCATGAACGGGTAGGCTCTTGAAGACAGGCGCAAACTGCCCCGCGAATACCAATTACAAAATATCAAGAACCAGTGCTAAGACAATATTCTAGAGTTATTTTTCAGACCTCTACGTACCACTTCCCCAGGGTTCGTGAAGACCAGTTTAGACTATTTACGACACTTACATAGAGGTGGCAAAACTCACGGGGTACCTTCCAATATCGTGTCGGACCTTCTGCCCGGCGTAGTGCAGAAACTCGACGAGGCTTCGACTCAACAAGTCGTTGCAAGTTCCCTGCAGAATTAGTACGCCATGCTGACTCTATAGCCGTCCATAATTGCAGTAGTACTGGCGGTGCTGAATTTTGTGCACGAAGTGACCTCTCCATTATGTCCCATAAATGTCCGATGACATTCATGTCCGTCGATCCGGGTGTCCAAATCATTCGATCGAATTATACAGAATGTTGTCAGACCAATCGCGAGCTAGCCGGTGTGGCCGAGCGGTTTTAGGTGCTTCAGTCTGGAACCACGCGACCGCTACAGTCGCAGGTTCGAATCCTGCCTCGGGAACGGATGTGTGTGATGTCCGGAGGTTAGTTAGGTTCAAGTAGTTCTAAGTTCTAGGGGACCTCAGATGTTAAGTCCCTTAGTGCTCAGAGACATTTGAACCATTTTTTGAACCAATCGCGAACAATTGTGGCTTGATGACATTATATGTTTGGGAACATGAAGTCCATGAAGGGCTGCCACTGGTCTCCCAGTAGCTTCAAAAATGGCTCTGAGCACTATGGGGCTTAACATCTGTGGTCATCAGTCCCCTAGAACTTAGAACTACTTAAACCTAACTAACCTAAGGACATCACACACATCCATGCCCGAGGCAGGATTCGAACCTACGACCGTAGCGGTCGCGCGGTTCCTGACTGTAGCGCCTAGAACCGCTCGGCCACAACGGCCGGCGTCTCCCAATAGTCGTACCTAAGAATTTCCAGTCAGTGATCACATCAGTTGGACAAGAGGACCCAGTGCAATCCATGTAAACAGAGTCCACACCATTTGGAACCAGCACCAGCTTGCACAGTGCCTTGTTAAGGGGCTCTGGAACGCTCTATCCTTGCAATGTTAAAATAACGCTTATAAATTACATCTTTCCTCACAAAGCATTTGAGGTAGGAAGTTGAACTTTTTACAGATTATTTATTGGAATATGGGCTACAACTTAACACAGGGATTTTACAAAATTTTAGTTTACTTATTAAAGATGATTTTTTTCAATTGTAATGAAAATTCACATCATTTTTTTGCAATTTTTTATTTATATATTCAAAAATATACAGTTTTTTGGAAAAAGGCTGTGTTAAATTATGCAGAAGGTACTGTGTAACATTTACTGAAAGTTTAAAACAAATATGTTTGGAAGATCCTTAGAAAACATGTAATTAGTATGAGAAAATAAAAGTTTTGGGAATCGAGCGACAAAGATTGGATTAACTTTTTAGTGCATTCCAGGTCCATAGGATGGATTATCTTCATCCTCTGCAAACTCCTCCTCCAGCTTCCTCCTGTTCCTCCTCCTGTTTACTCTTGCTTGTATTTCTAGACTCTTTACAGCCCTGTCTGCAGCCCGAAGGCGTTCCTTGTCTAAAGCAAGCATCGCTCGTACCATGTTAGAACCTATCTTCATTCCCATATTTCTAAATACCTTGCACCTTACAATGTTGCCATCATTGAAAGTCGCAACAGCATCATACACACCAAAGTGAAGTGTTTCTATTCCAACAAATACAGTCTTGGGGATTCTCGACCATATAACACTACTTACACTTTCATTGGGGTTTTGAGTTTTTCCATGAATACACTTTTTCAACAGTTCAGGTGCTGCTAAGTCTCTGAAAATAGGTTTTATCACCTCCATTATTGCATGAGGCAGACTATGCTTATGAGTGTACACTTCACCAGTTACAATCCTTTGTTATATTTACACCAACTGTCTTCTTCTTTGGGACACAAGCTATGTTGGGGATTTTCATCGTCTTTATTGTTTACAGTAATAACACATACCTTTGGCTTTCCAACATTTCTCCTTTTCTTAAAAGCCTTCAGAGGATTTATAATAACTTTACTTTTACTCATTATTATACTTCAACAAAACAGAGACTCAAGAAACAGAATTAATTACGAATATTTTCGAGATAACGACAGAGTAAATAAACATGAAACAATCGACAATCACACCAGCGATATATATTGAACCATCACAGGTTAGCCACAACACATACTTTATCTCACATCACTAAAATGTACCTGATGAACACGGACGTTAATAATAACACCATTTGACAGCAGTTTAACAGCGCCACAGTGGGTCACGCCCATGTAGAACACATTACAAAAAAAATTTAAAAATAGTTGTAGTCTTCGGAATTGAATAAATTATATATCTATTAAAAGGTAATAGTCTGCAGATTCAGAAAACGCAAAAAAAGTAAAAATTGAACTTTTCATGATTTTGAGCCTTTCCGGAGCCCCTTAAAAACTTCGGTCCTTGGCTTCGTGGGGTTTGCGCCACACTCGAATCCTACCATCAGCTCTCACCAACTGAAGTCGGCACTCATCTGACCAGGCCACGCTTTTCCACTCGTCTAGGATCCAACCGACATGATCACAACCCCAGGACAAGCGCTGCAGGCGATGTCGAGCTGCTAGCAAAGGAACTCTCGTCGGTCGTCTGCTGCCATAGCCCATTAACGCCAAATTTCGCCGTACGATCCAAACGGATACTTTCGTCGTACGTCCCACACTGATTTCAGCGGTTATTTCACACATTGTTGCTTGTTTGTTATCACTGACAACTCTACTCAAACGCCGCTGCGATCGGTCCGTAAGCGAAGTCCTCAGGCCACTGCTTTGTCTTTGGTGAGAGGTAGTAAAACCTGAAAATGGTATTCTCGGCTTATTCTCGACACTGTGGATCTCTGAATATTGAATTCTCTAACGATTCCTGAAATGGAGTTTACCATGCGTCTAGCTCCAAATACAGTACCGCGTTCAAAGTCTCTTAATTCCCTTCGGTCACCTTTCCACATGAATCACCTCAGAGTACAGAGACATTTAAGCTGACATTCTTCCTTCGCACCATATGCGATTGTAACGGCAAAAATCCCTAAAATGCGGTACCATGTCTAGTACCTCTTGTCCCGCACATGTAGCTGTAGTGGGAAAAGCGTTATGGAAAGTGGTCAGATTACAGGAGATTTTGCATGATTTTCCCTATCCGCTAAAAATATTCCCAGGCTACGAGATCCCTTCTCGGGTACACAATACAAGTCAAAATGTGAATACACGTTAGATAAGCTGGAAAAAGAGAAAGAGATAAAAGAAATAAAAAGTCAAAACCTACAGGGACAAGAAATGCGAGGCAAGTACTGATGCCACGATTTCGTGACTGCGCTGCAGTTCTTACTCGGCTCGTTCGTGCGGTCGTAGAGATGCTCCGTGCTGCTCGCACAACTGAATAATCAACTTTAATCATCCTGTTTTACAGCCCGGATACATTTGAAACGGTCAACATATGACTACAAGGTTTTCAGATTTTAAGCCTATATTTGAGACATATTTTCTCTCTTACGCGAAACTTGAAACGTTAATTCCAATCACTGTAGTCGTCAGTAAGGATGGCGCAAGTTCTCCGCTCTGTGTCACTGTAGGTTACGTATATCACGTGTGCAAATGATTGCCACCCTATTACGTATATCACGTGTGCAAATGATTGCCACCCTATTCTCATGGTTTTTGCTTCTGTTTGAAGGTCTAGAGGAAGTGTGAAAGTGACAGATGATTTTGCGAAGTGTTTTTGTGTGTGTGTGTGTGTGTGTGTGTGTGTGTGTGTGTGTGTGTGTGTGTGTGTGGACAGTTAGAAGTTGAGAGTGTGTAAGAGGAATCCCTTCCTCTATGCACTGAGGAAAATCGCGGTGAATCCGAAGTTACTGAAGAAGACAATTACTATAACGTGCAGTCTGTCACACGTAAGTGGGATGTTTATCTATATGATAATCTTAATCACGTTGCCGTAGTCTGCCCGACAACGGGAGTCACGCTTCCTGTAACGGAACAGTTAGTACCTTACGCAGACTAACTAATTCGCGAAGCTGAGTCCAAAGCAAATACGTACGCTGCAGAAAAAAATGCAGAAGGTTAATCCACTAACAAAGCGTTCAATGTGTCACTCACGGATAGGTGTTTGATCATAAGTAATGAAAGCATTTTTCGCATGATAATTAACGTGGTCCTGGTCTCGAAAGCGGAATCACGTGACTGTTTTGCCGAAGATTAGTTAGACCGTGTCCAATTCCACAAGAATGCTTTCGTTTCCGATTTTCCCAAAAAATCTCTGACGCTATTTCCCGCCCAAAATATATAGTAGTTGGTGAGAACACGGTTGGCAAAAAAGAAAGTAGAAGTTGAAACAGTTAAACACCACTCTGTTATCCACATAACATTTAATATGCTCTTGCAGGTTTTTGGATAAATGTGTACATAGTGATCTCGTTAATGGACTAATGCAGTTTTTGTAGAGGTTTGTTTTGGTCCTAGAATTGTATTAACGGCTTGCATAATTTCTCTTAAATAACGTGATACCAGTGACAACAATTACGAGAGAGAGAGGAGAGGGGGGGGGGGGGGAGTGAGAGAGAGAGAGAGAGAGAGAGAGAAACAGAACACAATTCGTTTTTAGAAGATATCAAACCGAAAGTAAATTGACACTTGACTTGCGTTAGTGCATTCTCTGCAATAATGTATCATAACAACAGTTTTATCAACTCTATCTGTGTTAGACCACGTCTTAAATTAGCGTTATTACACGTGGTACTTGGAGGGTGTTTACGGCCTTAGCCGAGGGAAGAGATACATCGACTGCTAAGACTGCAAGTAGTTAACGTTGAAGTGGTCACAACGTAACGACACTGTCAGATCAGGGAAACAGGGAAACGTAATTCCGGGCCGAGGAATGCCGTCCCAAGGATATCTGCTGCAACGGTGGAAAGTCGCTCATTAGTCGGTCCTCAGGGGACGCTTGGCGGTTCAACTTACTCACTCTCCAAGCAGTTCTACTGCATTTCTCAGGCTACTACCGTATACCAGGTTACGATTCCGCCGCGTTATGAGGCTATGTTCCCGGTTAAAACGATCCTGAGTCAATTTCTTCGTACAAACACGTACCAAGAGAACGGAAAGTAGGTATTGCAATTCCAGTAAATAAAAAAGGAAATTGACAACTATTACATATTTACTGGGGAAGTACCCTGCTTCATGCCACTTATAACTATCAACAGCAATAATCAGAGACATAAAGAACTAGCAGAAGAACAGCAATTATTCAGGACAAATAGGAGCGCAATAGATGCTATTTCTGCTCTAAGACTGAGCCCGACAACAGTCGAAAACCTAGTCAGCAGAGGAAGATGGTTCAAATGGCTCTGAGCACTATGGGACTTAACATCTGAGGTCATCAGTCCCCTAGAGCTTAAGACTACTTAAACCTAACTAACCTAAGGACATCACACACATCCATGCCCGAGGCAGGATTCGAACCTGCGACCGTAGCGGTCGCGCGGTTCCAGACTGAAGCGCCTAGAACCACTCGGCCACAACGGCCGGTAGAAGAAGAAGAAGAAGGAGGAGGAGGAGGAGGAGGAGGAGGAGAAGAAGAAGAGCGAACACGTATTATTATGCATATGTATCAAAGTAATCGTTCCACTAATAAGTCATCATTTAGCAAGAAACGCATTTCGAAGCGTGCAGTCGCTGCGGAAATATGGTTTCGCTCATTTTCAGTGCGCCACCGTCTACAAGTAGAGTGTAGTACAGTGTCTGCGTTGTGAGTTTAGTGTTCCTCGCTACTTGATGGTGCAATCATTCTCGCTGTTGGACGTTTGTTGGACCGCTGTTGGACGTTTGTTGGAAGAGCTACCTTTAGTGGGACGGTATCACCAACCTTCATAACGTCCACCTAAGGGTTACGTTGAGCCAAGCGTCATCACCGCTGGAGGGTTTAGTGTTCCTCGCTACTTGATGGTGCAATCATTCTCGCTGTTGGACGTTTGTTGGACCGCTGTTGGACGTTTGTTGGAAGAGCTACCTTTAGTGGGACGGTATCACCAACCTTCATAACGTCCACCTAAGGGTTACGTTGAGCCAAGCGTCATCACCGCTGGAGGGTTTAGTGTTCCTCGCTACTTGATGGTGCAATCATTCTCGCTGTTGGACGTTTGTTGGACCGCTGTTGGACGTTTGTTGGAAGAGCTACCTTTAGTGGGACGGTATCACCAACCTTCATAACGTCCACCTAAGGGTTACGTTGAGCCAAGCGTCATCACCGCTGGAGGGTTTAGTGTTCCTCGCTACTTGATGGTGCAATCATTCTCGCTGTTGGACGTTTGTTGGACCGCTGTTGGACGTTTGTTGGAAGAGCTACCTTTAGTGGGACGGTATCACCAACCTTCATAACGTCCACCTAAGGGTTACGTTGAGCTAAGCGTCATCACCGCTGGAGGGTTTAGTGTTCCTCGCTACTTGATGGTGCAATCATTCTCGCTGTTGGACGTTTGTTGGACCGCTGTTGGACGTTTGTTGGAAGAGCTACCTTTAGTGGGACGGTATCACCAACCTTCATAACGTCCACCTAAGGGTTACGTTGAGCCAAGCGTCATCACCGCTGGAGGGTTTAGTGTTCCTCGCTACTTGATGGTGCAATCATTCTCGCTGTTGGACGTTTGTTGGACCGCTGTTGGACGTTTGTTGGAAGAGCTACCTTTAGTGGGACGGTATCACCAACCTTCATAACGTCCACCTAAGGGTTACGTTGAGCCAAGCGTCATCACCGCTGGAGGGTTTAGTGTTCCTCGCTACTTGATGGTGCAATCATTCTCGCTGTTGGACGTTTGTTGGACCGCTGTTGGACGTTTGTTGGAAGAGCTACCTTTAGTGGGACGGTATCACCAACCTTCATAACGTCCACCTAAGGGTTACGTTGAGCCAAGCGTCATCACCGCTGGAGGGTTTAGTGTTCCTCGCTACTTGATGGTGCAATCATTCTCGCTGTTGGACGTTTGTTGGACCGCTGTTGGACGTTTGTTGGAAGAGCTACCTTTAGTGGGACGGTATCACCAACCTTCATAACGTCCACCTAAGGGTTACGTTGAGCCAAGCGTCATCACCGCTGGAGGGTTTAGTGTTCCTCGCTACTTGATGGTGCAATCATTCTCGCTGTTGGACGTTTGTTGGACCGCTGTTGGACGTTTGTTGGAAGAGCTACCTTTAGTGGGACGGTATCACCAACCTTCATAACGTCCACCTAAGGGTTACGTTGAGCCAAGCGTCATCACCGCTGGAGGGTTTAGTGTTCCTCGCTACTTGATGGTGCAATCATTCTCGCTGTTGGACGTTTGTTGGACCGCTGTTGGACGTTTGTTGGAAGAGCTACCTTTAGTGGGACGGTATCACCAACCTTCATAACGTCCACCTAAGGGTTACGTTGAGCCAAGCGTCATCACCGCTGGAGGGTTTAGTGTTCCTCGCTACTTGATGGTGCAATCATTCTCGCTGTTGGACGTTTGTTGGACCGCTGTTGGACGTTTGTTGGAAGAGCTACCTTTAGTGGGACGGTATCACCAACCTTCATAACGTCCACCTAAGGGTTACGTTGAGCCAAGCGTCATCACCGCCTCAGCCTCAACGTGTGGGCGGGGATTTTTAGCGACTGCTTCGTGGGACCAATCAACCTCGCACAACGCCTCACAAGCGAGGCATCTCTGCGCTTCCCGCGGATAACCCGGCCTTGCCTGCTGGAAGGGGTGACTTTGGAAGTACAAAGGGTAATGTGGCTACTAAATTATGGTGCTCCAGCTCATCATCTTCTTGAGTGAGGAGATAAAACACTGTTACAGGCGGGCCTTTTCCACTCGCCTGGTCTGTTCTCATGCGTGCTTTCAGTCACTGAAACGTACACTGTCAAAGATCTTTCATCTCCACCTTCAAGTGGTACGCATTTCCGGCCATATGTCCATACGACCTCTTTTGCTCGTTATTCTACCAGGGCTCGTTTCCTGAAGTTTGTCACCATGCAGCACAACCACCCTGTAGTTGTTTATCTACTTCTGTACGGGTTGCTTTGCGCACGAGAAGTTAGGTTCAAACTTTGCAATGGACAGTCAAGATTAGACTGCTTGTTTCCAGAATGAATATTCCACTCGCCAGCAAAGTTTGCACTGTCTTGGAACTTCCTGGCAGAGAAAAGCTGTTTGCCACGAATGCCGGACATTTGCCACGCCGGGCATTTGCCACGCCGGTCATTTGCCACACTTGCCCCTTCGCCAGGTAGCTTGAGTAGCGATCCCTCAAGAAAGGGACGCCCTTCCTCGTACTTCTTCTGTCCGCTTTCTAACCGCCGTCTCCACATCTTACTCGATACAACCAGTACGTAAGGGACCTTCTTCTTCGACATCTTGGCGAAATACAGAGCTTCTTTTCCGAAATCGAAATATTAATAACTTTTGGGAAACGAAAGCAATACCGACGATTATGTCAGTAAGTAATTAGTTCTACCAAGTATAAATATAGATTCCTTTTTCTGTACGGTAGCTTCCTTTCACGCTTACCGATTGCGATAGAAACAGTCCATCGGCAGGGGAGCAACAAGAAAGGAACGATGTAAAGAGAATGCGAATGTACACTATTCTTTTTGGTCACTTCATTTGTGCCTACTTTAATTACTACAACTGCATGCTTAAAAGACAATAAGGAAAGAAGAAATGGGAATGGGAATGTTTGAAAAGAAGAACGACATACTCCATATTGAAATCCGATTCCCTTGCGGCGAAACATTAGTTAATAAAGTGTAGCGGGACAATGTTCAAAACATGACTGAAAATACGTTCACTAAATAGAGATAAGAACACTTATGATTGACATGTCATCTAAAGTCAACGTACAATTTTAAAATGTTAGAAATAAGGAAATGAAATAATACAGAATGCTATGCTTGTAACGTACGTTGTTGTTCGACATTGTTTAGCTCTGGTATTTACAGGGTCACAGAGAAAGCATCCTAGGATTGGAGGGAAAAGCCGTAATTGTAATGACCTGCACTGCAACAGAAACAAGAAGCACAACTTAAGGAAAAATGTAAGGTGTGTTTCAGCTCACAGGCGACACTGAAGCAGTTAGTTCCTGTGACTTAGTATGGGCAGAGGTCATATTCGACAACCGAAATAAATTAATAACTGGCTCCTTTTACCGACCCCCGGTCTCAGATGAAACAGTTGCTGAACAGTTCAAAGTAAACTTGAGTCTCATCACAAATAGGTACGCTACTCATACAATTATAGTTGGCAGTGACTTCAATCTTCCTTCCGTATGTCGACAAAAATACATTTTCAGACCCTATTGTAGATAGAAAACAACTTCCGTAATTGTTCTAAATGCTTTTTTAAAAATTATTTTTAGCAATTAGTTCACGAGGCCGTTCAAATTGTAAATGGTTACGAAAACACACTTGACCTCTTAGCCGCAAATAGTCCTGAGCATCACGACGGATACAGGGATTAGTGAACACACAGTCGAGCGAGGCTCACTCAGTAACAAAGCAATTCACCAAAACTAAACGCAAAATATATCTATTTATAAAAGCAGCTAAAAATTCGGTTGACGGTTTTCTAAGAGACAGCCTCCAATCCTTCCAAACTACGTAAGTGAAGACCATATGTGGCTTAAGTTCGTAGAAATAGTATCAACAGCACTCGAGGGATTCATACCAAATAAATTAATAAGAGACGGAACTGATCCCCCATGATACACGAAACACGACAGGAAGCTACTGCAAGAGCACCGAAAACGGCACGTATAATTTAGACGAACGCAAAATCTCCAAGATTGGCGAAGTTTTACCGAGGCTCGAAATTTGGTGCGGATTTCAATGCGAGATGCATTTAATAGTTTCCACAACGGAAGTCTCTCTAGAAATGTGGCGAAAAATCCAAAGAGATTGTGGTACTACGTTAAGTAAACCAGCGGAAAGGCTCAGTAAGCACCTTTACTGTGCGACAGCGGTGAGGGTGAGGAGGGGTAGACAAGGGACCCAACCCTTCGGAGCAGGTAAAATCGTGGCAATTGTCCGGCGTGGCAAATGTCCGCACACCTTTGCCACAGCTGGACTGGAACCCGCTACCTTGCCTTTCGTGACCAATGCTGCCACCGACAGAGCTGATCAGGCAGTATTGGCTACCCTTCCTCACAGCAACAACTGTGTCCTACCTCTACCCTCCCTCCTGTATACCATCCCACTTTAGCGAGATTACGATCAAGTGCTGGACATGTAAGGTTGTGCGTTCGAATTCTGGTCCGCTACGAGGATTCAGATTGCTCATTTATTCCGCCTCAATGCCGACAGAACACAGTGTCGGTAACCAGTGAATTGTAAGGGGCTAGCCATGTTTAACTTCCATGACTTACCGCCAACGGTATCACATTTATTCGCTTCAACAGTCAACATGAACCGATTTGGAGTTTAATGTCAGGACAATGCCCCGTAGTTTGATAGTGAGGAATTGTTCCTTACCAATTCCTTAAGCCACTTCATGGTGTGTGGCGGAAGGTAATTTCTATTTTATATAATCCCTTTCCGGTTCCAGTCGTGAATAGTCCGCGGGAAGAACAGTTGTTTATAAGCCTCCGTGTGAGCTCAAATCTCTCCAGTGTTACCTTCACTGTCCTTTTGCGAGTTACACATAGGTGGAAGCAATATACTGACAGACTGTTCCAGAAACGTACGCTCTCGGATCATCAACATTAAACCACACTGTGGTGCACAGTGACTCTTTTGTTTCGTCTGCGACTGGAATTCGATGAACATCTGCGAGATGCTTTCGTGCTGACTAAATGATCGTGTAACGAAAGCGCGCGGATCTTCCCTCTCGTTCTGTATCATTGTTTCTTTAATCGCCAGTCATGTGAGTGGTACGATGAAGCCCGCAACGAATTCATTTCTTGGTACCAACCTCCTCACATCAGAGGAACAGTTGGTCCTTACGCCCTCAATTATTTGTTGTATTTATTCCAATCTCTGTCTTACCCTGGAGTTTTACCCTTTACAGCACCTTTTATATCACGGAAGTTATTCTCTGATGTTTTAACACGTGTCCTATCATCCTGCCCCCTTCTTCTTGTCAGTGGTTTCCATATTTAATTTTTTCACCTATTCTGCGTAGAACGTCCTACTCTATCAGTCCTGTATAGTATGGGCCCCGATTGACGAGCAATATTCGAATATTGATCGAACGAGCTTTTGTAAGTAACTTCCTTCGTCGCTGGGCTATACGTAGTGATTATTATTCCAATGAAACTCAGTTCTGGCATCTGCCTTACCTAGGATTTACTTTTATGTGGTCGTTCCACCTTAAATCACTCCATACACCCAGATATGTAATGGATGTGTTTCCAGTTAATGTTCTGCTAACGCTTAATCATACATTGAAGGATCTTTCAGCCTATTTACGTCCAATTCGCTATATTAGTTTATGCTCAGTTTCAACTGGCAGTCCCTGCACCAAATGTCGATCCTATGCTGATCTTCCTGGATTTCGCAAACATTTTCTGGCGCTGAGATTACTCTACACACAACAGCATCATCCACGAAAAGCCACACTGTAGTCGCTACGTTATTCACTTGGTCCTTCAAACACAGGGCTAGCCTGACTACAGAAATTTATTTCCAAGGAACAAAAAGGAACACCTATGCGGTTTGTTGCAAAAGGTAGTTTTTTATGGTTATACTTCACCTAAAAATCAAAATCAACACCATCTTCCGCGGACGTGGATAAGACGTGGAGGCCCTGTAGCATGACTTCTAGATCATTGGACTGGATTTTTACCTCTGGGGGGATCTGAAAAGCGTTGTGAATGGTGAACCAGTTCCTGGCGTGTACACCCTTCAACAGCGTGTTCGCTACGCCTTTGACGCTACTCGGAGGGAGGCCGGAACATGCGAAAGAGTTCGGCAATCCATGATGCGATGCGTGAACGCAAGCATTGCATCCCATGGAGGCCACATTGAACATCTGTCGTGACGTGGATAAGATGCACTGTGTTCCGGGACGATTAGTTGTCGTTTTTACGCACACTGTCCATTTCCGGGACACATGTCCAAAGGCCCTTTTTTCCTCCATTTCCAATCAGGAATTCGTCCCTTCAGTTTATCGGTTTTATTAATTTCATCCTGTATGTATGTTACGTGAAATTCAGAGCTCTGAAAAATTCTCAAGAAAAATGATTTTGAAGTTTTTTGTGTTTACTTATCATTCTAACAGAGGCGTGTGCAAATAGCAGCGATTAGGTCATGTGCGCAGAGTTTTTGTGTGGCCCACCAACACAGTCAGAAAGATATGCCTTTGCTCGAGATTTTCTTTCCATGAGCGACCGTAGATCTTCAATGGGACAGCTACCTCAATACATATTTCTTTCTTTGGGCCTGTGTCCCGCTTCCACACGGGGTCGGAGTTGTTATTACGAATTTGGCAGTGTTAGTTGCAGATGGTGGCCGGATGCTCTTCCAGCCGCCACATCGAAGCCCCCGGGACGTAAGTAGTCTAACCCAACTGTCAGTGTCTAGTGTAAGACAGGTAATAGTGCGAACGTCTGCAAATGTCTGTGAATCGTGTAACTGAGGCGGAACGTGGGGACCAGCCCGGTGTTCACCTAGCGGGATGTGGAAAACCGCCTAAAAACCACATTCAGGCTGGCTGGCATACCGGCCCTCGTCGTTACTCCGCCAGGCGGATTCGATCCGGGGCCGGCGCTCCAGGAAGCAGCGCTTTAGCGCTCTCGGCTAACCTGGCGGGTAGCCACGTCAATACGTATTCGCGTTGTAAATACTGTTCGCGCAAACCAATTTGACAATCGGCGTACCGGCTGATGGCGGCGACCGTTAAGGCATTTCCATTTTACGCGCTCGGTCCCATTAGCCACCGGATGAGTATCACGAGTATCAACATGATTTGCGCATACAATGCGATGCACGGCGCTTTTCCGGTTAATCAGGTTTGTTTCCAATGGTAACACTAACAAGGGAACCTCCCCATCGCACCCCCCTCAGATTTAGTTATAAGTTGGCACAGGGATAGGCCTTGAAAAACTGAACACAGATCAATCGAGAAAACAGGAAGAAGTTGTGTGGAACTATGAAAAAAATAAGCAAGATATACAAACTGAGTAGTCCATGCGCAAGGTAGGCAACATCGAGGAGAGTGTTAGCTTACGAGCGCCGTGGTCCCGTGGTTAGCGTGAGCAGCTGTGAAACGGCAGGTCCTTGGTTCAAATATTCTCTCGGGTGAAAATTTTAATTTTTTATTTCCAGACAATTATCAAAGTTCAGGCACTCACACATAATCAACTTCGCTCTCCAAAATTCCAGGACATGTTCAGATTTGCTTGGACATATACAGAATTTGACGGTCTACGCACGGAAACATTTCAAAACGTAAAAAACATATGTTTTGACAGAGCACAGGGAAAACTGTGCGACTCTGAAACTGTTGCATTCATTTGATGCAGTTTATGTGACAAACTCTTATGTTTTCATCACTTTTTTTGGAGTGATTATCACATCCACAAGAAAACCTAAATCGGGCAAGGTAGAAGAATCTTTTTACCCATTCACCAAGTGTGCAAGTTAGGTGGGTCGACAACATATTCCTGTCATGTGACGCACATGCCGTCACCAGTGTCGTAAAGAATATATCAGACGTGTTTTCCTGTGGAGGAATCGGTTGACCTATGACCTTGCGATCAAATGTTTTCTGTTCCTATTGGAGAGGCACGTCCTTTCGTCTACTAATCGCACGGTTTTGCGGTGCGGTTGCAAAACACAGCCATTAAACTTATTACAGTGAACAGAGACGTCAATGAATGAACAGACAGATCGTAACTGCGAATATAAAGAAAGTAAAATTTTCACTCGAGGGAGGACTCGAACCAAGGACCTTTCGTTCCGCAGTTGCTCACTCTAACCACGAGACCACGGCGCTCATCTGCTATCATTGTCCTTTATGTTGCCTATCTTGCCTGGACTACTCAGTTTGTATATTTTGCTTATTTTTTCATAGTTCCACACAACTTCTTCCTGTTTTCTCGATTGATCTGTGTTCAGTTTTTCAAGGCCTATCCACTGTGTCAATTTATAACTAAATCTGAGGGGGGTGCGATGGGGAGGTTCCCTTGTAAGAATATAAATGTCCATCTTTAGTGAAACCAAAATCCATACAAAAAAAGTGATGAATGTCTTGTGTACAACGAAGAATCGACGTATTCTGAAATACAGCGTTAACTAATGAATGCAAACTTTTTAAAAGGCGCGGCCCCCACCAACCTCTGCTTCCATAAGGCGCCCCCAAGCTGCAACAATTGCCCACTCCTGCTATAGTAAGGTCGACATTTCCGAGTTCCAGCATGGCTGTGTGGTAGAATTCTCGCCTGGCACGTAGGAGCCATGCGTTTGATTTGTGGCTGATGCAAATTTTTGAACAAAAGTGCATTTATTACGAACATTTACGCGAAGGTCAAAGTAGATAAGGTTGGCCGGCCGTTGTGGCCGAGCGGTTCTAGGTGCTTCAGTCCGGAACCGCGCTGCTGCTACAGTCGCAGGTTCGAATCCTGCCTCGGGCATGGAAGTGTGTGACGTCCTTAGGTTAATTAGGTTTAAGTAGTTATAAATCTAGGGGACTGATGACCTCAGATGTTAAGTCCCATAGTGCTTAGAGCCATTTGAACCATTTGAACAGAAGGTTGAAAAAAGCTGTAATGCGGAAATGGGGTGATGCTCCATCATACAGAAACCACATAAACTGTTGCATAGTCAAAGGCAGAGAATTCCGCAGGACAAACAATTACGTTCCTTCGTCAAGGCGTTGTGGAATAATAACCGTTCCAAGTAAATGATCGCCAAGAGTATTTGCCGAGACATCGATGCTGAATCGATGCTGAGGAGACGCCTCAACCATTTCTGAGGATCGTCTGTAGCCCACAGATGACAATTATGCAGATTGATGCTGCCAGTTCTGGTAAAGGCTGCTTCGTCTGTAAGGAGGACTGATGACAGAAATCCCACAACTGTGGTGGTCTGCAACGGAAACAATAGACAAAATTTTTCCCGCAGAGGGAAAGCAGCTGATGATAATCCTTCCACTCGTTGCAGGTGATAGGGATAACAGCGGTTCTCATGCAGGTTACACATAATCGTACTTTGGCTTACACCATGTAGGCGGGCCACTCGCATGGTGACTGTACTATTGTCATGCAGGAACTGGTTTTCCAAACCTGGGCCGGCCGGGGTGGCCGAGCGGGTCTAGGCGCTTCAGTCTGAAACCGCGCGACCGCTACGGTCGCAGTTTCGAATCCTGCCTCGGGCATGGATGTGTGTGATGTCCTTAGGTTAGTTATGTTTAATTAGTTCTAAGTTCTAGGGGACTGATGACCTCAGAAGTTAAGTCCCATAGTGCTCAGAGCCATTTGAACCATTTTTTTTTCCAAACCTGGTGTACGCACAGCCCGCCACCTCCCTGCACGTTCGAGTGTCACAAAGAGTTTGAAATATTGTGTGATGTGGTTGGTGTGTGTGACGGTAATTGTTTCGGAATAGCCGTGCTGCTTCTCGACCGTTTCCATTTACTGGCCGTAGACAAACACCATTTCGGCTTGTTCCCTACATGAATACCGGACCATCCTGCTGCTTACAGTACGCTTCGTCAATCGCACAGCCTGCAACACACAAGAAACACGCGGCACGTCGTCAGAGAAACTTCCATTCGTCAGCGCCGGCTATTGTGGCGATGATGCATTTGCGGGCACATGTCACTGAACCTTTTTTTCCTGCGTTCCCAGTCAGGAATCCGTCCCTGCAGTTCGTCGGTTTTATTAAAATTCATTCTGTAAAGTAAAAATACAAAAATTCGATTGCCATGTGGTCTCCTTGCAAGTGGAACACTACCGTACTATCTTCATTACGGAGAGGAGTAGACAGGTAAGTGGGACACTGGAAACGACCGCCACTTTAACTGAGCGGAGCTCCAGCAGCAGAGTAAAATTTCACAAGGCGAGAGGTTTGCCTGCAGCGGGAAGTGTGTACACACTGCGACGGCCATTTGTGCAGCCAAAAGCCATGCAGCGAGCGCGTGCTAATTGGCGTGGGCTGCTAAGTGGTGGGCACGTGTGGCCCTGCCTGCACAGTGTTTACCAGAGCCCCGCCAGCCTTCACCGGCGCCTCCTGCGGACCGCGCTGCGCTCGATAGCAGCGGCGTCAAGAGGTCGCAGAAGGCGTCTGCCACGCAGAGGGCGCCAGGTGGTAGCAGGCTACACGGCCCCATCTCACCGTCTTAACTGCTTGACTCTAGGGAAGAAAATTTTCCCAAGTTTCGGTAAAGTCACTTCAACACCTATTAGGTTCCTTGCGTTTCTATTTTGCTTTTGGTTCTCTGGTTGCTATGGGTTTATTTACCCAATTGTCATTATTTATTTGTAGTTCACTGTTGCTATTTGAGTTTACATGTTGTGATTTTGTCATTTGGAGGTAGTGAGAGGAACTGTGGACGCTAAGGAATGGAGTTCCAAGTAGAGGAATCGAAAACATTTACGATATATTTTTCTGTTTGAGTTCAACTGAGGGGTGACAGCCGCGGAGACAGCCATAAATATTTACGCCATGTATGGGGATAATTCCACTGAAAAGAGCACACCAAGGAAATAGTTTTCTCGTTCTAAGGAGGATCGTTTTGGACATCAGAAAGATCTCCGGGGTTTCATATGGATCGTTTAAATCCATTAATTCATAATGATTCGCTCGAACAGTTCACGGGTGTACTGCCGGTCCATAGTGTCCAACGGGCACAATATTTCGGCGATCAGACATGTCGCCATCGTCAGGTACGCTGACGAACTGAGGGCGGGCGGCCGTCTTAAATCCCCTCCCCTCGCGAGGCGTTCTCTCCGCGGTCCGCGCCCGCGCGTCAGCGGTCGCAGAGACGCTGGTGTCGGCGTCTGTTGTGGCTGGCGTCGGTGTAATTAGTGAAGTAAATATCAGCGACGATCTTCGACGATTAAGTCGAAGAGAAAATCCCAATACCCAATCCCAAATCCTGCTCCTTCCCATATCACACCAAACATCTCGCCAACCTCAGGCAAATACCAGACACATATAGAACAGTCATCACATACCACAGACACCAAAAAAACTACAGAAATAATCACACACACACGTACACAGGGGAGTAAAAGACGAAAGGCTACAAACTCCCCCTCACACTTCCCCAAAGAGGGGAAAGTAAAAGATGAGAGCAGCAGCGGTGTAATTGCCTCGTCCGTCCTAGTCACCCGATCGTTTCCTTTGCTGAGCGTCTTTTTAATTAGACTCAATGCTGGTTCCCATGCCCTGCTGAGGTTGTAGCCACAATCTCCGTTGATGAGTCCGTCCCTGGTACGAATTTCGATAGCCTCTCTAACTACGCTGTCCCAGTATTTAGATATCTGTGCCAAGACCCTGGTATGTTGGTAGTCCATTTCATGATTTTCGGACAAACAGTGCTCTGCAACCGCCGACTTCTTGGGGTACCCAGGTCGAGTGTGCCTCTGATGTTCTCGGCAACGGAAATATGGACGTGAAAATGATAAAAATTGTGTAACTAAGTGGCAAAACTGTCACCACAGCGTAACTATAATAATGGTGTCTCATCTTTATGTAAATACAGATATGGCTCAAATGGTTCAAATGGCTCTGAGCACTATGGGACTCAACTGCTGAGGTTATTAGTCCCCTAGAACTTAGAACTAGTTAAACCTAACTAACCTAAGGACATCACAAACATCCATGCCCGAGGCAGGATTCGAACCTGCGACCGTAGCGGTCTTGCGGCTCCAGACTGCAGCGCCTTTAACCGCACGGCCACTTCGGCCGGCTAAATACAGATATATTTTCGTCAAATGCTGTCTTGCCACTTACAATTGTCCCACTTGTATCTGTTTAGCCATCAGCAAATAATTTTTTGTATTTATACAGTGATCTCCAACAGTATAAAAATGTACATGAATGTATAAACACCTGAGGATGGGCGCAAGCCCGAAACCGGTCTTGTGAGAAATAAATAACCTCATATTGTGACGTAGCGGATATTTTTCTGCGCCCTATAAAGGAACAGTCACGGAGTTCGACAGCATCCACTATGGATAAAATTCATTTAAAGGGTGTTTTGCTTTATGTTTACTCCTTCTTGGTAACTGTACGAGACAAGAAGTTCAGCACACGTGCAGAGTAATGACGACAGTAGAGGAACTAAGAGGCTGTGGCGAGGCGAGTGCAACAGGAGACGAGCAAGAGCAGAGCATAGCCGTGAGATGAGGGCGAGGCCACGTGAAGGCTAAGGCCGTGTCTGGACGCAGGGAGGGAGGCGCCGTGTGACGGCGTGGCCACAGCTGTGCCGCGCTGGCTGTAACCCTAGCCTCGCCCCGCCGGGGCCAGGGCTCTGGTTTCTGCTCCAGGACGCGCCTGGAATACCACGCGACGGCCTGGCCTACACACAAGACCCCGCACCCCAAAGCACCTGCAGCAGCGCCCCAAAAGTCCGCTTAAACTAGGCCAGTACTACAGTAGTCGAGTGGGCAGGTGATTTGTACACTACTGGCCATTAAAATTGCTACACCACGAAGATGACGTGCTACAGACGCGAAATTTAACCAACAGGAAGAAGATGCTGTGATATTCAAATGATTAGCTTTTCAGAGAATTCACATAAGGTTGGCGCCGGCGGTGACATCTACAACGTGCTGACATGAGGAAAGTTTCCAACCGATTTCCCATACACAAACAACAGTTGACCGGCGTTGCCTGGTGAAACGTTGTTGTGATGCCTCGCGTAAGGAGCAGAAATGCGTCCCATCACGTTTCCGACTTT